>NC_091283.1:100268441-100600941 GCF_032444005.1 Ranitomeya imitator | reverse complement strand
ACCGCGGAAGGTAGGGAGGTCGATGAACATGGACCAAGAGCAAGCGTTCTTGAGAATGTGTGCATTTCTCGAGGACAACGATGAAGAGCAACTGACTGTCACAGATCTTGCAAACAAAATGACGGAGTATCTTGTAGAAGGAGACAGTGCTGCCTATACTAATAAATGGCTGAGGTATCGGCTGGAGGAGAGGTATGGCGATTCGCTATTCATAGCAGAGTGTGAAGGGTTTCCTAACATTGTAACGTTCTGTGAATAGACCAGAATAATCCTGAGGGACTATATCCGTAGTCAGGAAACAGATGAAGCCCAGAAGAGAGCCATCATAGAGACTGCGGCCAAACTAATCAAGAGCGATATCAAGTTTAAGATCCCATCTTCAACCGATGAATATCCGAAGACTTCTTCGCTTGAATGTCAGTCTGCCTTAGATTATCTCCCCCTGAGTTTGCTTGCTTGATACCCTCTTCGTTGGAAAGGACATTCACAGGAAGCATTGGACAATCAGTTGTTCATCATCATTTCAGGTCTCGATTTCTTGTAGACAGTCTGTCAGCCATGGGATATTGTTCATCATATTCGGAAGTTTAGCGATTCGAGGAAAACGCTGCCGCTTCTGTTGGCCAGGATGTACTCGGTGGTACCATAGACAGACCGGATACGGCATTCTCCATCGACTGAAGTGGTCAGAAGGAAAGACATATTGTTCAATCGCTGAAAACTATGCATCTTAAACACTAAAGCACTATGGTAAGGCTACGATAGTATTTGATGGTTACATTGGAGGACCAAAAACTAAGGACATTACCCATCAGCGACGGCGCAAAAAACGAACAAGTAACAAAGTGAACATTGCTGAAGGAACGAAATTTGTTGGGAAAAAGGAGGACTTCTTTTCGAATGTGGAGAACAAACAGTCTCTTATCAATCTCGTTTCACAGCGCATGAATGACAGAGGTTGCCTCGTAATACAATCAGAGGGGGATGCAGATGTGGAGATTATTAAGGCAGCAGTGTCAATGTTATCCAACAAAAGTACTAATCTCATTGGCGAAGATACAGATCTTTTGGTGTTGTTACTTCACGCGTCAACCAGCGATGGCAACAAGCTTTATTTCTACTCGGATATAGGGAGTCCTGCAACAGTATACGACATTAAGGTTATGAAGAAGTTCCTGGGAAACCATCTCTGCAGCAGTCTTCTGTTCCTTCATGCATTCACGGGCTGCGATTCCATTTCTGCGGTTTTTGGAATCGGAAAAAAACTGTCTACACAAGGTTTTGAAGGGAGACTCTGTCTTAAATAGCTGTGCTAAAATCTTTTCCACACCTAACAAAAACAGCTGAGATTGAAAACGCAGGGTGTAAAGCGATGGTGGCATTGTTCGGGGGCAAACCTAGAGACAATCTGTCTGCAATGAGGTATTCTCTCTGCAAAAAAGTTGGTTCAGCCAAAATCTTTGTTACACCTGAACAACTGCCACCGACCTCCTCTGCAACGAAGTATCATGCCCTTCGGAGTTACCTCCAAGTGATGCTTTGGATGGACAATGGTGAGGCCATGGACACTACTGAATGGGGATGGGATTTGCAGAACAGTCTAGTTCCAGTGATGATGGATACTTCACCCGCACCAGAAACACTAATGAAAATAATTCACTGCAATTATTCTCGTGGTTGTAGTACACTTCGGTGCACTTGCAAAAGACACGGACTTACCTGTTCACGGGTATGCGGACCATGTCAAGAAGGGCATTGTGGCAATATGAGTGAGGAAACTGTCTGATGATGAAAATAGTGACTATTGACGTGACACGCTTATTCAGTGATGAAGTAGGTCTTAAAATGCACTGTGTATTAATTCTATAATTTCTAGAAATGTACATGTCATGACATCATTGATGACGTCATGACCTCACCTGCCCATGTAGTTAGTATAAAATTTTGTATAAAAATTGTTATATGAAAATATATAGTATACAAAATGCAAACTCTTCTGTAACCTAAAGCTACAACTTTGAAATTGGGAAATATTAGTTATTTTTAGTGCGATGGCTGTCATCGTCTTATGACGTCATAGTTAGGACCTTTGTGGTGATCAATTTTTGGAAAACTTTTAATATGTTGTTCCCCACATATAATAATAAAATCATAAAACGCTTTCTTGGAATTTGTTCCGGGTCAAACCGTATTTTGACTGGACAAACATGGTTTCCTCAGGGCTGGATTCCTGCAGCAACTGGGGAGATCTGTGTCCAGTGGAGGAGGAGGCAGCAGCAGCGAGCCAGGGGAGACACAAGATCTTCACATACCTGCGTGGCTGTGCTGGAGGCTGAGGCATAAGGTTCTGTGTGATGTCATGAAATGGGCGGGCTGGAGCATCACATGACAGTACAGAGCCCTACCTCTTCTGAGGTAATCACAGGTCCTTCAGACACCGCACTAGAATCTGCTGGCTTCCTCTTATGTCCTGTGCTGTGGAGAGGCAACAAGAGGGAGCGCTCTGTGTGGGTCATGGGATGCTTCAGCTTTTTACCTCACCACAGCGTGGCTGGCTGGCTGCCACAATTAAAAGGTTAGTCACTACAATACACAATAATGCACTCTGCCGTATATGTGTGTGTATGTATCTATGTGTATATATTTATCCCCTTCATGACCCAGCCTATTTTGACCTTAAGGACCTGGCCGTTTTTTGCAATTCTGACCAGTGTCCCTTTATGAGGTAATAACTCAGGAACGCTTCAACGGATCCTAGCGGTTCTGAGACTGTTTTTTCATGACATATTGGGCTTCATGTTAGTGGTAAATTTAGGTTGATAATTTTTGCCTTTATTTGTGAAAAAAATGGACATTTTGGCTAAAATTTTGAAAATTTTGCAATTTTCAAATTTTGAATTTTTATTCTGTTAACTCTCTTCTTTATGTGACACAAAATAGTTAATAAATAACATTACCCACATGTATACTTTACATCAGCACAATTTTGGAAACAAAATTTTTTTTTGCTAGGAAGTTATAGGGGTTAAAATTTGACCAGCGATTTCTCATTTTGACAACAAAATTTAAAAAAACATTTTTTTTAGGGACCACCTCACATTTGAAGTCAGTTTGAGGGGTCTATATGGCTGAAAATACCCAAAAGTGACACCATTCTAAAAACTGCACCCTTCAAGGTGCGCAAAACCACATTCAAAAAGTTTATTAACCCTTCAGGTGCTCCACATCAGCAGAAGCAACATGAAAGGAAAAAATGAATAACTTTTTAGTCACAAAATATGATCTTTTAGCCTCAATTTTTTCATTTTTACATGGGCAACAGAATTAAATGGATCCTAAAATGTGTTGGGCAATTTCTCCTGAGTACACCGTGTTAAATATGCTTATTTTGCACATTTATTTTATCAGGACTATTCACCAGGTGCTTACTCTTAAAGGGAACCTTTCACCCCGTTTTTTCAGTATGAGATAAAAATACCGTTAAATAGGGCCTGAGCTGTGCTTTACAATAGGGTATTTTTTGTCCCCTTGCGCATGCAAGAAGCACTACGCTACCAACGGGATGATAAGCAAGATGTTGGGGAGAAACAACGCTGTGACCACGCCCTTTCGACCAGACCAGCCTGACAGGCGAAAATGGCGACTTTTGTAAGGTATTTCGGCAGCATAGGTGGGGAATCAGGGGACAAAAAATACCCTATTGTAAAGCACAGCTCAGGCCTTATTTAACGGTATTTTTTATCTCATACTGAAAAAACAGGGTGATAGGTTCCCTTTTAAAGAAAAATGTCATGATATTCTTAAAAAAAAAGTGGTTCATTGAATTGTCCACAGAAAAATCACATTGCAGCAAAACATAAAAGTAGATGAAATAGTTACGAACAGATTGTCTATTTATATATCAGCGCTTGTTACTCATCTTTCCCAAAGTTCTGAATGGTAAAACCCGTCTGTCTGTGTGAAGTCTGAAGTCATCATGGCTATCAGCTGTTCCTTCCTTGTGTGACTTGTCTGATGTCCATGGAGAATGATGGTGAAGGCAGGAGGTGGCAGCTCCCACGTGACAAAAGCCCCCCACCCTCCTAAGAGACGTTATTTATATGTCCCACAGACCACGTGTTCCCTTTATATATGGTGTTGACTTATACTCTGAGCTATATCTAGAAATTGCTTCTTGCTGACATTACAGAAAGCTATGTGCTCAGTACAGAATAAGAATAATTCAATTAATAATTAATATTTAACACACTGATACCTCATATGTGGTCACAATCCACTGTTTGTGCACGACAAGGCTTGGAACGGAAGGAGCGCCATTTGACTTTTGAATGAAAAATTAGCTCCAATCGTTAGCGGACACCATGTCGCGTTTGGAGAGCCCATGTGGGCCTAAACATTGGAGCTCCCCCACATCTGACCCCATTTTGGAAACTAGACCCCCCCAAGGAACTTATCTAGATGCATAGTGAGCACTTTGAACCCCAGGTGCTTCACAAATTGATCCGTAAAAATGAAAAAGTACTTTTTTTTTCACAAAAAATCTTTTAACCTTAATTTGTTCATTTCCACATGGACAAAAGGATAAAATGGATCCTAAAATTTATTGGACAATTTCTCCTGAGTACACTGATACCTCACATGTAGGGGTAAACCACTCTTTGGGCACACGGCAGGTATTGGAAGGGAAGGAGCGCCACTTGACTTTTTGAATGAAAAATTAGCTCCAATCGTTAGCGGACACCATGTCGCGTTTGGAGAGACCCTGTGTGCTTAAACATTGGAGCTCCCCCACATGTGACCTCATTTTGGAAACTAGACCTCCCATGGAACTAATCTAGATGTGCGGTGACCACTTTAAACCCCCAAGTGCTTCACAGACATTTACAACGCAGTGCCGTGAAAATAAAAAATAATTTTTCTTTCCTCAAAAATTATTTTTTATCAAACAATTTTTTATTTTTGCAAGGGTAACAGGAGAAATTGGACCCCAATAGTTGTTGCCCAGTTTGTCCTGAGTATGCTGGTACCCCATATGTGGGAGTAAACCAATGTTTGGGCGCACGTCAGGGCTCGGGAGGGAGGGTGCACTATTTGACTTTTTGAATACAAGATTGGCTGGAATCAATGGTGGCGCCATGTTGCGTTTGGAGACCCCTGATGTGCCTAAACAGTGGAAACCCCTCAATTCTAACTCCAACCCTAACCCCAACACACCCCTAACCACAACCCTAACCCACCCCTAACCCTAATCCCAACCCTAATCCTAACACTAATCCCAACGATAACCACAACCTAAACCCATCCCTAATCCCAACCCTAATCCTAACCCTAACCACAACCCTAACCCCAACACACCCCTAACCATAACCCTAACCACAGCCTTATCTTAATCCTATTTCCAACTGTAGCCCTAATTCCAACCAAAACCCTAAGGCTATGTGCCCACATTGTGGATACGTGTGATATTTTTCCGCACCATTTTTGAAAAATCCGCAGGTAAAAGGCACTGCGTTTTACCTGCGGATTTCCAGTGTTTTTTGGGCGGATTTCACCTGCAGATTCCTGTTGAGGAACAGGTGTAAAACGCTGCAGAATCCGCACAAAGAATTGACATGCTGCGCAAAATACAACACATCGTTTCCACGTGGTATTTTCCACACCATGGGCACAGCAGATTTGGTTTTCCAATAGAAAAAATAAACGGCAATAAGCCGCAGCCAGCTCACCAACCAGACCATAGATAATTGAGCACGGAGATTCGTCCAGACCAAGACGCCAAGCAATTGCAGTATACGAAAACGTGGAAACTCCAGCTCCAATAAAATGGCAAAATTCTTTAAAAAGGACATCCTTACAAAGTAACAAGGACGCAGGTGGTTACATGAATATAGGCAACGCGTTTCGATCACACGGGATCTTATTCATGCCCTTATAAAACCCACATTTAGTCTTGCTTAGACAATATGGACCTATCACATACTCAATTGAGATCACATGACAAATAGAAAGGTCCTACAGATCACAACTGCATGCATTCTATCACAAGACAAAACGGAAGGTTACACTGATATATCATTATTGTTAATATCTTCCTTACTGTATTCTCTACATGCATTTTCGGTGAATTTTTCCTGCCTGCTTTGTGCGGTAAAATGTATGCAGTTGTGGTCTGTAGGACCTTTTGTTTCATCATGTGACTCTGCCACATTGGCTAGATATTTGTTTCTTTTTTTTTCTTTTTTTGGGTTGGAACAAAAGGAATGACATTTTATATCATCTATGTTGATATTTTATATAAGTATTCATTGTATGTATTACTATTGTAACCTTCCGTTTTGTCTTGTGATAGAATGCATGCAGTTGTGATCTGTAGGACCACCTGCGTCCTTGTTACTTTGTAAGGATGTCCTTTTTAATGAAGTTGGACTAAAAGAATTTTGCCATTTTATTGGAGCTGGAGTTTCCACGTTTTCGTATACTGAGATTTGGTTTTCCATAGGTTTACATGGTACTGTAAACCTGATGGAAAACTGCTACGAATCCGCAGTGGCCAATCCGCTGCGGATCCGCAGCCAAATCCACACCATGTGCACATAGCATAATTCTAATCCTAGCCCTAACTCTAGTTCTAACCCTAACCCTAGTGGGAAAAAAATATTTTCTTTATTTTATTATTGTCCCTACCTATGGGGGTGATAAAGGGTGGGGGTTATTATTTTTTTTATTTTGATCGCTGTGATAGGTTCTGTCACAGCGATCAAAATGTACCTGTAACGAATCTGCCAGCCGGCAGATTCGGTGGGCGCACTGCGCATGCGCCCGCCATTTTGGAAGATGGCGGTGCGCATGGAGCACCCGGACGGACAGCGGGAGGGACACCGGAGGTCGGTAAGTATGAGGGAGGGAGATCGGAGCACGGGGAGTGCGGAAGACAGCAGATGACAGGACGGAGGATGGAAGGGAGGTGATCGGTGGCGGGGGCAGATCGCGGTCCCCAGCCATGGCTGATGCTATTGCAGCATCGGCCGTGGCTGGATTGTAATATTTCACCAATTTTCATTGGTGAAATATTACTATCGCTCTGATTGAAAGTGAAATGTCACTTTCAACAGCCAATCAGTGATTGTAGCCATGTGGGGGGCAAAGCCATGCCCCCTGGGCTCAAGTACCACTCCCCCCTGTCCCTGCAGGACGGGTGAAATTACAGTTAACCCTTTCTCCCCACCTGCAGGAGTGCGATCCGACCATGACTCATATGCTGCGTCACAGGTCGGATTGGCACAGGTTTTCATGACTCATACGCTGCGTCAAAGGTCGGGAAGGGGTTAAATATGTATATATACGTGTTTGTGTATATATATATGTATGTATATATATGTACAAGATGGTGGCCCGATTCTAATGCATCGGGTATTCTAGAATATGCATGTCCACGTATATTGCCCAGCCACGTAGTATATTGCCCAGTCACGTAATATATTGCACAGACACGTAGTATGCAGCACAGACACGTATACTGCCAAGTAACGTAGTATATTGGCCAGTCACATAGTATAATGCCCAGCCACATAGTATATTGCCCAGCCACGTAGTATATTGCACAGCCACGTAGTATATTGCACAGCCACGTTGTATATTGCCCAGCTACGTAGTATATTGCACAGCCACGTAGTATACAGCACAGAGCATATTGCCCAGTTACGTAGTATACAGCACAGAGCCACATAGTATATTGCACAGCGATGTAGTATACAGCACAGAGCCATGTAATAGTAGTAGTTCTGTTGCCAGCTTCTGGTCCCAGGGTGTGATGACGTCGCGGTCACATGTCCGTGATGTCATGGCAGGTCCTTCTCACGTAGGCACGCAGGACCTGTGATGACGTCACTGTCACATGACCGTGACGTTATGGAAGGTCCTTCTCGTGCAGGACCTGTGATGACGTCAAGGTCACATGACCGTGACGTCACATAAGGTTCTTGCCGCATACCATCCTTAGCACCGGAGTGTCACGAGGAGCAGGAAAGGCGCCGGAGGGTGAGTATATGATGATTTTTTTTTTTTTTTTTTTTTATTGTTATCAGTAGATCTTTTTACTATTGAAGCTGTATAGGCAGCATCAATAGTAAAAACTTGGTCACACAGGGTTAATAGCGGCAGTAACGGAGTGAGTTACCCACGGCATAACGCGGTCCGTTACCACTGGCATTAACCCTGTGTGAGCGGTGACTGCGTGGAGCATGGAGCGGGCGCTGACTGCAGGGGAGTAGGGAGGGACTAATCGGACTGTGGCCGTCGCTGATTGGTCGCGGCAGCCATGACAGGCAGCTGGCGAGACCAATCAGCGACTTGGATTCCATGACAGACAGCGGCCGCGACCAATGAATATCCATGACAGACAGAAGGACAGAAAGACGGAAGTGACCCTTAGACATTTATATAGTAGATACAGTTAGGGCCAGAAATATTTGGACAGTGACACAATTTTCGCGAGTTGGGCTCTGCATGCCACCACATTGGATTTGAAATGAAACCTCTACAACAGAATTCAAGTGCAGATTGTAACGTTTAATTTGAAGGGTTGAACAAAAATATCTGATAGAAAATGTAGGAATTGTACACATTTCTTTACAAACACTCCACATTTTAGGAGGTCAAAAGTAATTGGACAAATAAACATAACCCAAACAAAATATTTTTATTTTCAATATTTTGTTGCAAATCCTTTGGAGGCAATCACTGCCTTAAGTCTGGAACCCATGGACATCACCAAACGCTGGGTTTCCTCCTTCTTAATGCTTTGCCAGGCCTTTACAGCCGCAGCCTTCAGGTCTTGCTTGTTTGTGGGTCTTTCCGTCTTAAGTCTGGATTTGAGCAAGTGAAATTCATGCTCAATTGGGTTTAGATATGGAGATTGACTTGGCCATTGCAGAATGTTCCACTTTTTGGCACTCATGAACTCCTGGGTAGCTTTGGCTGTATGCTTGGGGTCATTGTCCATCTGTACTATGAAGCGCCGTCCAATCAACTTTGCAGCATTTGGCTGAATCTGGGCTGAAAGTATATCCCGGTACACTTCAGAATTCATCCGGCTACTCTTGTCTGCTCTTATGTCATCAATAAACACAAGTGACCCAGTGCCATTGAAAGCCATGCATGCCCATGCCATCACGTTGCCTCCACCATGTTTTACAGAGGATGTGGTGTGCCTTGGATCATGTGCCGTTCCCTTTCTTCTCCAAACTTTTTCCCATCATTCTGGTACAGGTTGATCTTTGTTTCATCTGTCCATAGAATACTTTTCCAGAACTGAGCTGGCTTCTTGAGGTGTTTTTCTGCAAATTTAACTCTGGCCTGTCTATTTTTGGTATTGATGAATGGTTTGCATCTAGATGTGAACCCTTTGTATTTACTGTCATGGAGTCTTCTCTTTACTGTTGACTTAGAGACAGATACACCTACTTCACTGAGAGTGTTCTGGACTTCAGTTGATGTTGTGAACGGGTTCTTCTTCACCAAATTAAGTATGCGGCGATCATCCACCACTGTTGTCATCCGTGGACGCCCAGGCCTTTTTGAGTTCCCAAGCTCACCAGTCAATTCCTTTTTTCTCAGAATGTACCCAATTGTTGATTTTGCTACTCCAAGCATGTCTGCTATCTCTCTGATGGATTTTTCTTTTTTTTCAGCCTCAGGATGTTCTTCTTCACCTCAATTGAGAGTTCCTTTGACCGCATGTTGTCTGCTCACAGCAACAGCTTCCAAATGCAAAACCACACACCTGGAATCCACCCCTGACCTTTTAACTACTTCATTGATTACAGGTTAACGAGGGAGACGCCTTCAGAGTTAATTGCAGCCCTTAGAGTCCATTGTCCAATTACTTTTGGTCCCTTGAAAAAGAGGACGCTATGCATTACAGAGCTATGATTCCTAAACCCTTTCTCCGATTTGGATGTGGAAACTATCATATTGCAGCTGGGTGTGTGCACTTTCAGCCCATATTATATATATAATTGTATTTCTGAACATGTTTTTGTAAACAGCTAAAATAACAAAACTTGTGTCACTGTCCAAATATTTCTGGCCCTAACTGTATGTATATACAGTATGTGTATATATGTGTGTATATATATATATATATATATATATACACACACACACACACACACACACACACACACACACACACACACACACACACACACACACTAACACTACAGACCAAAAGTTTGGACACACCTCATTTTAAGATTTTTTTTTTTCTAACGCTTATTGACATAGGTACGTGGACGAGAATTTGTTGGAATAGTAGTTTGGTATGGGATTGATCGAGTCATAGAATTTTCAGATGACCTGACTTTGCAAGAACATTTGTGGGGTCCACACTCTAGAGCGTACAGACGTGGGTACGTGGATGAGAATTTGTTGGAATAGTAGTTTGGTATGGGATTGATCGAGTCGTAGAATTTTCAGATGACCTGACTTTGCAAGAACATTTGAGGGGTCCACACTCTAGAGCAGAGGTCCCCAACGTTTCTGACCATGAGAGCCACATTCAGCTCGGAGAGAGAGGGTCGCGAGCCACATCCAGCCTTGAGAGAGGGTCGCGAGCCACATTCAGCTCCCGCCCCCCCCCCCCCCCCCTCACAATAGTGGCAACCAAAGCCCCCATTATAGGCATAATGGTGACCAAAGCTTTTCCACAAAAATCGATCACTCCAAAGCAGTATACAAAGATCCAGGGGTTCCTACAATACCCCCAATTCAGTGTTCTCCTATCAAGCACTCCCAAGTCACTGTCACATCCAGCTTCAAACATCTCCTCTGACAAGGGGTGTCATCTTGTCTCCAGCGTACCATACTTAATTCATCTCAAAACCCCTAAGACCAGTATATGTGCATCCAGATCTGCTCTTCTGTGCAGGGCTGCTCATAAAATTCACCATTTTCAGATGTGCTCTTTATACCGGTTTGCTAGAACTGGAGCTAATGCCCAAGCTGACAGACAGCCGCGAGCCACAATTCATGGGACCGCGAGCCACATGTGGCTCCCGAGCTACAGGTTGGGGACCCCTGCTCTAGAGCGTACAGACGTGGGTACGTGGATGAGAATTTGTTGGGATAGTAGTTTGGTATGGGATTGATCAAGTTCTGGAATTAATTGTGAAATGGGGTAAAATGGGATCTACTAATTAAAATATTATTTATCAATTGTTCCAAATTGTACTACTGGGGCCACTTAGCAGAAAATAAAAATTATTAAAAAAAAACAAACTAATAATTGTAGGTGGTGTGGTAGGTCTCAAAACAGGGGGAGATACAAAGGCCTGATTGGGATGGGCATGTGGGGCAATAGAATCGGGAATCACTCCGTCTGCCATGCTTTCTGCAAACTCGGCACCTTTTTTGAGGATACCTTTGGGTGGGAGTGACAGGGACAGGGTGAGGAAAATGGCGTTCTGAAAGTCTCCGGGAAACCTCAGAGTCGAAGGCTTTCCCCGGTGCCATGGACTCAAATATGAGGCTCTCTACTACTTTTTCCTTAAAGTGCAGGAACGTAAGGGATCCTTGAGATTTTTTATATACGACAAAACTGTTATATGTGGCAGTTTGAATTAGATAGATTGCCACCTTTTTATACCACGCCCTGGTCTTCCTCTTGACCAGGTATGGTTGCAGAACCTGGTCTGACAGGTCTACGCCACCCATATGTCTGTTATAGTCTGTGACGCACACAGGTTTTTCTTTGTCCCTGGTGGCACCCCTCTCTCTGACCGTCACAGTGGTGTCCGTATGCAGTGTGGAAAGCATGTAGACGTCCTTCCTGTCTTTCCACTTCACTGCAAGAAGTTGGTCGCTTGCAAGTGAGAATGACGCCCCCCTCTCCAAACGTCTGGACACCAACTGTGACGGAAACCCCATTCTGTTTTTCCTCACTGTCCCACAGGCCCCTGTATTTGCAGCATGGAGGGATTTGTATAGGGGGATGCTCGTGTAATAGTTGTCGGTATACACGTGTTATCCTTGATTGAGAAAGGGCGTCATTAGCTCCCAGACAATTTTGCCTGGGATACCAATTGTCTGGGGGCAGTTTGGGGGCTTTATTTGGCGGTCCCTACCTTCGTAAATTAGGAAGGTGGACGTGTACCCTGATGAGCTCTCGCAAGCTTTATATAATTTTACGCCGTATTTGGCTCTCTTGGAGGGAATAAATTGGCAGAATGACAGACGGCCCTTGTAGCTCATCAAGGACTCGTCGACTGCCACATTTTGCTCTGGGATATAGGAATTTAGAAAGGAAGTTTTTAGGAGGGAAATTAGGGGTCTTAATTTATTTAGCCGATCGTAGTTGGGGTCAGTTCTTGTGAGAGCTTGGGAATTGTCACTGAAGTGGAGGAATCTCATCAGGGCTTCGTAACGGGCTCGGGACATGATGGCTGCAAATACAGGGGTGCAGTGGACAGCTTTTCTTGCCCAGTAAGAGCGGAGAGTGTTTTTTTTTACTATACCCATATTCAGGGTGAGGCCTAAGATTTTTTTTATTTTGGGGACATTTGTGGGGATCCAGGAACGGGAATGAAAGGCAGTGGGTTTTTGGGAAATATATTGCCGGGCATATAGGTTTGTTTGGTGGACGATTAATTGCAGGACTTCGGGGCTAATGAAAATTTCAAAAAAATCAATGGGAGTAAAATTGGCGACATCTACTTTTATTCCGGGGACTGCAGAAAAAGGGGGAATTTGAGGGGAAAATGAGGTGTCATTATACCACAGCAGTGGGGGGACTGCGGTACTTGGTCCTGCCTCTGAAGCTTCAGCAGTGACGACCGACTCCGCTACCACCGGGCTGGGGGATCCCGTGGAGGAAGAGTCGTCATCACTGTCTGAAAGCTGCTCAGCTTCAGGGGCAGAATCTGTTTCACTGCCGGAGCAAAGCAGGCTGTAAGCTTGCTCCGCGCTGAAAGTTCTGCGGGCCATTTTATCTAATTCCTCCCCTAACCCTAACCCTAAAAAAAAATTTTAAAAAAATTCTACATTTTTTTTTTTTCTTTTTTTTTTATAATCCTCTGCTGATGATGCAAGGATTACGGAGAACGGGGGTGGGTAAATTGGATGCTGGCGAATATAGAAAAGTGTTTTTTTGTAACTGACAGGGCAGCACTTGAACTGTAGTCTCTCTCTCTTCTCTCCTAGAACAACTACAAGGAGAGAAGAGAGGTACAGCCCAAGTGCTGCCATATTTATTAAATATTAGGGGTTTTGATCACTGTAATAGGACATATTACAGTAATCAAAACCCAGCAGCCAATGAGAACATTCTCATAGGTTGCTGGGTCTCTGCTGGCAGATCATGGCAGGCGCACTGCGCATGCACCCGCCATTTTCTTCCAGCAGAGAAGAAGGGGGCCAGGAGCCGTGGGCTGGGGACCGGGGACTGGGGCACGCAGGACTACTAGAGGTATGGTGGGGGGCTCGGGGGCTCTATTTCTCTCCCTTCTGATGTGCGATCACATCAGAGGGGAGAGAAATGCAAAGCATTTTTTTTTTTTTTTTTTTTACAAACTATTTGCAGCGATCGCAACCCCGTGGGTCTGTAAAGACCCCCGGGATTGCGATCGCTCCAGTGGTCGGTAAAAACCGACCCCAATACACCGGGGGAAGCTAGGTTTTGCACATGCGCCCGCCATTTTGGAGCCGGGAGAAGAACGAGGAGGGTCGGGGACCGGGGGAGCACCTTCTCCGGTACATAAGGTACCGTGGGGGGCTCGGGGGACCCTATTTCTCTCCCCTCTAATGTCCGATCACATTAGAGGGGAGAGAAACACACGCAAATCCGGATTTTTTTTTTTGCGATCGCCGGTAAACGGTTAATTACCGGCGATCGCAAAAGCGGGGGTCGGTGAAAACCGACCCAAATCATGTTCTCTGGGGTCTCGGCTACCCCCGGCAGCCGAGACCCCGGAGAGAATCAGACTGTGGGGGGCGCTATTCACTTTTTCCACAGCGCCGTTAATTAACGGCGCTGTGGTTTAAGTACCCTTAGCGGCCGCCATTAAAAGGCGTATCGGCGGTCGCTAAGGGGCTAAAGCAATACCATTTTTATTTACATTTGTCATTTAGATCACGTTTTATTTCACGTTTTGTTTCCCAGTTTGATAGAAATATAAACTTTAATTTTTTGCCTAGTTTATTTTTTTACAGTGTTAACTGAAGGGGTTAACTGGTGGAACAGTTTTTATAGGTCAAGTTGTTCCAGGTGCAGTGATACCAAACTTGTTCTTTTTTTTTCGGTTTTGTTTTTTTTTCATAAAAGTATTTTCTTAATGGATACAATATATATTTTTGTGATCCTTTTACACTTTTTAAACTTTTTTTTTTCTTAATCCCTCTATGGGACTTTCAGTTTCTGCAGTCTAATCGCAGTGCTAATGCATTGCATTAAAAAAAACTAAGGATTATGACATGGATTATTAGTTCATCTTGATGTCATTATATGGCGCAACTTAAAATAGAACTGCGTCAGCAGAACTGCATCCGCTGGTATTACAATAATTTTATAGTCCTCCTAAGGTAAACTAATGTTGGATTTTTGTCTACTAAAGAAAAGTAACTATTCGCCCGGCACAGTGCTCTTCAGTGAAGGTTTTATGTTGTCCATTCGTGCGAGCTACACAACATTTTTATGATCCTTTTTTAAGTTCTGCTTAAAATGCATCTGTTTATTAACTTATGCGTCAAGGAAGATTAAATTTTGTGAAATAACTACTGAACTGTTGAGTTATATATCACTTGTTTAATGGGAAGTGTCCTGGAAGCATACGGAGATCAATTATTCCTAATAGTTTTCCCTTCGTACATTCATTTGTGTGCTATTTTAAAGGCTTTCTGCATACAGTTCACACACCCAGAGAAATGAATTTTAAGGAAAACTAACTAGAAATGAGCGAATATGTTCGGAAAACGATCACCAAACACAAATTCAGCACAAATATGGCACAGTCGGATTCGTGATTGGAAATAGTTGGTACAATTTGGTGAAAGTGCAGGAAAATAATTGCATTGCTACTAAAGTATTTTAAAGTAGAAACCTTATTTTCAGATTATAAGACGCACCCCAAATTTTCAGAAGGAAAATAGGGGAAAAAAAATGTGTCAAATGGGGATCAGTCTTACAGTCCGAATTCAGCTTACCAGGGAAGGGATCGGCACTGGTGGAGAAGTGGTCACAGGGGTTGTTCGGTTGTCCAGGCTGGTGCAGTGGCCTCCGGGAAATCCCATCCCAGACTGGTGCGGTGGCGGTGCTCTGTGTTGCGGCGGTGCTCTGTGGGGTGGCTGGACTCTGTGAGGTGCTGTGGTGGTGGTAGCGGGGCTCTGCCAGCATTTCTTCAAAGCCCGGAAGCCCCGCATCTCCGTTGCTGCGATGCGATGGTTTCTGGCAAAATGGCCGCCAGGGGCGGTGCATGCTCAGATTCAGATCTCGTCCCGAGATCTCGTCTTCTGAGCATGCACCACCCCCAGCAGCCATTTTGCCAGAGACCACCGCATCGCAGCAACGGAGCTGCGAGGGCTTCCGGGCTTTGAATAAATGCTGGCAGAGCCACACCAGAGAGCTCCGCACCAGCCTGGGATGGGAGGCTGCTTTGGGACCGCCGCCACAGGATTTAAAAATCAAAAAGCACAGCAAAACCAAAAACACTCTGTTGCAAAAAAATCACAGTGGACAGAGTATTTGGTTGATACGGTTTTTGCAAAAAATGTATATTAAGCCGCTCTACCAAACGTCAAGGTATACCCATATCAGAGCAGTCCTAACTAATGTATGTAATCCCTATCTGATGTATTTAAAACCTGGTCATATGTACAATACCTGTATGAGCAGGATTCAGAAATGTCCATGTGGACACACTGGACAGAACGGCTCCTGTGCGCACAGCTCAAAAAAAGAGGGGTGGAGGCCTCCCCAGTCTTGTGGAAACATGAAAACAATTATATAAAACCAGAACACATGAGCTGCGCACACGGTGAACAAGCCAGTAGAGACATGTTCACACTACCAAGAGACTTGAAAACACAAAAACGCTGGCTTGTTCACTATGCGCGCGCTCATGTGTTTGGTTTTACATAATTGTTTTCTCGCCACAGGATTTAGAAGTATATTCCTACCATAAGACACACCCATTTTCCCCAAAAAAAATTTTGGGGAAAAAGTGCGTCTTATGGTCCGGAAAATACGGTAATAGATTAAAAAAACGGCAATTGAGCAGCCACATACAGTAAAACCACTCTGAGACCCAACAGAATAGAATAGATGGATTATATACAGTATATATTATATACAGATATATAGATGTTAGTGACACACAATTAGTACAGTGTGTGCAGCTTACTGTACATGTATTTAATTAAAAGATCGTTTTTCTGAAAAGAAGTAGGCTCCTGCGTAGTTTTCTTAACCAGCAGAGGGAAAGCGGACGGGGAAGGCCAATGGTGGAAGGCCGATGTTTATAGCCTGGGAAGGGGGTAATACTCATTGAGATTGCCAGGCTATTAATATCTGCTCACAACTGTATACTTAGCCTTTACTGACTATAAAATGGGGGACCCCCAAAAAAGTGAAACAGGGTCACCCTATAATTAATAACAAGCAAAGCCTCTTCAGGCAGCTGCTAGCTGATATTAACCCCTTCATGACCCAGCCTATTTTGACCTTAAAGACCTTGCCGTTTTTTGCAATTCTGACCAGTGTCCCTTTATGAGGTAATAACTCAGGAACGCTTCAATGGATCCTAGCGGTTCTGAGATTGTTTTTTCGTGAGATATTGGGCTTCATGTTAGTTGTAAATTTAGGTCAATAAATTCTGTGTTTATTTGTGATAAAAACCGAAATTTGGTGAAAATTTTGAAAAATTCGCAATTTTCACATTTTGAATTTTTATTCTGTTAAATCAGAGAGGTATGTGACACAAAATAGTTAATAAATAACATTTCCCACACGTCTACTTTACATCAGCACAATTTTGGAAACAAAATTTTTCTTTGCTAGGAAGTTATAAGGGTTAAAATTTGACCAGCGATTTCTCATTTTTACAACGAAATTTACAAAACCATTTTTTTTAGGGACCACCTCACATTTGAAGTCAGTTTGAGGGGTCTATATGGCTGAAAATACCCAAAAGTGACACCATTCTAAAAACTACACTCCTCAAGGTGCACAAAACCACATTCCAGAACTTAATTAACCCTTCAGGTGCTTCACAGCAGCAGAAGCAACATGGAAGGAAAAAAATGAACATTTAACTTTTTAGTCACAAAAATGATTTTTCAGCAACAATTTTTGTATTTTCCCAATGGTAAAAGGAGAAACTGAACCACGAAAGTTGTTGTCCAATTTGTCCTGAGTACGCTGATACCTCATATGTGGGGGTAAACCACTGTTTGGGCGCACGGCAGGGCTTGGAAGGGAAGGAGCGCCATTTGACTTTTTGAATGAAAAATTGGCTGCACTCTTTAGCGGACACCATGTCACATTTGGAGAGCCCCCGTGTGCCTAAAAATTGGAGCTCCCCCACAAGTGACCCCATTTTGGAAACTAGACGTCCCAACGAACTCATCTAGATGCATAGTGAGCCCTCTAAACCCCCAGGTGCTTCACAAATTGATCCGTAAAAATGAAAAAGTACTATTTTTTCACCAAAAAAATTCTTTTAGCCTCAATTTTTTCATTTTCACATGGATAACAGGATAAAATGGATTGTACAATTTGTTTGGCAATTTCTCCTGAGCACACCGATACCTCACATGTGGGGGTAAACCACTGTTTGGGCACATGGTAAGGCTCGGAAGGGAAGGAGCGCCATTTGACTTTTTGAATGAAAAATTATCTCCATCGTTAGCGGACACCATGTCGCGTTTGGAGAGACCCTGTGTGCTTAAACATTGGAGCTCCCCAACAAGTGACCCCATTTTGGAAACTGGACCCCCGAAGGAACTTATCTAGATGCCTAGTGAGCACTTTAAACCCTCAGGTGCTTCACAAATTGATCCGTAAAAATGAAAAAGTACTTTTTTTTCACAAAAAAAATTTTTTCGCCTCAATTTTTTCATTTTCACATGGGCAATAGGATAAAATGGATCCTAAAATTTGTTGAGCAATTTCTCCCGAGTACGCCGATACCTCATATGTGGGGGTAAACCACTGTTTGGGCACACGGCAGGGCTCGGAAGGGAAGGCGCGCCTTTTGACTTTTTGAATGGAAAATTAGCTCCATTTGTTAGCGGACACCATGTCGCATTTGGAGAGCCCCTGTGTGCCTATGCAATGGAGCTCCCCCACAAGTGACCCCATTTTGGAAACTAGACCCCCCAAGGAACTTATCTAGATGCATACTGAGCACTTTAAACCCCCAGGTGCTTCACAGAAGTTTATAATGCAGGGCCATGAAAATAAAAAATAATTTTTATTTTCTCAAAAATGATTTTTTAGCCTGGAATTTCCTATTTTGCCAATGGTAATAGGAGAAATTGGACCCCAAATATTGTTGTCCAGTTTGTCCTGAGTACGCTGATACCCCATATGTGGGGGTAAACCACTGTTTGGGCGCACGGCAGGGCTCAGAAGGGAAGGCACGCCATTTGGCTTTTTAAATGGAAAATTAGCTCCAATCATTAGCGGGCACCATGTCGCATTTGGAGAGCCCCTGTGTGCCTAAACATTAGAGATCCCCCACAAATGACCCCATTTTGGAAACTAGACCCCCAAAGGAACTAATCTAGATGTGTGGTGAGCACTTTGAACCCTCAAGTGCTTCACAGAAGTTTATAACGCAGAGCCATGAAAATAAAAAAAAAAAATTATTTTCTCAAAAATTATTTTTTAGCCCGCAATTTTTTATTTTCCCAAGGGTAACAGGAGAAATTTGACCCCAAAAGTTGTTGTCCAGTTTCTCCTGAGTACGCTGATGCCCAATATGTGGGGGTAAACCACTGTTTAGGCACATGCTGGGGCTCGGAAGTGAAGTAGTGACGTTTTGTAGATGTGAGGTGAGCACTTTGAACCCCCAAGTGCTTCACAGAAGTTCATAACACAGAGCAGTGAAAATAATAAATACGTTTTCTTTCCTCAAAAATAATTTTCTAGCCCAGAATTTATTTTCCCAAGGGTTACAGGAGACATTGGACCCCAAAAGTTGTTGTCCAGTTTCTCCTGAGTACGCTGATACACCATGTGTGGGGGTAAACCACTGTTTGGGCACACGTCGGGGCTCAGAAGGGAAGTAGTGACTTTTGAAATGCAGACTTTGATGGAATGGTCTGCAGACGTCATGTTGCGTTTGCAGAGCCCCTGGTGTGCCTAAACAGTAGAAACCCCCCACAAGTGACCCCATTTTGGAAACTAGACCCCCCAAGGAACTTATCTAGATATGTGGTGAGCACTTTGAACCCCCAAGTGCTTCACAGACGTTTACAACGCAGAGCCGTGAAAATAAAAAAATCATTTTCTTTCCTCAAAAATGATGTTTTAGCAAGCAATTTTTTATTTTCTCAAGGGTAACAGGAGAAATTGGACCCCAGTAATTGTTGCGCAGTTTGTCCTGAGTATGCTGGTACCCCATATGTGTGGGTAAACCACTGTTTGGGTGCACGTCGGGGCTCGGAAGTGAGGGAGCACTATTTGACTTTTTGAATACAAGATTGGCTGGAATCAATGGTGGCGCCATGTTGCGTTTGGAGACCCCCTGATGTGCCTAAACAGTGGAAACCCCTCAATTCTAACTCCAACACACCCCTAACCCTTATCCCAACTGTAGCCGTAACCCTAATCACAACCCTAACCCCAACACACCCGTAACCCCAACACACCCCTAACCCTAACCACAACCCTAATTCCAACCCAACCCTAGCCCTAAGGCTATGTGCCAACGTTGCGGATTCGTATGAGATTTTTCAGCACCATTTTTGAAAAATCCGCGGGTAGAAGGCACTGCGTTTTACCTGCGGATTTACCACGGATTTCCAGTGTTTTTTGTCCGGATTTCACCTGCGGATTCCTATTGAGGAACAGGTGTAAAACGCTGCGGAATCCGCACAAAGAATTGACATGCTGCGGAAAATACAACGCAGCGTTCCCGCGCGGTATTTTCCGCACCATGGGCACAGCGGATTTGGCTTTCCATATGTTTACATGGTACTGTAAACCTGATGGAACTCTGCTGCGGATCCGCAGCGGCCAATCCGCACCGTGTGCACATAGCCTAATTCTAAAGGTATGTGCACACGCTGCGGAAAACGCTGCGGATCCGCAGCAGTTTCCCATGAGTTTACAGTTCAATGCAAACCTATGGGAAACAAAAATCGCTGTACACATGCTGCAGAAAAACTGCACGGAAACGCAGCGGTTTACATTCCGCAGCATGTCACTTCTTTCTGCGGATTCCGCAGCGGTTTTACAACTGCTCAAATAAAAAAATCGCTGTTGTAAAACCGCATTGAAATGCGCAGAAAAAACATGGTAAATCCGCCATAAATCCGCAGCGGTTTAGCACTGTGGATTTATCAAATCCGCTGCGGAAAAATCTGCAGAGGACCAGAATACGTGTGCACATACCGAAACCCTAACCCTACTCCTACCCCTAACCCTACCCCTAACCCTAACCCTAGTTCTTACCCCAACCTTAGTGGAAAAAAAAAAAAAAATTTTATTGTCCCTACCTATGGGGGTGACAAAGGGGGGGGGGGTCATTTACTTTTTTTTTTTTTTTTTTTGATCACTGAGATATAACCTATCTCAGTGATCAAAATTCACTCTGGAACGAATCTGCCGGCCGGCAGATTCGGCGGGCGCACTGCACATGCGCCCGCCATTTTGGAAGATGGCGGCGCCCAGGAAATAAGACGGACGGTCCCCGGGAGGCCAGGTAAGTATAAGGGGGGGGAGATCAGGGCACGGGGGGGGGGCATCAGAGCACGGGGGGATGGATCGGAACACGGGGGTGTGGATTGGAGCACGGAGTGGGGGATCGCTGTGCGGGCGGGTGGATCGGAGCACGGGGGGGATCGCTATGCGGGGGGGGATCGCTGTGCGGGGGGGTGGATCGGAGTGCGGGGGGTTTGATTGGAGCACGGGGGGTGTGATTGGAGCACGGGGGGAGCGGGCAGGAGGACGGGGGAGCGGAGCACAGGACCGAGGGGAGCAGACCACAGATCGGGGGGCTGTGGGGGCGATCGGAGGGGTGGGGTGGGTGCACATTAGTGTGTCCAGCCATGGCCGATGGTATTGCAGCATCGGCCATGGCTGGATTGTAATATTTCACCATTTTTTTAGGTGAAATATTACAAATCGCTCTGATTGGCAGTTTCACTTTCAACAGCCAATCAGAGCGATCGTAGCCACGAGGGGGTGAAGCCATTTCCCCTGGGCTAAACTACCACTCCCCCTGTCCCTGCAGATTGGGTGAAATGGGAGTTAACCCTTTCACCCGATCTGCAGGGACGCGATCTTTCCATGACGCGTATGCTGCGTCATGGGTCGGAATGGCACCGACTTTCATGACGCAGCGTATGCGTCAAACTTCGGGAAGGGGTTAATAGCCTAGGAAGGGGCCATGGAAATGCCCCCAGGCTAAAAACATCAGCTTTCCACTGCCCCAGAATAGGCACATCTATAGGATGCGTCAATTAGTCTCGCTCTTCCCACTTCCCTGTAGCGGTAGCAAGTGGGGTGACAATTGGGGGAGCCCAAAAATTAGTAATGGAGAGGTGTCTATAAGACACCCACATTACTAACCCCATAGTCCTATTGAATAAAAACACATACACCCAGAATAAAGTCCTTTAATTGAAAGAATGAGACACTCCTTTAATAAATTTTAATTAAACTATACTTACTGCATCGTCCATTCCAATGACACCATTGTCTCCTGCAAGAGAATTAAAATGAAAATGAATATTCCTCACCTTTCTGCACAGAAGATAATCCATTTGTCCCACGACGGGTCTTATAGATGCACCTTTTCTGTAGCAGCTGAGAGCTGATATTTTTTGCCTGGAGTGGGCAATATCCATGGTCCCTTCTATTAATATCAGCCCACAGTTGTCTGCATACCCTTTCCTGGTTATTAATCATAGGGGAACACTACATTTTTTTTTTTTTTTTTTGGGGGGGGGGTCCCCCCTTTTATTAACCAGTAAAGGTTAATACACAGCTGTGGGCTGATATTAATAACCTTGGATGCTCCATGGGTATTACCTTCTTCCCGGGCTATAAACATCTGCCCCTAGCTGTCTACTAGATATATAGATGTCAGTGACCTCTATAGATAGATGGATAGATGAAAACCTTCAGTGAATACCATAAAAAAGGCAAAAATTATGCTTTCATCATACCAAAAATTGTGTGGGCTCCCGCATAATTTTCATAACCAGCAGAGGGAAAGCCGATTGAGGGATGATGTTAATAATCTGGGAAGGAGCCAATATCCATAAAACTTCACAGGCTATTAATACCAGCTCAAAGTTGTTTGCTTAGCCTATGCTGGCTAGTTTACAGGGGGATCCTAGAAAAAATTAACATGGAGTCCCCCTATTAAATCTAACTAGGAAAGACTAGGCATATGGCTGTGGGCTAATATTAATAGCCCAGGAAGGGGCCATGGATATTGGCCCGATACCAGACTAAAAACATCAGCGCTCAGCCACCCCAGAAAAAGTGCATCTATAAGTAGCGGAGGCAAGTGGGGTAATAGTTGAGGGTGGATGCTGTTGTCAAGTGACAGCAAGCCTACAGGTTAGTAATGGAGAGGCGTCTATAAGATGCCTCCATTACTAACCCCATAGTGATATTAAAAAACTCACACACCTAGAATAAAGTCCTTTAATTGAAATAATGACACTGACTCCTTTATTGAATCTAAATTAAACCATACTCACCGAATGCCTAATCCACTGAAGCCAACATCTCCTGTAACAAAAATAAAATAATAAACCACAATATTCCTCACCTGTCCGCCAAGAAGATAATAATCCATAATGTCCCATGACGATCTTGATGACATTGAGAGCAGTCACACTGTGGGAGCGATGAACCCCCTGACAGTCTATCGCCGACACCCAGATAGAGCAGTCACATCTCCTGATGTGACTGTTCTACACATGAGATCACTGTGGGACACTCGGGATTACATGGACTACGTTCGACAGGTAAGCATATGGTGGTTAATTTTTTTCATTTTTTATAGGAGCTATGGGGATTGGGCGATTAAGGTAAGTATGTTTTTTTTTATTTAAAATTTTTTATGAGATATGGGATTGAGCGTTAGATGCATATAATGTTTATTTTTAATGTGTATTTAATTAATGTACCTGGGAGGTTTTGTTTTGTTTTTTAACTTTGAGCACAGGCGCCGGCTGACTAATTCCCCCATCAGTGGCTCCTGCTATAACTGTTATCAGTGACAGCAGACGTAGGCTGATGGGAGGAGTAGTCTCTCATCAGCTGGCACATGCTGACCTGTAGTAAGCTTTTACTGCTGGTCCCACTGACATCTCACAGAGTGACCCCTCAGGGCTCTGATGGCAGTAATGATCTGGCGGAAATGTTACCACCGATCAGAACCACTATGCTAATGTTTCCCATGCTGTCACTGGCTTTTGTGCTGTGTATGGCGTTTGGCTATATTCTGCGATTAAATCGGCGAATGTTGCAAACTCGGCTATCGTGTGCTGAACCGAATCTTAAAATATTCGTTCATCTCTAAAACTAGCCTGGTTTTCAACTCCTGGCCAGGTCCTTTATGGGAAAGGAGAAAGCCAAGGCTATTTGGTAACAGCGACAAATATGCCGCATAACCAAGAGTGTATTATTACTGCCTGAAGACTAAAAGTAATTATGCTTTGCAGGAGGTAGTGGAAGGTGGCACAGGAAGTTTGTAAACAATAAAACCTCGGTGTCATAACACAAAGCTATATTTTGCAGATCTGACTAGAGCACAAGACCAGAAACCAGACAAAATTAGACAAAAAAAATCCAAACATGATGAATAGAACCTCAACGTGTGATGTTAGAGTCCTGGTGAGGATGTTTTCTTACTGCAGGAGGGAAAAAACATCTCTGTCAAGTTCCTAAAGGAAGCGAGTGCGAAACGCGCGTCGGGGTTGTCAAGTAATAGCGTGCCACGAGGCTGGGGAACTGCGAGCTCATTCAGGTAATATGTATCGGGCAGTTTGCCCATTATCTTGTATATTTGGGTGTTTATAGGACAGGGGTGCTATTGGTACGGCCGGTGCTAATAGCATTGTCTTCGCTCAGAGGTGTTCCTTTGATGGCAGGAGCTTTTGGCCTGGATTTTACCAGTTTTTGGGACATGTGCAATATTTGACAGTCTCCGTTGATTTGAACATTTGTGGAATTGATAGACCCGGGGTCCTGAGCATATTCTCTCCTTAGTGGACCACTGGTGGTTCATGAGTTATTATTTCTAGTGCACTGCCACTGTGAGTAATTAAGCACTTACCATGAATGGATGTGTGAGCAATTTTATTGATGTCACCATATGATTGTGATATTATTTACGAAGAAACATCTTTTTTGTGACTATTTAAATCTATATTGGATGTAATATATCTGCAGTTCCCGCCGCTTACCTTGACCTAATGTGTAGTCTGATTTTGAGGCACCGTTTTAATGTTTTGTATTGTTTTGTTTATTTGTGAATAAAGGTTTGGTTTTAATATGCAAAACACTTCGTGACTGAGTTGAATGACTCTATGGTCAATATGTTTATAGCCTATTTGGAGTGTGACTCATTCTTGATTTGAGGAAATGGGTTGGTGCTTTATGTTTATAAAGTTCCTAAAGTGACCTGAAAGAAGAGACAAGAGCATCTATTAGCTAATACAAAAATGATAGCTCTACCAGAACAATTTCTTGGACTTCAAGATTTGTTTTTGCAAACCCAACCAGCAGTATCAAACCACTACCAATTAGCAACTTTTTACCAATCGTTGGTCATTAATGGCCAGTTTACACAGGCAAAATGCTCATAAAGAAGAACTCCCATGAAAACTTTATTAACATAACCTGTATAAATCTATATGTAGAATAGTGTAAGTGCAGTAATGTACTCAAAGATCAGTATTCCCCGGTTTTCTTTTACGGTCCGGTTTTGGTTGTTGTGATTGTTGTCTATTCTGACATGTCTGATTACACTGGGGTCATGTGTGAGCCTGGATGTCTCTTTTGCAATGTTAAACCTATGAAATGTCGGAACAAGCCCAATATCCCTTTTGGAAGATGTATAAAGCATATTTAACTGTCGCTTGTCTTAAGACTGCTGGCTCAGATGAGCTACCTTTTATGAATTTTACCAAAAGCATGAAATGGTGGCTCTTCGAGACATTTAGAGCCTCTTGAGATTTTGACTCCCTTTCCCTCCTCCATGTACAAAGCAACAATCATTCTGATTTTAAAACTGGGTAAGGAGGCCACAGACCCAGTGTTTTATCGGCCAATTTCATTATTTATTCAATGCCGAGATATAGGCAAAAATCTGGGCGAATTGGTTACCTAGGGTGATTTTAATACTGGTACATAGTGTGGTTTATGTCAAAACAACCAACTGCTATAAAAATACATAGATTGTTTAGAATCATCCAGCTGATGTAGCGATTTTCTTCCTCATTGGCTCTATCGTGTCATCAGACACAGTTAAGGCGTTTGAAAGGGTTGAGTTGGCCCTTCATTAGTTGGTTCTAGAGGAGTTTGGGACCTTTTTAAGAAAAAAAAAGGACAATAATCTTGCATGGGGAGCCTTGTGCAGTTGTTCAGTTGTTAGACTAATACATTTTGTAGTATATCCATTTATCCTATCAAGAGGAACTAGACTGGGTTGTCCTCTCCCTTAATCTTCACCCTCATGCAGGGGGAATGATACCAGAAAAGAAGGTTTCAATGGGTGTGGGAGGTGACAAAATGTTGTATGCAGACAATGTGTCACGGGGCTACCACGACAGAGAGGTCCCAGAGAACTGCAGCGCTCTGGGCCTCGTTCACACACGATGAACAGAAGCTCTTCTCCTGAATTCTGACCTGGCTGTCTTGTGCCAGCAGAGCAGGAGTTAAACCTGGTTACTGAAGTTGCTGAGAGCTTGGTCTCTCAGCTGATTTGGTTTTTGTAATCTCCACTCCTATATAGACTCAGCTTTGACTACAACTGTTGTCAGTGATCAGTTCTGCTGCCTGGCTTGAAGTGGGAAGGAGCGTGGTATTAGGAGCTTGGAGGTTTATTTACAGAGATTGGTGTCTGCTGTTTTGGTTGCATGTTAAACCTGTTTTCCTTCCTAGTTTTTTCCTTCCCTTCTCTGTGTTTCCTCTGTGGTTGTGTGAGCATTTGGTGAGTTTGAGATTTTAGTTACCTTGTCTGCATACCCTGTTTAATTGTCGTATTTATACACTGGTGCAGTCCACCTCCCATGGGGGGGAGAGGGGGCCACTGATAGGGCCTGCTCAGGAGACAGGGATACGCTGGCGGCTCAGGAATCCTAACCATTATAGGTACCCCTGAGATAAGGGAAAGTCAGGGCCCCATTATAGTGGCAGGGACAGGTGCGGGTCCAGGTACGCCGTCCTGCCCCTTTATCGCCGTTAACGGCGTGACACAATGTCGTGTTGGTACTTTTCGATAGCCAATGTCTGGCTGTGTTTTTTACTAAATATGAGTGTTTTGTCCTAGATTGGTGATTTTTCTAAATATTCCCTATTTAATAAAAGTTGCCAGAAGTAACCCAAGTCCACACACACACACACACACACACACACACACACACACACATACTGAAAGGGCCTGACTTTCTAGCAAAATCGGGCCCAAATCTCTGGGCTGTGGAGTCCCAGCACAAAATGTGATCTTGCAACCCTCCGTGGCCCCACTTGCAGTGAAAGAGAGAGATCTTGCTCTTTCCATTAACACAGCAGTGCCACATACAATATTAAACTGTTCCTGATTAGTAACCTCACTATAGTGATTACCGTTCAGTATTTAGCTGAGTAAAATGTGCGACAGCTCAGAGAACGGGCAAGATCTCCCTTTCATGGTTAGTTCACTCGACCGATTTTTCGAGTGAGATTTCCATTCAAGTCTGAGTGCTCAAAAAAAAATTATGCAACACAAAACCACAGTATAGCATCTGATTTTTATGACTACATTGCAATTGTGTAACATGGGAAACTATAAATGGTCTTGTATATGATAGCTGCAGCTCTAAAACCTGATTGTATACAGATGACAAGTGAGAAAAAAAATTGTCCCACTTTTCTGGATGAAATTCTGAACAATGTTTTATATGATCGTGTGAACCTTCTAGAGGAGGATTGTGGGATCCTACGCTGCAATACAGGATTTCACAAAGTTGAGTCCTTTTAATGGGTATTGGAGTTACTTCTGGATACTATTGTAATAGGTAATATTTAGAAACATCCCTGGTCTTGGACTACCCATTCTTTTAAATATGAGCTGGATGAATAGATTAAGAATAATTATTGGCACATATATAAATTTAAAATAAGTATGCACATTTTTAGGGAAGGGTCACTGGGGAGTTTCAAACAGTTAAATACACTTGAGTACAGAACACTACACAATTAAGGTATAGACCATTACGTATATAGACTATGTACTTAAGTTTATATTTATGGAACACTTGAGAGAAAATAGAAAGGGGGTTCACTCAAAGAAATACAGATATTTTTAATTGATAACATCCAAATAGGGAATAATTATAAACATGGGAAATGGTGGTGGCTCACATAAGATGGAGAAGAATGAAGTAAAATTCACAAACGTTCTAGGATGGTATTTATTAACCCCTTTACCTCCAAGAGTGGTTTGCACATTAATGACCAGGCCAATTTTTCAATTCTGACCACTGTCCATATATGAGGTAATAACTCTGGAATGCTTCAATAAATCTCCAGTCATTTATGCTGCGTTCCCAGCCGGGCTGAACTGCAGTGACCTAAATGAGATCTGGTGACCTCAGTGAGATTCTCGCTAGCAGCATGAGCTAGCGGGAATCTCACTGAGGTCACCGCAGTTCAGCCTGGCTGGAAACACAGTCTCACTGACCAGAGGTAACCTCGATGATGTAACTGCCGGTCACTGACGCTGCGCTTGCAGCAGCTCAGTCACCAGTGGTTCTCAGCCTGGACGGACGCATCTTGGCACCATCCAGATTGAAAACTATTTCTCCCCCAGACATGGATTACGGCATGAGACAGAATGACGGATAGGTGAAGGATATGATTGGTTTTTATTTTTGTTTTATTACAGGAAAGCAAGGGCTTTGGTGGATGTGGGCGTTAGGTGAGTATAACTGTGTTTGCTATTTTTAAATAACAATGTATTTTTGTTTTATTTCTAATAAAAGACTTTATTCTGGCTCTGTCTTTATTTACCATATCACTATAGGATTAGTAATGGATAGGTGTCTTATAGACATTGCTCCATTACTAAGCCGTGGGCTTGATGTCACAGGACAATACAAAGGGGACATCAACCCAACAAATATGAACCCGACTTGCCCACGGCTACAGGTCAAGTGGAAAAGCCGGGCAAAGCACCAGAATTGGCACATCTAATAGATGTGCCTTTTCTGGGCATCTGAGGGCTGCTATTTTTAGGCTGGGGGGGTCAATATCCATAGCTCCTTACCAGCCTGAGAATACCAGCCCCCAGCTGTGAGCTTTAGCAAGGCTGGTTGTCAAAAATGGGGGTGACCCCATGCCGTTTTTAACATTTATTTAAATAATTTAAAAAAAACAGTGTGGGTAAAAAAACTCAGTGTGGGTTATTCTTGATAACCAACCTTGCTGAAGCTGACAGCTGATGGTTGCAGCCCCCAGCTGTGAGTTTTGCCTGGCTGGTTAAAAAAAAAAATACGGGGGAACCCACACCATTTTTTTTCATTTATAGCACAGTCTGCGGCTGACGAATACCCCAATCAGCTGTTCCTGCTGTCACTGTTATTAGCGGCAGCAGGGGTAGGCTGATAGGATTAATAGTCCCATCAGCCGCAGCTTGCTGTGTCTTTTATTACTTAAATATAACTCTCATCATTGTCCCCTGCTTGCGCCGCTCATCTGCACAGCAGGGGAGAATGATTAGCCGTGTTCAGCACAGTGCCGGGGAACAGCGCTTGCTGTAACGCTTTTTCCCTGGTAACCGTCCGTGTGGTACTGATGCAGCACACGGACGCCACACGTGTGCAGCAAGTATTACACTGACACTGACATCTCCGGTACTGTTTTTTTTTCTTCCGGTAATGGAAATATCAGGATGGGTGAACGAGGCCTTAAAGCGGGTTTTTATGTTTGGCTGCTGTCACACACTAAAAGATGCTTTTATTATTTTTATGCATCACCACAGTTTGAGAACTATAATTTTTTTCCATATTTTGGCCCACAAAGTTATGTGAGGTCTTATTTTTTGCGGGATGCGTTGACATTTTTATTGGTGCCATTTTTGGGCACATGACCTTTTTTGATCGCTTTCTATTACGATTTTTGGGAGACAGAATGAACAAAAACCAGTAATTACGGAATTTATTTTAGGGTGAAGGGGTATATGCCATTCTGTGTGAGGTAAAATTGAGAAGGCAGTTTTATTCTTCGGATCAGTGCGATTACAGCGATACCTCATTTATGTTTCTTTTATGTTTTGGTGCTTTATTCTAAGAGCTGTAACTTTTTATTTTTCTGCTTACGGAGCTGTATTGCAGCTTATTTTATACGGGAAAGGTGATGTTTTCAGTGGTACCCTGTTTATTTATATCCATCTTTTTGATTGTGTGTTATTCCACTTTTTGTTCTGCGGTATGATGATAAAGCGTTGTTTTTGGCTTTTTTTATGGTGTTCACTAAAGGGGTTAACTAGTGGGACAGTTTTATAGGTCGGGTCATAGCAGACAGCGCAATACCAAATATGTGTACTTTTATTGTTTGTTTTTTTTCCATTCAAATATTTATTTAGAGATAGAATATAATTAGACTGTTTTATTTTATTTTTTTTTTCAGATTTTTTTCAATTTTTTTTTTTTTTACTGTTTTCTAAATTTAATTTTTTACTTCTTCCCACTATGGGACTATCATTCTTTGAGGGCTGATGGCTTCTATAGCATGGAGATGAAGCAGCATCTCCATGCTATAGAAACTGTCCGCTTTGCACTGACTGGGCATGATTAGAAAGTTCTCTAGGTCTGGTGACCTGGATGTCGTCATGACAACATCGGGTCACCATGGCAACGATCGGTATCCCGCATCAGGCCGCGGAGTCTCCGATCCAAAGGCATTGGGGCTGTCAGCCCTCAGCTGGGTTCCAGAATGCTGCGATCGGCATTTAGCGCCGGGTGTCAGCTGTCAGATTCAGCTGATACCCAGCGGTGATCACCCGTACACCCCTCATGTTTGCAGGCGATTGTTCGGATGTAATAGTAGTAATAATGAGTCCATGGTCAAATAGGCCCAGGGCACATGGACGGAATATTACGTCTCATGTCAGAAAGGGGTTAATAAAACACAAGCGACTAAACATTCTATTTAAAATTAAGAGGTCTTATAATACTATTTGATTGTTGGCAACGTTTAAAAGGAGCAGTGCACAGGTCTGCTCAAAATGCTGTAGGCAGTCAGCAGGACTCCTCGCCTACTATATTCTCACCCATCCCTTGTAGATTGTGAGCCTTCGCAGGCAGGGTCCTCACTCCTCCTGTACCAGTTATGACTTGTATTGTTTAAGATTATTGTACTTGTTTTTATTATGTATACCCCTCCTCACATGTAAAGCGCCATGGAATAAATGGCGCTATAACAATATATAATAATAATATGTGCTGGTTTTATGAGGGAATAGTAGGGATGTTTTGGGAGAGGTAAGAAAACTCTGAATAAGCATTAAATTATAGGCTGAAAATATGAAAGTATGGCTCCTACGAAAATTGGATTTGCTGAAGGTTTAAATTGAGAACAGAAGTGTTCATTGGCCAGACTACTATTTCTTGTCCGTTTAACCCCTCCCTGATAAAGAACACAATAAAGTTGATCTCCTGTTTTATGGAGCGAGCTCAGGAGGTGAGCCCACACTATACTAGGCAGATGCTAGATGTATTGCATAACAACATCTGCCAGTAACTGCACCGACTCTTGCATCGAGTGTCGGCCGCAATAATGAAGACGAGGCCAGAGAGCACCAAATAAAGACCCACCCACAGGCCCTCCCCAAAGCACGAGAATCTCTAACTGAAAGCAAAGAGTAGACAACAACCATGAAACAGATTTCTTCAACACATGTATCATTTTAATCAGTGTAATAGCATCAACCTGACAGTGTCTGTAGTTTAGTTAGCAAAATCCTGATGGCAGGTTTGTTTTAAAACCCATCCTGAGCATTTTCCTGTGATGGAAAGAGACGGAGACGGAAACGGAGGGTTTGAAAAGGCCTGCAGACAATGCCAGCTGCCGGAGGACCAGTGAGCCAAATATTTAATTCCAGGACTCCAAGTTAAAGCTCTAGAGGTGTTCGCCTCTCTCCCTCAAGGCCAAGACAGAGAATTTTGAGGCCATCAAACAAGCACTGATTAAGAAGTACCAGCTGATTCCTGAGGTATACCGCAAAAAGTGTCGGGCCCTCCATCGTGGACCGTACAACAGCTAAAGATATGTGGTGGACGGACTCAGAAACAACTTTGAGCTTTGGGTCTAAGGAATATGTTACAATCTTCAAGAAACTGAAGGACCTGATGGTGAGGGACCAATTTCTTCATCTCTGTCCTCTGAAGGTGAGACAGTTCGTGCTGGACCAGGATCCAAAGGATGCCGCTAAAGCAGCACAGATTGCTGACGACTATGAGGTCAGTTGTACTCCTGTGGTACAAAAGTCAGCTATCCCCAGCTGGAGAGGGGGTAAGCCGACAACCACCACCAATGACCCTGCCAACTGATTTTCATGAGATCCTGCCCCATCTTCCAGCATCTGTCCTGCATTTGACTCCTGCTGGTGCTTTACCTGTTACCTGTGTCCAAACTGGTCACATCATCCTCATCTACCCAAAGAGGCAGAAGATAAACACCACACCTAAAGCCCAGGGGTTTGTGGGTGGGGCAGTTGGGAGGGCCCATGAAAATTTGCAACCAGGTACTGTGGGTGACACCATCACTTCTGGGCTCAAGAATATCGGCACAGATCAAACCCTCATCCTCCCTGAGTTTGTGTTACCAGAAGAACTCATCCCTGGAAAGACCCTGATTGTCACCGGGTTTGGGGGTGTTCGCCGTCCCTTACTGTTGGCCCAGGTTTTTCTGGATTGATGTGCAGGAAGGAGGTAAGGGAACTGAGAACCTCCCCACAAATGTTTTATTGGGAACTGATTTAGGATGGTTGGTTGCCCAATACATTCCTGACAACCCTCCCATGTCTGATGAAATGCGTTTCAAAGGTTGATGCTGTGAATGTCAATGTGATGCATAATGAGAATGTGTTTTATGGTAAAGTAGAACTCAGCAATGTCACGCTGTGGGGTGATGTTGCTGAGAATCCACTGAAAGGAGCAAGCATGAGTACTAAGGACAATGGGAACAGGCAAGGGGGTCATGAAGCAGGTGTTCCCGTGCAGCTGACTACTGTCTCAATGGACTGTGACATGGCTGGTGGTAGCTGAACCATGATGAATACAGCTCCTGAGTTTTTGGTAGGGGAAGTGGAAAAGCACAGAGATCATAAAGCGGGTGGTCGCCTGCAGTTGACCAGTGTCACTACGGACTGTGACATGATCGGTGGTAGCGGCCACATAATTAGCACATCTTATGAGGTAACAAGGAAGGCGGGAAAGGTCTTATCCCCCGCTTGTCCAGATGGTGGGAAATTGTCTCCCACAGCCGGTCGTGGTGAGGGGAAATTGTGTCCCACAGTTGGTCTGGTTGATAGGCAATGGATACCACTTTCCCATCAGGGGGACAGGAAAGTGGGGTCCCTATTCTCTCTGGATGGTGGGAAGGTGTGCCCTATAGCCTTTCAGGGTGGTAGGAGAAGAAGGTCCCCAGTCTGTCAGGGTGGTGGGAAAGTTGGGTCTGCAGTCTTTCAGACAAGTGGGATAGCATTGTTGTCCCCCAGGCCGACAGACCAAATAACTGCTCTTGCCTGCAGCCAGACTGCCCAGAACACAGGTAATGTGCTGCTTTGTGGACCCTCATTAGCTAGTGGGATAACAGGACAAGTTACTGATCCAGGGCAGGTACCTGAGGGTTCCAGTGAGTTTGTGGCCTTAGCGTCACATCGGGCTACTTCTAGCCAGGAGTCTCAGACCAATCAGATGGCACTGAGTGACCCCTCGGAGAAGAGAAGCTCCGAATCCCAGAAATAGAGGGTACTGTGGGATTCAGGGAGGTGGCGCCATAAGGTGTGCTTAGTTAATCTTAAATCAGCCTACCGTGCCACCTCATATAGATGGAATTGTCAGAGGGAAAAAAATTTAAATCCATAAGGCCACTCCAGGGAGGGGGCAATTACCCCCCTCCTCTCTCACAAAATATCCAGGAGAAAATGCTGGCAATCTAAACCTCTTTTGGGTAATAGAACCACAAGTTTAACATAGTAGAAGAGAGGAAATTATGTATAGCTAAGGCTACGTTCACATTTGCATTGTTGAGCGCAGCGTCGTCGACACAACCCACAGCGCATGTACACAATGCAGTGTTTTATGACGCATGCGTTGTCATAAACTTGTAAAGTTCTGGAATTTTGGTGCAGGTAAAACGCTATGAGTAGCGTCGTCCGCGCCCTGTCTGGTGCGTCAAAGTGAAACGCATTACAACGCATACCGGCGCATGTCCATGCACCCCCCATGTTAAAGATAGGGGCGCATGACGCATGCGTCGGTATCAGTCGACGATGCACTCAACAACGCAAATGTGAACGTAGACTAAGAAGTGATAAAACTAATTAAAGTCCCCTGTGAGGCTGGTACTATTTGCTGTGACCACATGGTGGAAACAGGATATATATATATATTGTGGGAAACAGCCAGAGAGTCTAAGGTTTGTAGATTTGAAGAGACAGAAGCTGTTCAGACATGAATATTGGGGTTTGTATAGATCCAATATTGATGAGAAATACATTTTCAACTTCACAACTAATAGGGGAAGAATATGCAAACTTTTTCAAAACTGTGAGACATGCCACTGAACTCCAAATTAATAGTGGCAAAATAACTGACAACAGCCATGCAATGTTTCCCAGCAATGAAAAGGTAACATCACGATAAAAAATATGATGTGGATATCGAACGCCTGTGAGTGTCAGGAGCATAGATATCATGAATGCTGGGAATCTCGTAGTTTTCTGAAGCCAAGTCCAGTCCCACAATCCAACCAAATGAGGTCATCAAGGGGAGGTGTATAGATGTAACTTAGGTGCTGATAAAAAGACAGGGCAAATTATCAGCTGTGTTCAGTGCCAGAAGATACATCGCCGTGTAGTCTTAATGTTTACGATTCTTTTCATGAGGAGCGCTTCCCTCCATAAATCTGAAGCCATTGCAGTGATGTCATGTTTAGTTATTTTCTTTTGTTTATCCTTTTATGTTATGTAATTGTATATGCTGTATTGTTTTTTCCTCTTTATAAAAAAAATATACAAAAGACCTTTCAAACACTGCTTACCTTTCTGGATTAAACATAAAATTGATAAGCACTGTTTCTTTTGTTCTGAAAACCGCACCCTTGAAAACCATACGCTACCTGTAACAGGTGTCCAATCTGATGATTGGTGGTGACAGCGAGTAGTTAATTTTGTTATTGCAGAGCTGGCACTGACTGTACCAGGGTATATACATATATTTCATGGAATTAGAGGTGTGTGTACAATATACTCACTGTTAGTTCCCCAATAACTGGACTATTAATGCAAGTCTACGGCCTCCGTTAATCGTCGTTCAATTGCATAATTGAAGAGGGCTGTTTGAGGCAAAAGGTAGCAGCAGGGTGGATCTACGTAAACACCCCCCAGCTGTGATCTTTGACAGAAGTTATCAAAACTCAACCTATCCCAAAATTCTATCAATCAAATCAATACATTTTTTTTTTCTGTTTTTGTCAAAACATCACCTTGTCATGCAAAAAATTAAGCCTCTATACATAAATGATAACCTTACGGGTCTCAGAAAATGTTTCTTTTTTTTGCAAATTTCCGATTTTAAAAAACAAAAATACAAATTTGCTAACATCGTAATGGTGCTAATCTGTTGGATAATATCACCAGGTAATTTTTACAGAACAATGTATGACAACAAAATAAAAAAAAGGCACAATTATTTTTTTCCACAATTTCATCGCACTTGGATATTTTTTCCCCCCATTTTTCTATAACTTTGAATGTTAAAATGAATGATTGTGGAGACAAAAGGGGGTCAGTTGGTGCTCTATTCCGCTGTCCCGAGACCGCATTGATCATGACTCATCCCACTGAACGTCTTTTCTCCTTTTCCTGTGGGCATAATACTACTCACACAACACAGGGTGAAGGTAAAACAATGGCAATACTTTATTGAAACACCAACAGACAATAACATATAGAACGGTCCCAGCAAAACACCCCAGATTATGCAAAATTACAGAGTCTCACCCTTCCACTGACTCGCCGGTATTAAAGCTACTGAAACTCTGGGACTTCCAGAGTCAACTACCCCCACCAGTGACACTCCGCTTTTTGCGGACAGCCTCCAAGAGGAGGGAATGACAAACTTAGCAAGCCGACAGTCCATTGAGGCCCATGGCCAGGTGACCTGGCTTCTCTGAACATCTCCATGGAGCTAGGTGACTGGATGGTCCGAACCTAGATTCTCCAAACGTATCCATTGGGGTCAAGTGACCGGTTCATCCTAACCTGGTTTCCCCAAATGTCTCCATGGGGTCAGGTGAATAGAGGGTCACAATCCTAGCTTCTCCAAACATATTGTTAGCACCATGCCGGATCCCTGCTCTGACAGTCAGGATCTCTAGCATGTCACTTTACTTACCCACACTGCTGTCGGCGCTTCCCTTCCCCATGCTCTGCGTGCTTCTAGTCGTGCCTCCAGCCATGTCCTTAGAGCACGCGCGTGTGCCCTCCCACCCTGTTAAAGGTTCAGTGCTTGCACCTGCTATTTCCACCCCAGCCAATGGCTGTGGGGCATTATGTATATATTGCTTCTTCCTCACTGAGGAGGTGCCTGAGCAACCTTCCTGTTCTGCAGTCTAAGTTGTGTAAGATTGCGCACCAGTCCTTGCTGCACTCTGACACACACTCTGCCTGCTGCACTATGGTGCGGATCCTGCCTACTGCACTCTGATACGCACTCTGCCTGCTGCACTCTGATTCAAACTCTGCCTGCTGCACCATCCAGTCTGTCCTCCTGGGTCAAGCTGCCGAGCGTCTGATGGTCTGTCATGGAGTGGCACCTGGCGTTCATTGGGAGCCAAGTCTAACCTCACCATCAGAGGCTCTAGTAAACAGTCCGGTGCATGGTTAGTCATGCCCCTCCAGGCTCTCCGCGGTCCAAGGCACAGTGGTTCCACAAACCACAATTGTGACACATATCTATGGGTTCAGTGATATTTCAATGGAGTAGAACTGTGTTCTTCCAGCTGGGACCATGGTACCCTAAGCTGACATACTGTTGAAAGTCAAATCTGTGTTCCTCTTGTTGGAGCCATGTTGTCCTGGCTGTTGCTCTGGCAAGTCTCTTTTGATACAGAGACAAATCCCCCTTTTATAGTTCACAGCTCTTATTCAGGCATTTTTCCACAGGATAGGGGGAATGTGGCATGGTTCACCTCTCATTGTTTGAGAATTTAATCAGTCTACATAATTTGTTCTGTTTTTTCAGGTCAACAAACTAGCTGGCCTGGTACAATGTATAATCAACATATTAACAAGATATCAATTGTTCCATGACCCTGTGTCCTTGTCCTCCAGAGACAATGGACAATAAGTTACAACAAACATCAACTCAAAAGTTAACATCCAGGTTCATACAAACAATAGTCTGTATTTCTTGACCAACCAAAAAAAAAATCCCACAAATTCAAAAGTCAACATAGAGAGAATAGCCTATGTCTCAGGGCCTCCTGAATTTACGTCTGGATAATTAAAATTAAATACTGTGTAGTCACAATGATGTTATTCAAAACTACAATTTAACCCATAATAAAACTCTGATTCAGATATGTTGATGCAATAAAAAAGCTACGGCTCTTGGAAGAAGAGGAGGTTATAATGAAAGTGCAAAAATGGGAAAATCGCTCAGCCCGGAAATTTTGGGCATGAAGCATCCTCATTAACATAAAACTTCAAACACAGATTAAAAAAGAAACAAGATGAATTTGTCCAACCCAGTAGTAATTAGCGAGTATACTCGTTGCTCGGGTGATCTCCAAGTATTTGTTAGTGCTCGGAGATTTAGTTTTGTTGCCTCAGCTGCATGATTTACGGCTGCTGGACAGCCTGAATACATGAGGGGATCTCCTAACAAACAGGCAGTCCTCACATGTACTTTAGAGAATATAGGTGGTGCTCACTGTGCGTACGAGGTGGTGCTCCAAGGTATTAGTTAGCAATAAATAACAAAAAAGCTTGGGCACTCAAATGAAAATTTATTGCCCAATGTAGACCAATGAGGCAAATGCCACCACCATACAACAAAAAAAAAATACAGGATGACCCGACTGAAAGACAGATTAACTTTCGCAACGTTTTGGCACGAACATGCCTTTCTCAAGCTGAATCTGCTGTAGAAGGGGGTCAAAGGTAATAGGACCTAGTCTCCTTTCATGCCTGAAAGGTGTGGGGGCGCCGACACCACTCGTGGTCGGCACCCCCACACCATTCAGGCATGAAAGAAGACTAGGACCCAATACCTTTGACCCACTTCTACAGCAGATTCAGTTTTGTTATTTATTCCTCACATGTATTCAGCCTGTCATGCAGCTGCAGCGACAAAAACTAAAACTCTGAGCACTAACAAATACTCGGAGACCACCCGAGCGTGCTCGGGAAAACCCGAGCAACATCACTACAACCCAGGTATCATTGTAATCAGTGTAACAGTGCCAACCTGACAATGTTGGCTCTGACAGGATGATGTGGGATATTAGTGGTAGTAGTCCAGTGGCTCCGGCTGACGGGATGATGAAGGATATTAGGGGTAGTAGTCCAGTGGCTCTGACGGTATGATGTGGGATATTATTAGGGGTAGTAGTCCGGTGGCTCTGGCTGATGGGATGGATGTGGGATATTAGGGGTAGTAGTCTGGTGGCTCTGACTGGATGATGTGGGATATTAGAGGTTGTAATCCGGTGGTTCTGACGATGATGTGGTTATTAGGGGTAGTAGTCTGGTGGCTCTAGCTGACGGGATGATGAGGGATATGAGGGGTAGTAGTCTGGTGGCTCTAGCTGATGGGATGATGTGGGATATTAGGGGTAGTAATCCGGTGGCTCTGACGGGATGATGTGGGATATTAGGGGTAGTAATCCGGTGGCTCTGATGGGAATGATGTGGGATATTAGGGGTAGTAGTCCGGTGGCTCTGACGGGATGTTGTGGGATATTATTAGGGGTAGTAGTCCGGTGGCTCTGACAGGATGATGTGGGATATTAGTGGTAGTAGTCCAGTGGCTCTGGCTGATGGAATGATGTGGGATATTAGGGGTAGTAGTCTGGTGGCTCTTACAGGATGATGTGGGATATTAGTGGTAGTAGTCCAGTGGCTCTGGCTGATGGAATGATGTGGGATATTAGGGATAGTAGTCTGATGGCTCTGACAGGATGATGTGGGATATTAGGGTGGTAGTCCGTGGCTCTGACGGGATGATGTGGAATATTAGGGGTAGTAATCCGGTGGCTCTGGCAGGATGATGTGGGATATGAGGGGTAGTAGTCCGATGACTCTGGCTGATGGGATGATGTGGGATATTAGGGGTAGTAATCCAGTGGCTCTAATGGGATGACGTGGGATATTAGGGGTATTATTCCTGTGGTGCTGGCTGACGGGATGATGTGGTATATTCAGGGTAGTAATGCAGTGGCTCTAACGGGATGATGTGGGATATTAGGGGTAGTAGTCCGGTGGCTCTGGCTGACGGGATGATGTGGGATATTAGGGGTAGTAGTCCAGTGGCTCTGGTTGATGGGATGATTGGGATATTAGGGGTAGTAGTCCGGTGGCTCTGGCTGGTGGGATGATGTGGGATATTAGGGGTAGTAGTCTGGTGGCTCTGGCTGACGGGATAATGTGGGATATTAGGGGTAGTAGTCCAGTGGCTCTGGTTGATGGGATGATTGGGATATTAGGGGTAGTAGTCCGTAGGCTCTGGCTGGCAGGATGATGTGGGATATTAGGAGTAGTAGTCCAGTGGCTCTGGCTGATGGGATGATTGGGATATTAGGGGTAGTAGTCTGGTGGCTCTGGCTGATGGGATGATGTGGGAAATCTGTTCATCTTTGCAGCGGAAGGAAAATCCAAAAATGTTGTTTACCAAAAGGATCTTGAATGAGTTGAAAAAAAAATACTATCAATATTTGGGTAATCATTTAGTTAATTTGTGTTGCAAATCTGTAGTGTTGAATATATGATGTGAAATGTTTTTATGTGCAATATAATCATTATAATTTGTTATAACTAACCACAGTTTATTACTATGCCCGGGCAAGGCCAGGCTCTTCAGCTCGTAGTTAATATTTGCAAGTAAATGGTTAGCACAGGAGTCACCTACAAAATTATTGATAAGGGATGTACACAATTAAGAACTCTTCAAAAGGCAAGGAATTTCTGTGAGGTATGGGAGCCCAGAACGTTTCTATGTATAATAGAAAAATTGCCTCTGTGCAGAAATGTTAAAGAGGGAGGATAGAAGCTGTTATCTCCGAGTGTTAACAGGAGCAGGAGAATTGGAAACACTGGAATTGATGAAGAAAAGTTGTAATTCAGAAAGGAGTAGGGTAGACTCAGTGAGGTTTTTGATCTGATTGAAATGTTTGTGATGAGCTCATTTCTGCCACAGAGTCAAAGAACAGGCAGAAGTAGAACAATAGTATAGCAAAGTTGACTCAGTTGCAGAACAGAGTTAGACACTGAGTCCAATGCAAAACTAGTACAATAGTAATAGCAGAGTTGAGTTTGGCAGAGAGTCCTATCGCAGAAGCAGCAAAGCAATAATAGTCCGTAGAAGTGGTGGATGCCTGCTCCCTGAATTCTCAGGCAGCGTCTTGCAGCATGAGCTGGTCTACATTGCTTGAGAGAGTGACTTCACAGGATCCTGTTGCGTTGCTATGAAAAATTGAAGGTGCAGACGGCCACAGAAGGAAGATACAGCTCATACCACTGGGTCCAGGAAAGGTGGCTAAACACACTCTGCCAACAATTAGAAATCCCTACATAGATGTGCTGTAGGGAGAAACATTCAAGTTGGTTGAAGAATTTTGTCGCTGACCCTGTGGCTTGTCCAATGAAACTGTATGGCCCTTAACACGAATGTTAATAGCCGTGCAATTAAGTGGTGAAGACTGTAGTGTTACTGGTAAAATTGATCAGCCAATTAACAATCTATGTGAAAAATCCACTAATCTTCGTGTGGTTTTATTCACATGATAAACTGATATAATAAGAAAATGACAATTTAGCAATGGAATCATCTGCTTCTAAATTGTTATTTCTTAGAAGTAATAATTCAATAAAAAAAAGCTGACAGGGCCTTTTACATGATAAGTAGTTCGAACTTATGTAATTTCCCAAAATTATCTAAGTAATTAAAAAGAGGACCTTTTTATAAAAGTCAAGAAACGACAGTCGATTTTTGTACAGAATTTAGAAAACTTTTCCTTCCGAATGTCTTGAGATATGAAGAAGTTCTAAGCTCCAGATGTAAAAGTGGTTAACGAGAATTTATTTGATTTGTTTAAAGAGTCACAGTCAATGCGGCAGATTGTACAAATATATAAACGAACAGCAGGTAACACAGTTTAATATCGATGTACCAAGCAATCAAACTATATGGTGGGGAAGGAGATTTAGACATGGATTTTCTTGCCGGCTTCCTGCCGTGTCTGTTGTAATGATTAACTACGGGGTACATTTTTGTTTATTGTAGGGCTCCTTATTTCTAGGTCTACAGAAGAATCCATAATCAGTATAAAACAGTCAGGGGCCCGTTTGTCATATTTATCTAAGAAAATTATCTCAATATTTATTTGAAGCCAAGTTCACAGTTTTACACAGTTAGGTATTTCTCATGCAAAGGGCATAACTTTATGTAATCTCTTCCTAATGCCCAGCAAAGGGAATCAGCACAGTTCTCGTGTTAAATTGTATATGTTACAGGTAACGCATTTCCAATTAATCCGCAATAAATTAGAACAGGAAATTACAATGCTTCCGATTGAGATTCTTCATTTGTTCTGAAACTCAACACAAAAAGCCTCCAAAGAATTCTATATATGTACTAAAATGTACTATAGCTGTTGAAACAGCATCTGGCCACATAAAAAGACTCAAACGTAGAGATGAGCGAATAAATCTGATTTTTTTTTTTTTTAAATCTGCATTCACCAAAATGTGGATTTTTTGTTATGTGCCTACAGCCGCCATTATTCTGATCCTTAAAGGCCCATCAAAAAATTAAAAAGATCCTTATGTTCACCTTACTGCTCACCCTTCCACTCCTCAGGGTATGTTTCCACGGGCCGGATCACATCGGGATTAGCTGCGGATTGAACGCTGCGTACAGCCACAGCGTTCAATCCGCAGCATCCAGATGTTACAGCATAGTGGAGGGGATTTTATGGAATCCCATCTCCACTATGCATGCGAACACGCATCCGGCAGCCCTGCGTTTCCGGACATGCAGTGCATCTTTTTAGACCGCAGCATGTCTGTTTAACACAGTCCTATGTAAAGGGTGCTGCGATTCCGGATATGTTCAATGAACACATCTGGAATCACCGCACGTACAGAAGGGGGCGGCGTTTTGGGCAAAGTAGGGTTTGTTCTCCATCCAAATCGATGACAATACGGCCCATGGAGAAGTACCCTCACTGTTACCCATCCATCCGCGTTGCATCTTCTGATCAATGCCACTTTGGCTTAAATCCCCTGACGTGGGGGCAGTTCTGCACATACATATACAAGGTCACGACACATGTCGTATTGTCATGACCTTCTGTGCGCTTGCACAGAACCCTCCCAGGCCTCATCAGAGCCAGAAGTATTGGCTCACGGTGAGAGGCTTGGGGATATGACAGCGAGTTGCTGGGACCAGAAGATGTGGTGAGGACCAGACAGGTGATGTTGAGGAGCAGATGGGTCAAAGAGTTGAGCCGTAATGTAAGCATAATGTTTTATTTTTTACATATTACATTTATTATACTCTGGGACCTATAGAAACACCAGAGCATACTAGAGGACATAAAATTTGTGGATCGAATTCACCAGAAAAAAATGCACGAACAACAAACTTGAATTTTGCATATCTGCTCATCTCTACTCAAAATCATAATTACTATTATACCCAATGTATGGATCTTTACACAAGTCAGAGAAAGCTAGAGCCTTCTGCATGAGGATTCCCCGAGACAATTCTAAAGGAAACTAATCTTCATGATAACTAGATTTTTTATGTTTTTGAATAAGTGATGCAACTTTCATGGAAAAAGTCCGTATTGTGTTGTAGAACATCAATGTGTCTGTCATCCCCTCATGCTCTAATTCAGGGGTCCCCAACTCCAGGCCTCGAGGGTCGCCAACAGTGCAGGTTTTCAGGATTTCTTTAGTATTGCATCGGTGGTAATGTGATCATCTGCACAGGTGATGATTCCAACCCCTGTGCAATACTAAGGAAATCCTGAAAACCTGCACTGTTGGCGGCCCTCGAGGCCTGGAGTTGGGGACCCCTGCTCTAATTAAATGAGCTTTCATTTTACTGAGAGGCAGAGTTCAAGTTCACATATCAAATCATTTAACAGCATAATTGCTTTTCCTCCACTTCTTCGAGGCTGTAAGCTGATGTAGTGTTTTATTTTATCTGGCTCTTTCTAATTAGTCCATGGATGTCCTCCATGACAAAATGTCTCTTAGACAGTCCAGTTAGCGGTGCTTTACCTCTATTTTTCATTTACCGGAAATGTTATCCTAACCAAAAAATGTAAAAAATAAATTAACTTAATTTCTAATACTTTGACCTTTAAATGCAATTATTAAGTGAAAGTTGGTCAAGACACTGCCATGGATGATTAGTTTAATGGCCTATTGTATAATGTAGTACTTTACTTATTTTACATTTGCGTGGTTCTTCCATTATAGAATTTTTTGAAAATCCCTACTGCCATTTCTCTCTCTACATGGCTTACCCTGAAATTCATGCTCAAGCCTCATGAAGAAAAATAACTACCATCAGCCTTGCTGCACATTCACAAAACTATGGAAATCCAAATGAGTCTGCTGCCTTGTCAGTAAAGAGGGCGCTGTTGATTCTTCTCGCTTGGGAACTGAGAGTTTGACAAGTTTATGAATGTAGCACTGGTACTTCTGCACCTTACAGCTATTTGAACAATTTGTGATTGGAATATTTGGGCACTACATGTTACACTATAATCAATTTAAAAAAAAATTAAAAAAAACAGACTGGCTCGGACTAAGGTACCTTCACACTGAACAACTTAACAACGATAACGATAGCGATCCGTGACGTTGCAGCGTCCTGGATAGCGATATCGTTGTGTTTGACACCCAGCAGCAACCAGGATCCTGCTGTGACATCGCTGGTCGGAGCAGAAAGGCCAGAACTTTATTTCGTCGCTGGATCACCCGCTGACATCGCTGAATCGGCGTGTGTGACGCCGATCCAGCGATGTCTTCACTTGTAACCAGGGTAAACATCGGGTTACTAAGCGCAGGGCCGCGCTTAGTAACCCGATATTTACCCTGGTAACCATTGTAAATGTAAAAAAAACTACATACTTACATTCCGGTGTCTGTCGCATCCCCCAGCGTCCGCTTCCCTGCACTCCTCCTGCATCCTGTGTCAGCGCCGGCCAGCCGGCCGTAAAGCAGAGCACAGCGGTGACGTCACCGCTCTGCTTTACGGCCGGCGCTTACACAGGATGCAGGAGGAGTGCAGGGAAGCGGACGCTGGGGACGTGACAGACACCGGAATGTAAGTATGTAGTGTTTTTTTTTTTTTTACATTTACAATGGTAACCAGGGTAAACATCGGGTTACTAAGCGCGGCCCTGCGCTTAGTAACCCGATGTTTACCCTGGTTACCCGGGGACTTCGGCATCGTTGGTCGCTGGAGAGCTGTCTGTGTGACAGCTCTCCAGAGACCACACAAGGACATTCCAACGATCACGGCCAGGTCATATCGCTGGTCGTGATCGTTGGAAAGTTGCTGAGTGTGACGGTACCTTAAGGGCCGCACTGGTCAGAAATGCGTTGCCTAGACAGGTTGCATTCATTCTCTGCCTTTATATTCACTTTTTATGGTTTGATGTTCTTAGCCACTTATGTTTTTAACATGAACTAATAAAGAATCCAATTGTTTTGGAAGATTACGAGTTCTGGTTCTTACACCCATCTATTACTCAGTACAGTATATGGTAAAATTAATGGTTTCATTCAAAACTGTACCTTGTCCTGCAAAACTTAAAGCCCTTTATATCTATGGCAACAGAAAAAGTGAGAAAGAATACAAAAATGAAAAATCTCCAGGGTTAAAAGGGATCTGTCAGCAGGATATTACCCCCCCAAACTATTTATATGTGCATGAAGCTCTTTCACAGACAAAATCAGCAATACCTTTACATGGCCAGCCTGTGCCTTCGTTACTGAGAAATAAGCATTTAAATTTATATGCAAATGAGGCTAAAGCGATAAAGTAGATCTGAAGCCTCTGTCAAACTAGCTCTATTCCTGCCCGCGAGGTCTCCACCTGTGTAACTTCAGTCAAAGGCGCAGGTGGCACTAGGTGGAGAATACAGATGGAGTGACAGAGGTTTCAGATCTGCCACAGGTCTTCAGCTTAATTTGCATATTGATTCAAATGCTAATTTTTTAGTAATCGATGAATGGACTGGCCATGTAAAGGAACGGCTGGACTTGTCTGTGAAAGAGCTATACGCCAGTATAAATAGTTTTGGGATTGACATCATGCTGACAGATTCCGTTTAAGATGTATAATAACTATGCATTAAGTATTTAGTTAACTTTTTCTTCATCTCCATACGAAAGTTCCTTTAGTTTGTTGTGTCAGTGCCCAGAGGCTTTTGTCAAAATGGCATTAGTATTATTACAAAATAAGGAAGATAAAACTTTCCTATTAACTCTTACTGCTCATGACTGTGATGCCCCCTTACCAGCACCTTGTGCATATGCCCTGCCAGCTCCTCTTACTAGACTATTTTTGTTGTGTATGTAATGAGTCCCTCATTAAAGTTTTTAATGCACTTGTTTTTGGGAGAGCACTTGGCAGTGAGTTAACTTTGTCTTCCGACAAGGGAAAATGCTCGTATTTACTTTAAAATCAGCCTGGCTCATTGTACTGGTCAAGGGTTTATTTGATAAGGCAGGTGAACTGGAGAATGACGCCTCCCAGGTTTCTGTTGCTTTGAAGTGGTGTCAGTTACCTATACAGAAGTGAAACCCCAGCCAGCCGGAGAAGATTACCTGGGGAGGACAGAGGCTGATCACTCAGCATTAATTCTAGGAAATATATTCGCTCTAAACAGATGAAGACATGATTGGGAAGATGGAATCCTGCTTGTTCTGGTTTACGACCATAGGTATTCTACTGAATGTTAAAGCCAGGGACACAGTGGAAGCAAATGCCTATGTAAATTTTTCGTACTCCAGCCCTTTGCAAAACCTCACAATAGCGAAGTATTGTGAGTGCGGCTTGTTTGGGCTTAACTCTCCGATGAGTGATGCCCAAGGAGTGGTGGGCATCCCCATATCCCCCAACCTACAAGGATGTGATCCACGTACCACGTTTTCCATCACAACTAGACCTTGGATTGCTCTCATTGAAAGAGGGAATTGTACATTTTCAGAAAAGATCCTCCTGGCCGCCAGTAAAGGTGCACAAGCCGTGGTGATATACAATGCTCCCCCCAGCGCTGGCAATCAGACCATTCCAATGGTACACTATGGTAAGCAAGTGCTAATTAAATGCTATTTTTCTGCCTACTGCGATCTGTAAGCAGCAGTTTGTGTCTGCATTAATGATACACTGAGTAATGCTGGGTGTCCTAGCATTGTTCTGTGAACTATCTGAAACAAATACTTTTAGTGGTGATCGGCAGCTCTGTGACCTGGAATTACTATGCGGCTTTGTGTATCGCATTTGGTTTTGTAAATGCAAATTAACTCCCTTGCATATTGTGCCCTGACAAGTGCTTATTAACGACATCTAATTTCAGTGCAGGAAGACGCTCGCTGGCGACAGCTTCCAAGATATGAAAGTGATGTTTGTAAAGGTTTATTAACTCTTAAATTATTATATACAGTTAGGTCCATATATATTTGGACAGAAACATCATTTTTCTAATTTTGGTTATAGTCCTTACCACATTAAATTTTAAGCAAAACAATTCAGATGCAGTTGAAGTTCAAACTTTCAGCTTTCATTTGACGGTATCCACATTAAAATTGGATGAAGGGTTTAGAAGTTTCAGCTCCTTAACATGTGCCACCCTGTTTTTAAAAGGGCCAAAAGTAATTGGACAGATTCAATAATTTTAAATAAAATGTTCATTTTTAGTACTTGGTTGAAAACCCTTTGTTGGCAATAACTGCCTGAAGTCTTGAACTCATAGACATCACCAGACGCAGTGTTTCCCCCTTTTTGATGCTCTACCAGGCCTTCACTGCTGTGGTTTTCAGTTGCTGTTTGTTTGTTGGCCTTTCTGTCTGAAGTTTAGTCTTTAACAAGTGAAATGCTGCTCAATTGGGTTGAGATCAGGTGACTGACTTGGCCATTCAAGAATATTCCACTTCTTTGCTTTAATAAACTCCTGGGTTGCTTTGGCTTTATGTTTTGGGTTATTGGTCGTCGTTTCATACTACAAATGGACAATAGGTTTTGCTGCACTTGGCTGGATCTGAGCACACAATATGTCTCTGAATACCTCAGAATTCATTTGGCTGCTTCTGTCCTGTGTCACATCATCAATAAACACTAGTGACCCAGTGCCACTGGCAGCCAAGGATGCCCAAGCCATCACGCTGCCTCCGCCGTGTTTTACAGATGATGGGGCATGCTTTGGATCATGAGCTGTACCACGCCTTCGCCATACTTTTCTCTTTCCACCATTCTGGTAGAGGTTGATCTTGGTTTCATCTGTCCAAAGAATGTTCTTCTAGAACTGTGCTGGCTTTTTTAGATGTTTTTTAGCAAAGTCCATTCTAGCCTTTTTATTCTTGTTGCTTATGAGAGGCTTGCACCATGCAGTTAACCCTCTGTATTTACTTTCATGCAGTCTTCTCTTTATGGTAGATTTGGATATTGATACGCCGACCTCCTGGAGAGTGTTGGTCACTTGGTTGGCTCTTGTGAAGGGGTTTCTCTTCACCATGGAGATTATTCTGCGATCATCCACCAATGTTGTCTTCCATGGGCGCCCAGGTCTTTTTGCATTGATGAGTTCACCAGTGCTTTCTTTCTTTCTCAGGATGTACCAAACTGTAGATTTTGCCACTCCTAATATTGTAGCAATTTCTCGGATGGGTTTTTTCTGTTTTCACAGCTTAAGGATGGCTTGTTTCACCTGCATGGAGAGCTCCTCTGACGGCATGTTTACTTCACAGCAAAACCTTCCAAATGCAAGCACCACACCTCAAATCAACTCCTGGCCTTTTATCTGCTTAATTGAGAATGACATAACGAAGGGATTGCCCACACCTTTCCATGAAATAGCCATGGAGTCAATTGTCCAATTACTTTTGGTCCCTTTAAAAACAGGGTGGCACATGTTAAGGAGCTGAAACTCCTAAACCCTTCATCCAATTTTAATTTGGATACCCTCAAATGAAAGCTGAAAGTCTGAATTTCAACTGCACCTGAATTGTTTTGTTTAAAATTCATCGTGGTAATGTCTATAACCAAAATTAGAAAAATGTTTTATCTGTCCAAATATATATGGACCTAACTGTATGTTCTTCCTTACTTTATTTCCATAACGTTTGTCCTGTAGCTACCAAAAATGGCGCAAATTCAAAGACCGAAACCATGTAAGTGTTGGTAACACTGACAATTAAACTTTAGGGGGTTGCCACATCTTCTGTATTTGTTAGTTCACTGCTTGCCTGCCTCCTGACATCCCGGGGAACGGTGCACTCCTGATGATTGACAATTCATCTGTGCGCTCTCACGTGTTACAAACATAGGAAACTTTTCCTTTGCAACATTGGAGGAGCACCGGATCACTGGCCATCGTCAGAGCAGCACTTGCAAGCTCTACAGCAAAGAGCTTGTAAGGGCTGTGTTCAAAGGAGTATTACGGTTTAAAAAGAAGTATTTTTATTAATATTAATAATTGATGACCTATCTGTAGGACCAATATGCAATCGGTGGGGGACCATCACCTGACAACCCCATCAGTTGATATCTGCTCTGTAAATAGCCAGATGTAAATAATGTACAGAGAGGAACACAATAGTTTAATGGCCGCTGCTGATCACTGTTGTTTATCTCCCAATCATGTGAATGGTCACTAAACAATTTATGGAGTTGCTGTTATACTCTGTACATTGCTTACACTATGCTATTGTCAAAGCAGATATATTAGCTGAATAGGGGTGCCATGTACAAAATCCCCACAGCCACCCTGTACAGATAGATCAACAATATATAAGGCCTGGACAACCCCTTTAAATCAATTTTCCCTTCTATGAAGTAGTTATAGATTTCTATGCCATCACTTTATGACCAGTGGTGCTTTGGCCACTAGGACCCCAACTTTCCTAGACATAGAGTTTGCATGCCATGTTTGGCACTACATTCTCTTCTAAATCTTTCCTGTACAGCGGCACCCAATGCTATGCGGGGGAACTGCAGCACAGTCTCTATTTACTTGAACAGGATCATGTTCCAGTTCCCTGTACAGCAGGTGGCTACGAAATTGCTCCACAGTAGAAAACCACACTAGACTAGCCTCCTATCTCCTTAATTTTTAAGATCTTTGGGAGTCACAGAGGTAGGTTACCTATGAACGAAAACTCTCTTGGTCAAATTTACTGTTATTGTGAACAATTAATCAAGTTGAAGATGAAATGATCTCTAAAAGGCCTAAAGTTAAAGATGACACATTTCCTTTGTATTTTAGGCAAAAATAAAAATATATATTTTCATCTTTTACATTTTAAAAATTACAAAAAGAAAAATGGGCCAATGCAAAAATTTGGCCACCCTGCATGGTTAGTACCTAATCGCACTCCCTTTTGAAAATATCCCAGCTTGTAAGCGTTTTTGTAGCCAGCCAAGAGTTTTACAATTCTTGTTTGAGGAATTTTCATCTATTCTTCCTTGAAAAAGCCTTCCAGCACTGTGAGATTGCTGGGTCATCTTCCATCCTCTGCTATTTTGAGGTCTAGCCATAGATTTTCAATGATCAAATCAGGAGATTGTGAGGAACATTGTAAAACCTTCATATTGCACCTTTTGAAGTGGATTATTGTAGATTTTGACATGTTTAGTGGCATTATCCTTTTGTAGAAGCTATCCAAGTTTCAACTTCAGCTTTTTTGCTGATGGTGCTATGTTTGCATCAAGAATTTGTTGAAATTTCACTGAATCCATTTCATTGAATCCTCTACAACTGAAATATTCCCAGTGCCATCGGCTGCAACAACCCCAAAGCCTGATTAATCCAGCCCCATGCTGAATGGTTTTCAAGATGTTCTTTTCCTGAAATTATGTTTCCTTTACTCCTCCACAAATACCTTTGATCATTGTGGCCAAAGAGTTCTATTTTAACCTCATCGGTCCTCAGGACTTGTTTCCAAACTGCAACAGGTTTGTTTAGATGTTCTTTTGCATTCCTCTGACCCTGAATTTTATTGTGAAAGCGCAGGAGAGGTTTTCTTCTTATGACTCTTCCATGAAGGCCATATTTGTGCAGGTGCCTCTGAACAGTAGAACAATGTACCACAACTACAGAGTCAGCTAAATCTTTCTGAAGGTCTTTTGCAGTCAAGCAGAGATTTTGATTCGCCACCAGACCTTATCTTAACCTCCACTATTCGTGTTAATTGCAATTTCTTAATTTTAATTTGAACTGAGGAAAAAGGCAACTTGAAAATGCTTTGCTATCTTCTTATAGCCTTCTCTTGCTTTGTGGACCTGCATCATTTTTACATTCAGAGTGGTAGGCAGCTGCTTAGAAAAACCCATGGCTACTGTTTTTTGGTACAAGGTTAGAGGAGGCTGAGTTTCATAAAGCTGGGAAATTTGCATCACCTGGCCTTTCCTAACAATGATAGTGAACAAGCCATAACCCTAACAGATAAATTAAGGTCTGAAACCTTGGTCAAAGTTATCAGAGAACACAAGTCTCCGAGGGTGCCAACAATTTTGCATTGGTCCATTTTCCTTTGTGTAATTTTAAAAATGTAAAAGATGAAAATATTTTTTTTTTTGCCTAAAATGCAAAATAAATGTGTCATCTGTACCTTCAGGCCTTTTAGAGATCATTTCATCTGCAACTTAATTAATTGTTCACAGTAACAGTAATTTTGGCCAGGGGTGTCCAAACTTTTAACATGCCACTGTAGGGAAACCTTAATATATTGATAAGGCTTTGTAAATATATAGCGGTACCAGAACATACTTACTCCATACTGATTTTTACCAATCACAGAAATCTTGACCATGCTGGTTATATAATTACACATATAGCCTGATAGATGGTATCCCTACATTTGTGTACTACTTGTACAATCAGGATATCTCCTGATAGTTTAGACTCCTAAACAGAAAAATGTATTCCGAATATTATTAGTCTGATGGGATTGGGATGAATGGACGCTGTCTGGATATGACAGTGAACGGAAGAATAAGCAAAACTCTAGAGAAAAGTGCCTTATTCATCTCATTCTATAGACTACGAATGGAGCAGAAATGCGAATGTCGCTCCATTTAAGATCCTCCCAAGCAAGTACTGTACTTAAGATCCATGTTCTCATGACCATTGGTAAGGTCACTATAAATTTTACATACTGTGGATATTTGCTAGGTGTTTTTGTGTGACAACCCTTTTAAACGGAATTTGTCTGCAGGATTTCACTCTTCCAAACTATTTATATGAGCATGTGCCTCAGCTCTATTCCCTGCCCAGAACCGCCTGTTCCTGCTTGACTGACAGCTCCTGTGCATGAAGTTACACATCAATGGAGTCAAGCGGGAGCGCTCGGCAGAGAATAGAGTCGGATTTACAGAGGCTTGTGAGGAGCTTCTACAAGCTATTTATATGAACATATACAGTCATGGCCGAAAGTGTTAGCACCCTTGAAATTGTTCCAGAAATTCAAATATTTCTCCCCCAAAATTATTGCAGTTACATATGTTTTGTAATACAAATGTTCTTTCTGTGTATTAGAGCCACACAAAAAAAAAAACAGCTAAAAAAGTCATTGGGCATAATTTCTTATAAAACCCCCAAAATGGGCATGACTAAATTGATGGCACTCTGCACTTAATATTTGGTTACACACCCTTTGGAATAAATAACTGCAATCAATCGCTTCCTATAACCATCAACAAGCTTCTTGCACCTCTCAACTGGAATTTTGGACCACTCTTCTTTTGCAAACTGCTCCAGGTCTCTCATATTTGAAGGCGCCTTTTCCCAACAGCAATTTTAATATCTCTCCTCCGGTGTTCAATAGGATTTAGATCTGGATTCGTTGCTGGCCACTTCAGAACTCTCCAGCACTTTGCTTCCATTCCTTTCTTTGTGCTTCTTGAAGTATGCTTGGGGTCATTGTCCTGCTGAATGACCCATGACCTAGGATACAAACCCAACTTTCTAACACTGGAAACTACATTTCAGCCTAAAATTCTTTTGGTAATCTTCAGATTTCATGATTCTTTGCAAACAGTCAAGGCACCCAGTGCAGAAGCAGCAAAACAACCCCAAAACATCTTTGAACCTCCATCATATTTGACAGTAGGTACTGAGTTCTTTTCTTTGTAGGCCTCATTCCATTTCAATGAACAGAATAATGTGCTTTACCAATAAGCTCTTTCTTGGTGTCATCTGTCCACAAGACTCTTTCCCAGAAGGATTTTGGCTTACTCATGTACATTTTGGCAAACTGCAGTTTAGCTTTTTTATTTCTCTGATCAGCAGTGGAGCCTTCTTGGTCTCCTGCCGTAGCGTTTCATTTAATTCAAATGTCGATGGATAGCTCGCGCTGACATTGATAGACCCTGAGCCTGCACAACAGCTTGAATTTCTTTGGAATTTGATTGGTGCTGCTTATCCATCATCTGGACTATCCTGCTTTACAACTTTTCATTAATTTAATTTTCCTGTGCCATCCATGTGCAGGGTTATTAGCTACAGTGCCAGGGGTTGTAAATGTGGCACCCCTAGGGGTATTTGCCACAAAAATAGTTACTGACAGTAAGTACAAATACTAAAATAGCAAGACTGCACTACCTCTTCCGGCCAGAAGGGGGAGCTCCAGAGACTCCCCTTGATCCATTCTGGTCTGAGAGAAGAAATGGCAGTTGGGCCAAGGAGCTGATAGTGAGAGGTCATACAGTTGAATCTCTAACAGCCCTGTGACTGTTACCAGGCCTAAATCACCGGCCTGAGGAGAAGAGGGATAGAGAAAAAGGACATTGTGAGAACCGGGTAGCATTAATCACTACCCAGAACAGGCGCAAAGACGGATACCGGATCCGTGGCTGTATTCATTATATATAATACAGCAACCGGAAAAACGTGAGGTGATATCAGCTTCACTAGGGTCGGATGCAGCAACAGACACAGAGTTCAGCGGTACTCCCGGAGGGGGTAAACCGATAAAAGGACTCGGGTTGCCCGTCGAACCAGGACCCGGAGGAGACAGATTGGGCCGGCAGCCAGTTCACATACAGCAGCAGGGCCACACAGAAATTGCGCACAATAAGAGGCGAAGACCCCGGCAGGGTCAAAGTAACTCAGAGTTCCCATACAGACTCCGGTGACAGGACTGGTTGTAAATCCTTTTATGTTAAAGTAAACTGGTTAAACGTTTCAGTGCCTCAGTCTTTCATTTGGACAATAGCCATCTATCCAGGATCAGGATCGTCACCGCTGGGAGAACCTGCTGCTGATCAATTAAGTGCCTGTCCCCTCATGATACCCCTTACACTGTGCATTGCCTGAGGCCACAGCACCGGGTCAAGCCACCCGTGACATCCCCCTCAAGAGACAGACTCCATTGGTCCGGTGCTGGGTATCGCGGTCTCCTGGGCATCACAATTGGCGTCACGAACAGGATCTAGCCAGCCCGTATACCGGGTATTGTGTGCCGTGATTGGAGCCCAAAACTGTGAAAACTGGGATGAAAAATCTTGAAAATTGACTTTATTAAAGAAAAATCCATTCCCCATTGAAAACTATTGAAAGTGACTTTTCCCCATTGGTTATAATGGAGTAAAGATGGCCGCCATCCCCTGAGGTAATCACTTCATAACCGTTAGGCACGAGACTGTTAATTGAGCTACGCCATCACCTGAGCCCCAGTCTAACTGAAAAACTTCAGAATCCGCCATTACAGAGCGCGGTGGGTGGGAGCAGCAGGGGGCGTGTCATTGTGGGCGGCACCAAGCTGAGCGCTCTGACATCAGAGCAAGGGGAAAATCGATCCTGCTGCACAGCGGAACGAATCTACACTATCCCGACGGAAGCGGAGGACCGGAAGGGTCCGGATTAACTAAGGGGGCACAGTATGTCGCAGCACGGAGACGCCGCAGCACTCGGCAACGCTAATGCAGCTGAAAGACAGAGTGTCAATAGAGAGTCCGGCAGCGCAGCGGTGCAAGGAGTGGCGCCCATCATGCCGGTGCTGATGCCATATACCCCGGGTGGCCCATGGCTTCCAATGTATGAAGGTGAGCCTAATACCCTTGACGATTTCAGAGAAAAGATGATGGCCCATTTTGACATGTTCCCTGTGGGTGAAGTTCAGCGTGTTAGTCTCCTGATGATGCAGTTAAGTGGCCATGCTAAGCGAGAAGTCACAGCATGGGCAGCTGATCTAAAAGGCACTGTTGAACGCATATTTGCTGGATTAAAAGCTACATTTGAAACCACGGCCAGCAGCAAAGCTAAAATACGATTCTTTAGTTGCAAACAAAAAGCTAATGAGGGCGTGAGAGACTTTGCCTTAAACCTGCAGGAAGCCCTTAAATCACTTACACTGGCTGAACCCATTTTTAACACCGGAGCGGATAAACTGCTAAGAGATCAATTTATTGAGGGACTCTACACCCCTTCTCACCGGGGGCATGTGAGCATGCTTGTTTTTAAGAACCCTGAATTGACATTTGCCCAATTAAAGGAGAGCGCTATACGTCTCCAGCTGGCAGAGGCACCTCGGGATCAGGATCCTGCGCAACCCATGGCAGAGGCACCTCAACAACAGGGAGTGCCAGTGACATCAGCTATGTCTGGGGCCATTGCTAAGCCCCTGGGGCCCAGTACTAATGAGGCTCTTCAACAAAAGCTTGACTCTTTAGCTGATGTTGTTGCTTCAATGGCTAAAACCATGCAGGAGATGAGAGGACACAAGATGGAGTTGGCAAACGGTAGAGAGGATGTTCCATGGATGAGACCCCGGAGATACCCGACATGGAGAGGACGACCCCGCGACCGCTACCAACCGGATGGACAGCCCATTTGCCGCCGTTGCCAGCAGCCGGGCCACTTTGCACGAGATTGTGATTTAAACGGGAATCCCCTGGGAATGCGGGCCGCTTCGCAGGAATGAACTTTCAAGGCCCAACACCCTGGCACGACAGGTACATCGGAGGACGACCCATTATCCCTATCGTGCTGGACGGAATTCCCCTCAACGCTTTGCTGGACACAGGTTCCCAGATTTCATCTATACCGTATATCCTTTATAAGAGGTACTGGGCTGATGCAGATATTGATAAAGGGCCCTCTGATGTTGAACTAGATATATGGGCCAGTAATGGTAAGTTGGTACCGAAACTAGGATTCAGGGAGATAACCATAAAGATTGGTAAAGTAGAACTGAAGAAACAGGGTATAATTGTTGTTGATGTTGACCGGCGGAACTGTGAACCAACTGTATTGATAGGAATGAATGTGTTAGAGAACTGCTTTTCCGAAGTCATTTCTGTCTTACAGCAAATTGCTGAAACTGCCCAATCCTGCCAGCAGAGAGTTCTCCGGAGGGAAATAAAAGTATTGATGTTAAGGCAACAGGTAGAAGTTGCAGGTGGAGAAATCGGCAGTGTGAGGGTAAGTGATCCAACGTCTATTGTAATCCCACCAAAAACAGAAATGCTGGTATGGTGTAGAGCAGCCATTGGTACTAAGGGACGAGATTATCAAGCCTTAATAGAACCAGTGTACACCGACAGCAGGCCCACTATACTCACAGCACGAGGGATAGTCGAGGTACACCGGGGACGAGTGCCGGTACGACTTTTGAACTGTGGAGAGGAAGAGGTCACTTTGCCAAGGTATGCTACAATGGCAAAGCTATATACTGTTGACCACAATGCCATCACAACCATTGAGCCCTTAGAACCAACCTGTCAGGTGGAAGGCAATGGCTCAGATGGAGAAATGGAGGATTGGTGCCAACAGCTACACGTGGGCATAAATTCAACACCTACCCATCAAAAACAAGGGGTGTATAGGCTAGTGACGGAATATGAACAAGTCTTCAGTAAACACCCATCGGACCTCGGACGGATAGAAGGGGTAGAACACACAATCCCCACAGGTGACCATCCCCCAATAAAAGAAAGATATAGACCCATACCGCCCGCTCACTATCAATGTGCAAAAGATATGCTGAGGGAAATGAAACAGGCCGGGGTAATAAGAGACAGCTGTAGCCCCTGGGCGGCCCCTCTAGTGATTGTCAAAAAAAAGGACGGAACCATGAGAATGTGCGTAGACTACCGGAAGATTAATAACATCACCCATAAAGACGCCTACCCCTTGCCTAGGATAGAAGAGTCCTTAACTGCTTTGAAATCTGCTAATTATTTTTCCACCTTAGACTTAACAAGCGGGTATTGGCAAGTCCCTGTGGCTGAGAGAGATAAGGAAAAGACGGCATTCACCACACCAATGGGTCTATGTGAATTTAATCGCATGCCGTTCGGACTCTGCAACGCATCCGGTACCTTCCAGCGGCTGATGGAATGCTGCCTCGGACACAAGAACTTCGAGACCGTCCTCCTGTACCTAGATGATGTGATCGTCTACTCAAAGACTTACGAACAACACTTAATAGACCTGGCAGAAGTGTTCGAAGCCTTATCCAGGTATGGCATGAAAGTCAAGCCATCCAAATGTCACCTTCTCAAGCCAAAGGTACAGTACCTGGGACACATCGTGAGTTCGGAGGGAGTAGCACCAGATCCCGAGAAAATAAGCGCCATAAGGGATTGGCCAAGACCTACCAGCGCAAAAGAAGTGAGACAATTCCTGGGATTGGTGGGTTACTATCGCAGATTTATAAAAGGATTTACCAAGTTGGCAGCACCCTTGCAAGACACCTTGGTAGGGCAGACGAAGAAACCTTCAAACCGAAACCCTCCTTTTCAGTGGAACGACGAAAGGGAAGACTCCTTTGAACAACTAAAGAAGGCACTAACCGGAGAAGAGGTTCTGGCATACCCAGATTACCATAAACCTTTCATCCTCTACACCGATGCCAGTAATGTGGGACTAGGAGCGGTGCTGTCACAAAAGCAAGAAGGTCGGGAGAAAGTCATCGCCTTTGCAAGTAGAAAGCTCCGGCCTACTGAAAGAAATTCAGAAAATTACAGCTCCTTCAAATTGGAACTACTGGCAGTAGTTTGGGCTGTGACGGAGCGTTTCAAACACTATCTGGCCGCTGCAGAATTTATTGTCTATACTGACAACAATCCGTTGACCCACCTGGACACAGCCAAATTAGGTGCGTTAGAACAGCGATGGATAGCCCGGTTATCTAATTACAACTTCAAGATCAAGTATCGAGCAGGTCGCAAGAATGGAAATGCCGATGCCCTATCCCGGATGCCACACTTGAGAGATGTAGAAGAAGAAACGGAGGAGCTTGAAGAAATTGAACTACCAGCCTTCCATCATCCCAAGGCAAAACATCATCAGTCAAGTACCTATCAGAAACAACAAGAGGTGAATTTTAATCCGTTAGCACACCATAGATGGGCTGACACCCAAGACAGCAATCCGGCTGTGAAGTTGGTGAAGGAACTGCTGACTGAGCAAAGTGCATATCCCGATGAGGATGCCCCAGAAGAGACGCATCAACTCTGGAAAGAGAGAGGCAAAATGTTCCTGTATCAAGGGAAGCTCTGTAGAAGGTACACCAATCCGAAAACACATGAATTGGTTTGGCAGATTATCGTGCCTAAACAAGATGTCAAGATGGTCCTCGAAGCTTACCATAATGGTGCTGGTCACTTTGGTTGGAAAAAGTTAGAAGTACTTCTAAGAGAAAGATTTTATTGGGTCGGGATGAGAAAATCAATCGAACAGTGGTGCAGAAATTGTGGCCCGTGCAACCTCAGAAGAAACGATCAAAAGAACCAAAGAGCACCACTGCAGCCCATAATCACCAAACAACCACTTGAACTTGTAGCCATAGACCACGTGAAGTTGACACCAAGCCGGTCCGGCTATGTCTATGCCTTGACCATCGTGGACCATTATTCACGCTTCTTGGTAGTAGTACCCGTAAAAGATCTGACAGCAAAAATAGCAGCCAAAGCGTTCCAAACATACTTTTGTAGACCCCATGGATATCCGGAACAGGTTCTCACCGACCAAGGTACAGCCTTTGAATCAGAGATCTTCAGAGAATTCTGTAATATGTATGGTTGGAAAAAGATCCGGACGACGGCCTATCATCCACAAACAAACGGCTTATGCGAGAAGATGAACCATATTGTAATAGACCTACTAAAGACTTTACCTGAGACAGAAAGGAATCAATGGCCAGAGAAATTGCCTGACTTGGTGGATCTGTATAATCATGTCCCGGTGAGCTCCACCAACTGCACCCCAGCTTACCTTATGCGTGCAAGACCCGGCCAATTACCAATCGATCTAGAAATGGGAATTCTGAAACCAGACGCAGAAGTTCAAGACTCCAATGGGGATATCATACGGCAAAAGCAGTATCGCCAAGTGCAAGAGAGTGTGGAAAGAAGCCTTCAGCAAACTAGAGAAAGACAAGAGCGAACTTTCAACCAGAATGCTCTAGCGACCCCATTAAGACCGGGTGACCAAGTGCTCAAGAGAAATCGTCGAACCAATAAACTGGACAATCAGTGGGAAGCCGTACCCTACACAGTTTTACCAACAAGAGTGGATAATCCTAAAATGTGTCTCATTAGCAAAAACGGAGGCTTAACATCTGTACTAGTGTCAAGAGACAATCTTAAATTATGTCCGGAAGCATTGAAAGAGCCAGACGTTGTCCAGCCAGAACCAGAAGTTATTCAACCCATACAGGTTCAACCAGTAAAGGAAAAAGAAGAGGAAGTGTATCACACCTGTATAGGAGACTTTCCCAAAACCCTACTAACATACCATGGTGCAGTAGTGGTTCCCATGGTGGCCTTTTACCCAACACCGAACCCAATACCAGAAGTCCCAAGACAGGAAGAGGCTGACCCCGTACTACAGGAGGTTCCAGGCCAGGAAGAACAGATTCCTGGTCAGAGTAATCCCATTCACGGTGGACTTGCCAACTCCATAGTCGTGGAATTATCTTTAGCAGAGCGGGCAGATACTACATCCGCAGTAGACAGTAGTACACCACATGAAGAGACACCGCTATTACGTAGATCACAGCGTAGTACCCAGGGTCAATTACCGGCCAGGTATGCAGATTACCAACTATAAAGCTCATAATGTGAATTGTATATATGTTATGCCGTATATAGTTAAACAGAAAATGTAGTATAGTCATTGCTATCAGTCTGCAACGTTTAAGCCCAGTGCCTACAGAGACTTGTCTGTATGAACTTATTGCATATTCTTGAACTTTTGATCAGCCCGGAGGCACTAAATCAAAGCTCCGGAAAGACTGCTTTTTGAACTTTGCTTTTTGCTCTTTTTGAACTTTCTTTAGACTTTATATTGATAACTCCGTTGGAAAAATGGAACTAAATTCCTGGACACTAAGTACAGTGCCGTTCCTAATACCTTCAAGGATAGAACTGTATTAATGGACGCTATTTGAAGTGACTTTTTACAGAACTGTATTGTTGTTTCCTTGAGTGGTTTTTGTAACTTTTCATTTTTAAGACTCTGTACATATTAATTGTTATTTCAAAATGTTATTGTCCCACAGTCCCGGAGTACTGTTCTTAACTAAGGGGGAATGTGGCACCCCTAGGGGTATTTGCCACAAAAATAGTTACTGACAGTAAGTACAAATACTAAAATAGCAAGACTGCACTACCTCCTCCGGCCAGAAGGGGGAGCTCCAGAGACTCCCCTTGATCCATTCTGGTCTGAGAGAAGAAATGGCAGTTGGGCCAAGGAGCTGATAGTGAGAGGTCATACAGTTGAATCTCTAACAGCCCTGTGACTGTTACCAGGCCTAAATCACCGGCCTGAGGAGAAGAGGGATAGAGAAAAAGGACATTGTGAGAACCGGGTAGCATTAATCACTACCCAGAACAGGCGCAAAGACGGATACCGGATCCGTGGCTGTATTCATTATATATAATACAGCAACCGGAAAAACGTGAGGTGATATCAGCTTCACTAGGGTCGGATGCAGCAACAGACACAGAGTTCAGCGGTACTCCCAGAGGGGGTAAACCGATAAAAGGACTCGGGTTGCCCGTCGAACCAGGACCCGGAGGAGACAGATTGGGCCGGCAGCCAGTTCACATACAGCAGCAGGGCCACACAGAAATTGCGCACAATAAGAGGCGAAGACCCCGGCAGGGTCAAAGTAACTCAGAGTTCCCATACAGACTCCGGTGACAGGACTGGTTGTAAATCCTTTTATGTTAAAGTAAACTGGTTAAACGTTTCAGTGCCTCAGTCTTTCATTTGGACAATAGCCATCTATCCAGGATCAGGATCGTCACCGCTGGGAGAACCTGCTGCTGATCAAGTAAGTGCCTGTCCCCTCATGATACCCCTTACACTGTGCATTGCCTGAGGCCACAGCACCGGGTCAAGCCACCCGTGACATCCCCCTCAAGAGACAGACTCCATTGGTCCGGTGCTGGGTATCCCGGTCTCCTGGGCGTCACATAAACTTCTTGATTATGTTGCCCACTGTGGACAAATGAACATCAAGATCTCTGGAGATGGACTTGTACCTTTGAGATTGTTGATATTGTTTGACAATTTTGATTCTCAAGTCCTCAGATAGTTATCTTCTCCCCTCTGTGTTCTCCATGCTTAGTGTGACACACAGACACACAAAGCAAAGATTGTCAACTTCTACTTTTTTTTTTAATCTGATTTCAGATGTGATTTTCATATTGCCCACAGCTGTTACTTGCCATAGGTGAGTGTGAACGAGCCTCATATGCTTGAAACATAATTGTTTACCTACAAATTTGGAAAGGTTTCAACAATTTTCTCCAGCCCATTTTGGGGGTTTTGTGTGAAATTCTGTCTAATTTGAAATTGCAATAATTTTCTGGGAGAAATACTTCACTTTATGGAACAATTTCAAGAGTGCCAACACTTTCGGCCATGACTATACATGTGCATATAAATAGTATGGGGGGGTGAAATCCTGCTGACAGATTCCATACAGTCATGTCCATAATTTCAAGACATGACTGACATGATTATTACAAAAGCTGTCTGAACTAGGTAGTAGCACTTGCTCCACATAGTAGTAGTTAAGTATTTTTGGCTTGTGTCTACCAAAGGAAATTAAGGATTTTGTCAATGGACTGAATTGTCCTTATCAGCTCCAAAAGGGCTTGTCTTCTAATAGACATTTTAGGTCTATTTTGAAGAACCTGGCTCCACTGGAGAATCCTCTGGTAATCTGTTGAACCAGTCTGACTCTGGCTACAAAAGATAGAACAATGCTCAAAATACAGCATAATATAAAAAATCAGATGAACCATACAATTAGTATATTGCATCTCTTGTAGCCAATATTGATTCCAGACTTTTATGGTAGTAAGTTGTGTCTAGCATCTTAACTGGTGCTTAAAGAAAACTTTTTATATAAAACAAACACTATTAACCTGCAGTTATTAGGTTAATCTGCAGTTTAATAGCATTCTAAAGCCATGCGGATGCCACACCGAGCGCCTGGCTTCCGTGAGGATATTAGCTTTTTTCCTCCTGGCAGCCTCTGACTTTCAGTCACAGAGGTGCGGCCTGAGCTGCATCAGTCACCACTCAGTTCATAGTGAGCGGCAGCTGTAACAACGCCCAGGTACTGATGCACTGCTGAGCCGGCTGTCAGTCAGTGCCGGGGCATGGTTATAGCCACTGCCCACTTTGTACTGAGCGGTAAATATAGCTGCACTGTCTGGGCCTCTGTGACTGAAAGCCGGAGACACCCGGAAGGAATAAGTTCACCTCCTGCTGGCGGCCTGGCGTTAGAAAGCTATTAAATTACAGGATAACTCCACATCTGTAGGTTAATATCATTTTTTGACAGGACAAGTTCCCTTTAATAGTGCATGTCTTCTTCCATCTTACGGTCCATCATAAATTGTCTTTTGCTAAAGAACCATCAGTGGTGGTTGTGGGCTACCTGATGCTCTGCAGTAAACACATGCATCATTCACTTCATTCACTGTTTTCCAGTGACGCATTTCAGAAATCCATTAAAGTCTCTTGTAAAGATTTTGCAAGGTAACTTGAGTAGCACCTTTTGTATTATTTTTTCCGTGGATTGAAGTAGACATTCAACTTTACCTAGTCACATTGTTGTGTATTACAATATACTCGGCTCTCTTGCCAGTCAGCAGTAGCCAAATATTCAGCCATTGCTTGAAAGGCATATTTTTCAACCTCACATATTGATATTTTTCATGAGGCATACTGTGTATCTGACTGTGAATCCTTCCAGTATCGGGCCATCATAAAAGCTAAATGGATAATGCATAGTGTTGCATGAAAGAACAATGCAATGTAGGTGTATTTAAGACTGATTCAGAAGTCTGTAAGTCATGTATGTGGCTGTAGAAGGATCATGTAAATCATTTGTAACATCCATGGATCCTGCAAGAGGTTGCATTTTCCCTGTAACTTGAGCTAATATACCAGCCCCAGTTACAAGGGAACATACCTGAATATGTGTCTGGTCAAGAAAGGAGGCTGTAAATGGCCCGGTCTTGAACTGGATAACATTGTGATGAACAGGAGAAGCTTTGTAATCTACTTTTCGTTTCTTATAAAAAAAAAATCACTGACGAAACCATAATAATAAAAACTGACAAATGCACCATACGCTGATGATCAGATAAAAAACGCTGGTGAAAAATAGTGCCATTTTTGCATACCACAAAAATCACTGACCTCTGAATGAGGCGTTAGAGAAGACAAGGATTGACAATTTTACATTAGAGCTAAATAAGTACTTCAAGAATGACACCGGGGAGATCCCACCACTGTCACCAGTTTGTCAGAGGACTCCAATCATCAGGACTATTACTCAATTGACTGGTGATGAGTGATGGACAAGGCCGCAGCTGCTTCCACTATTATGCTGGTTATTGGGGAACCCACATTGAGCGTATGGTATATACACCTTCGATTCCAATGCCTGAAATATATGTATATACCCCGGTACGGTCACTGCCAATGACACAATAAGAAATAGAACTGCTAGCTGCCACCAATTATCTTTTATACCAGCCGATCGGACACCCGTTACAGGTAGGGTATGGCTTCAGGGGTTCTGTTTGCAGAGCAAGAGGAACACAGTTATTACATTTTATATATTTTATCCAGAAAGGTAGGCATTGCTTGTATATCTTTCATAAAGATGATACAAAATGGGAACAAAACAATATGGTACATACAATTACATACCATAAAAAGGAATAACAATAGAGAATTACTAAACCTGATGATGTAGGAATGACTTTTATCTTTATGGAGGAAGCACTCCGATTTAGAAAATGGAACACTCTCACAGCAAACTAGCAATCTTCCTGAAAGAAGACAGACACCCAAATTTAGCTTTTTATGAAATCATGGTCACGCCCTCATACCTCCCCTTGGTGAGCTCATGTGGGGGCTGGTTGTGGGATGTGCTAGGTCTGTTTGAATTTTATCCTAAACTTCGGGATATCTTCGCCCCTAGAGTTCGCAGGTGGTAGATATCATCGTCATGTTTCTTGTTGAGATTTTATCTGTCTATAGAAATAAAATATGACATGGATAGCATCATCCTTTCTGCTGGCCTTATAGTGATGTGAGGGATTCTTTTATGTACATCCCTTTCCTACGACGCCGGAAATATATTTTCCGTCAATATTGGATCAAAGCAAACCCCAATATTCATTGCTGACCACTGGCTCCAGCTGGACTGTGATCAGTGCTTTGATCAGAGGAAGTTCTTTGGTTTGAACATACTTCCCCGCCTCTGCCTGAATGAATCTCAGCCATGGTGCCTTCCCAGCAAATCTCATGCTGTAATTACCCGGACACTGCAGGGGGCTCCTACTTCAAGGGAAATGGAAGTATCTGCTCTCTTTCTCACTTCTTCATTTATAATTAGTTTCTCTGTTTCCCAGCCTCAATTAATTCTATATGTTAAATATGTTGGTGATATGTCCCCTCTCCGGAGATGTCTTATTGATTTTAATTTCTCTCTATGACAAAGTATTCTATATTTGTTCAGACAAAAGCATGTCCAATTGTAAGGCTGGCAAAAGATATGGTGAAAATCAATATCATTGTAGACATGGCAGTTTACAGGCTTATGTAGTAACCTTTGTGCGTGTTCCAGCTGTCTTCATGATGTAGTTGGCTTTTATTGTGGGCATTAGTAAGAAATATAGATAAATAGGCAACATACAGATACTGCACACGTAGAACCAAATCAATACTCGAACCTTGGGCGCGGACTGTGAATTTCAGACATGTGAAACCGGCCTTAACCTCTACGTCGGAAAATTGGGAATACTAGGGTACATTGGAGGTTTACCATACTGTACCACCCAATTCTTCATACATGAATATTCCCATACACTGTCCACATGATTCCATCATACAGTGCATAAATATATTACCACATAGTGCTAAAATAATATAAAATACTTAAACAATGTTCCCTCCAAAGAATGCTACACTGATCAAAAGGTTATGGCATAGTCTAAGTGTGTGCCATACCTTAGTACAGTGATGGCAAACCTTTTAGAGACCAAGTGCCCAAGCTGCAACTCAAAACCAAATTATTTATCGCAATTTGCCAAAACAGCAATTTATCTTGAATAATGAGGTTTTAGTTTCGAAAAAACAACTTATACATTAAGATCACCCCTTTCTCCATGCAGCATCCAGCATGCAGCCCCACTTGAGTAACATCAACTCCTTTACCATAGCCACATACGCATATTACACTTTCCCCAGTGATGTTACTTTGTTTGGTGGTCTGCGTGATGCTACAAACATCACCACCTTCCCCATGCGGCACTCCCCCAGCACACAGCCCCATTCAAGTAACCCTAACCCTTCCCCACACAGCCCAAGCATAATATTACCCCCTTACCCATGCGTGTAGCGCATAGCATCACACACACAAAATTACCCCTTTCCCCATGCAGCCCCACGCACGTAATATCATCCTTTTCCCTGTTCAGCTCCCCCAATATGCAGCCCCTTCGCTGCGCAATCATTCAACATGCAGCCCCCATGTAGGAACATCCACTTATCTGTATCCCCAACAAACTTCCTCAGATCACTTACACTTAGTCCTATGTATAAAGATAACATTGCGTCATTGTGCAGCACTTCAGTAATCACAGTTGAATCTCTCCATGAGTCTAAATCCTAAAAAGACATGTGTTGTCCCTATTATGTATTAATTTCTTCCATCCTGTACTAAATTTTTCCCATCCTGGGCCCCTTTCTCGTATATAAATCCCCCATCCTTGTATATACAGGTGCATCTCACAAAATTAGAATATCATCAAAAAGTTAATTTATTTCAGTTCTTCAATACAAAAAGTGAAACTCATATATTAGATAGAGTCATTACAAACAGAGTGATCTATTTCAAGTTATTTCTGTTAATGGTGATTATGGCTTACAGCCAATTAAAACCCAAAAGTCATTATCTCAGTAAATCAGAATACTTTATAACACCAGCTTGAAAAAATGATTTTAGCATCCGAAATGTTGGCCTACGGAAATGTATGTTCAGTAAATGCACTTAATACTTGGACGGGGCTCCTCTTGCATCAATTACTGCACCAATGCGGCGTGGCATGGAGGTGATCATTCTGTGGCACTGCTGAGGTGTTATGGAAGCCCAGGTTGCTTTGTTAGCAGCTTTCAGCTCCTCTGCATTGTTGGGTCTGGTGTCTCTCATCTTCCTCTTGACAATACCCCATAGATTATCTATGGGGTTAAGGTCAGACACGTTTGCTGCCAATCACGCACAGTGATACTGTTGTTTTTGAACCAGGTATTGGTACTTTTGCCAGTGCAGACAGGTGCCAAGTCCTGCTGGAGGAAAAAATTCCCATCTCCAAAAAGCTTGTCGGCAGAGGGAATCATGAAGTGCTCTAAAATTTCCTGGTAGACGCTGCGCTGACTTTAGTCTTGATAAAACACAGTGGACCTACACCAGCAGATGACATGGCTCCCGAAACCATCATTGATTATGGATGCTTCACACTAGACTTTTTAAATCAAGAAGAAAGAGTGGAGAGACAGACAATCCAAGCTGCTTGAGGTCAGGGACAGGGACAGTCTCTATCTCGGCAGCTGTTAAACTAGTGGGCTCAGTGGCTCGGGAATGACGCCCAGAGCCTGAGAGACCAAGGAGGAGAGTGACAGTCCTGAAAGTTTGAGTTCTACGAGTCCTAACGTCAGGGCTGAAGTGAATGGTCGAGCCGTCCGTTGCCTGATTGATACTGGTTCACAAGTGACCACCATGCCGGAAACGTACTTTAGACGTCATTTTCCAGAAGTGTCACTGCCAGAGTGGGGCCCAGTGATCAGACTTACGGCAGCCAACCAGTTGCCCATCCCGGACGCAGGGGTGGTCTGGATGGAGAGTAAAGTGTGCAGAAAGGATGTTGGCCGAAAAGGACTCGTGTTGGTCGCCGGAGATGTCAGCAGCGGGGCTGTGGTGACTCTCGGGATGAATGTACTGAAAGAAATCAGAACTCTCCTGATCAGTGAGCAGCAAGAAGCCTTTCTGGACTGTTGGAGCCCATGAACCTCCCACAGAAAGGTATTTCAGCAATTGATATGGGCTGCCCAGGCCCAGGAAATGTCAAGTGAAGGGAAAGGTCTGGGAAAGGTGATGATTCCTGCAGCTGCTACACTCATTCTACTGCCTAGTCAGACGGTGCTCACATTGCTAGTATGAGCCTGTACACCTCTCGAGGGGGTGAAGTGCAGATAGAGCCAACATTGGTGGATCAGGTACCCCCAGGACTCCTTGTCGCTCAGACATTAGCCACAGTCCATGATGGTAACATTGTGGTGCAGTGCATCAACCTGGGAGAAGATAATCTCACTCTCCCACCTAAGAGTGAAGTGGCTCGGGTACTAGGAATGCCAGAAGAGTTGGTGCAACCAGAGGCTGTACAGTTAGCAGTAATGCAAGCAGACCTATGGACCCTAGCCATTACAATGACACCAGAGCATCCACCTGGAAACCTGAAGGACTGTAGTCGAATTTTGAAGCAGATGCAGGCCGAGTTGACGGGACTCTCACCACAACAGGTGCAACAGGTGGAAACTGTACTAGAGCGCTACCAAAAGGTATTCGCTCTCCATGAAGATGACTTTGGGTGCACCCAGGCTATCGCTCACGAGATTTCCACGAGACATGCTGCGCCAGTCCAGAAAAGATATCGACATACACCGCCTCAGATGGACCAGGAAGTGAAGGAGATGCTGGCTCACATGTTTCAGAGCGGAGTCATAAGGGAGAGTCAGAGCACGTGGGCAGCTCCCATTTTTCTAGTTTAGAATAAAGACGGAACCCTGCGCTTCTGCGTTGACTATAGACGACTGAATGCTTGTAAGGTGTGGGATTCCTATCCATTGCCCAGAACTGAGGAATCATTGCCTGCCTTGGGAAAGGCAAAGTATTTTTCGTCCCTGGATCTGGCCAGCGGGTACTGGCAGGTGCCCATGGCTGAACACGACTGGCCGAAGACAGTGTTTATACTGCCCATGGGATTGTTTGAGTTTAATAGGATGCCCCAAAAATGACACCTTTTTCGCAATCAAATTGAGTACCTGGGACACATCGTATCCGCTGAAGGAGTGAGACCAGTGCGAGAAAAGATAGCAGCGGTGCAAGAATGGCCCACCCCAAAAACCGTAAAAGACATTCAGGCCTTTCTGGGGCTTACTGAGTACTATCGAAGGTTTGTAAAGAATTTCACCCATCTCGCCAATCCACTGCTGGAACTACTAAAGGGAGTGCCATCTGGTTGGAAAAATTGAGCTATCCAATGGGGAACCGGCCAGGAGGAAGCGTTCAGAGCCTTGAAGATGGCCTTGTCCGAGGCCTCAATACTCGCCTACGTGGATTTCTCACAGCCCTTCATCCCTCACACTGATGAAAACCTACATGGTCTGGAGGCCGTTTTATTACAAATGCAGGAAGGAAAGGAACGAGTGATAGCCTATACGAGCCGGTCTCTTTACGACTCAGAACGGAGCCCGGACAATTGCAGCCCTTTCACGTTGGAACTGCTGGCGTTGGTGTGGGCAATGACCAAAAAGTTGTCAAAGTATTTGTCGGGGTCTGAAGTCCTGGTACGCACCAATAATAAACCTCTAGCCCACCTGAAAAAGCAAAATTAGGGTCCTTGGAACAACGATGGGTTTCCCGCATGGCGAAGTATCGGTACAAGATCGCTTATCAGGCCGGGGCCGAGAATGCGCACGCTGATCCTCACTCGAGAGTGACTCATGAGTGGTCTGAACGTGACCGAGATGAATAATTGGAGGCAGAAGAGATTCCTGGTTTTCAGGACCTCACCAAGTCATTGGTGGCGACACAGGGACAGATTGGAGAGGCATCTGGAGAACAGGTGCTGGGACGACCTCGGGATCACTGGGTGCAACTCCAGCAAGCAGATAAGGAACTTCCCCAGCTGAGACAGTGGGTGGCCCTGAAGCAACTTCCCAGCCAGCGAATGAGAGACGCCCTGTCCCCAGGGGCTCTGCAGATTGCGAGACAGTGAGAGAGGCTCCAGTTGGAAGATAGATTGCTATATAGAAGAGTACAGCTGGTACTGAAATTGGGGGTTACTTGGCAAGTAGTACTCCCTGAGAAGTTGATCTGTTTGGTGGCTATGGAGGCCCATGAGAGTGGGGCTCACTTTGGTCCAAAAATACGTTCCAGTGGTTGTAGAAGCTGGTGTATCATTCCCCCCCCCCCCCCGATTGAGGACTGCAGTAGAGGAGGCTTATCAAGGATGTCGGAGCTGTGAACTTGCTAAACCTCCAGAGCAGAGAACCCCTCTGCAGACCATGGTGACTTCTGCCCCCTTAGAGCTATTGATGATTGACTACTAGGCCGTAAGATCTCGCGTATGAACACTGTCTAGTGATGACAGGTCCCTTCACCAAGTTCGCTGTGGTGACACCGAGCCGAGAATAGACTGCTGAATCAGCTGCGCAGGCCATTTGTCGAGACTTCATCCAGGTATAAGGTGCCTGAAGAAGATCCATTCTGACCAAGGCGCTTGATTCCAGGGTCGAGTGATGGAGGAGTTACATCGTTTGTACAGGATCGAGAAGTCAAGGACTACGCCCTATCATTCTCAGGGGAATGTAGCCTGCGAAAGTTTCAATCGAACATTGATTCAGATGCTCCGAACACTGGAGGAAGATCAGAAAATACGGTGGCCTGAGTTCGTGGCTGAAGTAGTCTGGGTGTACAATAATCGAGCGCACAGCACAACAGGATACACCCTGTATACTTTGCTGCTAAGGCGAAAGGGACGAGAGACCACGGAGCTGGAGTTGGATCTGGAAGAAGACTACCAACGGACGGGGGTGTCTTACTGGGTCCGAGAACATCGACATTATAATAATAATAATAATTTTTATTTATATAGCGCCAACATATTCCGCAGCGCTTTACAAATTATAGAGGGGACTTGTACAGACAATAGACATTACAGCATAACAGAAATACAGTTCAAAACAGATACCAGGAGGAGTGAGGGCCCTGCTCGCAAGCTTACAAACTTTGGGGAAAAGGGGAGACACGAGAGGTGGATGGTAACAATTGCTTTAGTTATGCGGACCAGCTATAGTGTAAGGCTCAGGTGTTCATGTAAAGCTGCATGAACCAGTTAACTGCCTAAGTATGTAGCAGTACAGACACAGAGGGCTAATACTGCATAAAGTGTATGAGAACATGATGCGAGGAACCTTTTTTTTTTTTTTTTTTTTAAATTATAAATAGGCCACACAGGGATCGTTAGGTTAATGCATTGAGGCGGTAGGCCAGTCTGAACAAATGAGTTTTTAGGGCACGCTTAAAACTGTGGGGATTGGGGATTAATCGTATTAACCTAGGTAGTGCATTCCAAAGAATCGGCGCAGCACGTGTAAAGTCTTGGAGACGGGAGTGGGAGGTTCTGATTATTGAGGATGCTAACCTGAGGTCATTAGCGGAGCGGAGCGACATTGACTGCAGACTCCTCGTCGGCTAGTACAGATGAGGTTTCGAGAACTCCAGCACCACAAAACGACGCCTATTCGAGGGACAGCTCTAAGGACAGAAGATCGAGTGTTGATTCGGGACTAGCGGCCTCGGGGAAAGCGCTGTAACATCGATGGGAGAAGATCCCGCATCGAGTGAAATGATGAGTTGGTTCTGATGGTCCGGTGTATGAAGTTCAACCCAAATGGGCAGAAGGAGCGCCTACCCGAGTAGTTCATCGCAGTATGTTAGAGCCCTGTCTGTCACAGGGTCCTGAGGAAGGAGAGAGAGTGCCGGACATCACCGAAGCACTCACTCCAACGGTTAGCAACTGGGATGAGGAAGAGACACTCGTGGTAGCCCCAGACTTGAATAATTCGCCATCCACTGGCCCCAGGGAAGTGTCTTGGCCTGAAGCAACAGAGACAGCAGATACATTGGACCAAAATATTCTCTCGCCTCCTATCAGTCCACCTGAATTACACTGGTCAGAGTGAACGACAGCTGGAGTACCTCCCACTCGTTATGAACAAGGCCAATTTATTTGGCAACTAATTATTCAAGGAATGGAAGAATGTGAATTTCTCATGAAGGAGCTCTCGCCTGTTGATTGGCGAGTTAAAGTAGGGAGGGAACGTAATGAGGAAGATGAAACTACAGGTACCTGCGCAATGCCGGTTCTGGAACTGTCGAGGCTGCTTCCAGTGTTGCCAGGGGGAAAGAATGGAGAGCCGGTTAGGACCCCTGACCTGGTGAGAGGGGACATGGCGAGACAGGAGAGAGACCAGGAAGCACGGGAAAAGGGGAAAGTTTCCCGCATGCAGGGAGAAGAAGCAGGTGTGCACCACACTCTGTGAAGAGTGAGTGCGGAGCTGAGACCGGGCAGAGGTTACGTAAGGGCCCCGCCGAACCAGTGAACTTAGAAAGCTTCGGGCGCTCGGACAGGCAATGGGCTTGCATTGAGAAGCGAGTGCTAGGTGCAGGTTCATGAGGTGTATTCCCCCTTGCTGACAGGTGTGCGGCAGAGCACGCACTAGTTAGAGACTTCAACGGCATTACCCACTTCGGCTTTCCAGATTAATGGACTAGGAGCTCAACGGGCAAAACCGGTGACCGCTCGTTGCCGGAAGAAGCTGGATTGCGTGATGGCGGGTTACGCCTGAGGACGCCGGACCGGCCGTTGCCGATATTACAACTCTCATCAGACTGCATGAGATTAAGGAGCAGAGAAGTCACGATAAGTGAAGTTTAATAACAAGTCTGATGTGTTATACCATAATTTTATTGTTAATTATCTGTTTCCTCCCTGCGAGGAGTTCATTATTGTCATAAATTAAACCACATTGTTGTTAACCCTTGCTCTGCATTCCCTGTGTTACTGCATCCCTGAACCTGCTTACATATATGCCCCCATCCCGGTTTATATACCTGCCATCCTGGTATATATGTCCACTATCCTAGTATATATGTCCCCTTTCCTGGTACATTTGCTTCCTATCCTAGATTGCTAAATAGGATAAATGCTGCTCATCCGGTCACTGTATATATGCCCCCTCATCTAGGGTTCCTTCTTGGTATATATGTCCCCATTCTACTGCTATTCCCTAATGCGAAAAAAATTCTAGTCACCTTCCCCCGCTCCTAAGTCTTGCGGTGTACTCCTCTGTAGCAGGCACAGAGACCAGCAGCTAACATCAGTGTGCCTGCTATGGGCGACGCATGATGCCATCATTCATCTTTTTTATGCTGACGTCCTACTGCAGAATAAATTTGGGGAACATCAGATGCCTCTCTGATGATTACATGATGTTTTAGTGTATGCCTGTATTTCTTAGCATTGAGAACACCATTAATTCTGTCAAATCCCGAATTTCTTTTGCTGAAATGCAGCCTAAAACTTGTAGGAAACCTCCACTACGCTTCGCTGTTGCCTGCAGGCACTGATTATATGTGTAACATCTGTGCCGGTTTCTGCTTCAGATGCTGGGTGGTGCCACGCCGTTTTTGGGAGTGTTGCTATTGAGCATCACTCCTATTTTATTGTAGGGACTTGTGGCTCTGGCTAGTCCAGAAGATATGGGGTTAATTTTGTTAAAATGTTCACCTGCTGTCAGCACTGGCTGGGGCTGTTCTACAGGGTGGGCCATGTATATGGATACACCTAAATAAAATGGGAATGGTTGGTGATATCAATTTCCTGTTTGTGGCATATTAGTATATGGGAGGGGGAAACTTTTCAAGATGGGTGGTGACCATGGCGGCCATTTTGAAGTTGGCCATTTTGGATCCAACCTTATTTTTTCCAATGGGAAGAGGGTCATGTGACACATCAAACTTACTGAGAATTTCACATGAAAAACAATGGTGTGCTTGGTTTTAACATAACTTTATTCTTTCATGAGTTATTTACAAGTTTCTCTTTGTTTACAGCCATTGACATGTCGCTGAGGTTAACACGTGAGGAGCGGATAGAAATTGTGTTGATGTCTGGTGAAAGCAATACCCGGGTCATTGCAGCAGATTTCAATGCAAGACACCCTACGCATGAAAACTGTCACCATTCCCATGTTATTTAGGTGTATCCATATAAATGGCCCACCTAAAAAAGTTTGCGACATCACTGAACATAATTTCCAATTTTTGTTTCACCCATTCTGCAAATTCAGCACTCTCTCTCTCTCTGCCTGAACCCAAAAAATGATGTGTGAAACTAGCCTAAGGGTTAAATGCTGAAGGCCAAGGCAACCCCTGGTCTTTGGGAAACTGAGTAGCTTGCTCCAAGCCTGTTTGTGGTAGCCATTTTTGAGCTGCCAGGTGACTACAAACTGTGCTGGCATGACATCACCATTCTTCAAGACCATCCAATATAAATGAACAGCGCTCCACCTAGGTGTAGAAATCTTCAGACAACGCTTTATTGAGCCATGGTATAAAAGCAACGTTTCGACCAAAACTTGGTCTTTTTCAAGCATGCTTGAAAAAGACCAAGTTTTGGTCAAAATGTTGCTGTTATACAATGGCTCAAAAAAGCATTGTTTGAAGATTTCTACGCCTGGGTGGAGCGCTGTTCACTTATATTAGATGGTCTTGGAGTATCCAGGAAGGTTCCCTGGACGTGGAACGTGCACCCCAGTGAAGTGAGTGCTGTCAGCCTCCTCCTATTTTTGATCACCATTCTTCAAATCTTCGGTGCACAAACTGCCTTTTGTTACCGCCAAATATTTCACATTTTGACTCATCAGTCCAGAGCACTTGTTATCATTTTTGTGAACACCATTTCTTATGATTTTGTGCTTAGTTAAGTTGTGTGACCTTATTTCCTGTTGAAGTTGTGGCATTCTGTCTGTCTTTCTTTCTTTCTTTCTTGCTTGCTTGTCCCACTGGTAGCTGCCAGTTCTGAACTGATTGCACTGCTGGACGTCTTCTGATATCAAAAAGAAGTAAGCATGATGAATATTTCATCTTCTTCAGTAAGTTTCCTTGGCCGACCACTGTGTGTACGGCGTGTATGGTCCTCAACTATACTCATGTCTTGGTGCTCTTTCAAAAGAGTTTAAATGGCACATCTCATCTTGAGACCTCATTTGGCTTTGATTTTTTTTTCCTGGAAGAGGCTTTGCTGATGCAGCATAACTACCTTGTTTTTTGCTGTGCTCAGTCTTACTTTGATGTATGACCTGAATCTGTCTTCCACAACCTCATCTTTGCTGCACAGTTTGACTGTTCCTCACCCAGTAAAAAGCCTTCTACAAAACTGTTTAATTTATTGACTGCCTCGACCTGCATATTAAATGATAATTATCATCATTTTCCTATAATTGGTTATTCATACACCTGATTATAAACCTACAAAACCCCTGACTTTGTGCAAGTCTACCTAGAAGAGATACTTTGATTGAGATTTCTCTTTTGATCATTAACTTTGTATTTTGTTAACTGGTAAAATTAAACTATTAACACTTGTGTTTTCGAAAGCGAAAGAATTCTTTCTTCACAACACTTTTTGCACACCTGCCTAAAACTTTTGCACAGTACTGTACATGTACATATAAGATCTTATCAGCAATATATTTAATAATGCCGAAAACATATAACCTAACGTGTAATACCTGGTAGGCTCAGATAATCACTTTTATGGATTAAATGGAATCTGTCACCCCAAAAAATCGTATGTGAGCTAAGGCCACTGGCATCAGGGGCTTATCTACAGCATTCTGTAATGCTGTAGATAAGCCCCTGATGTAACCTGAAAGGTAAGAAAAACAGGTTATATTATACTCACACAGGGGCGTTCCCACTGCAGTCTGGTCCGATGGGCGTCGCGATCTGGGTCCAGCGCCTCCTATCTTCATGCGATGACATCCTCTTGTCTTCCTGCTGCAGCTCCGGCGCAGGTGTTCTGTGTCTGCCCTGTTGAGGGCAGAGCAAAGTAATGCAGTGCGCAGGCGCCGGGTCTCTCTGACCTTTCCCAGTGCCTGCGCACTGCAGTACTTTGCTCTGCCCTCAACAGAACAGACAAAGTACAGGAAGACAAGAAGAGGACGTCATCGAATGAAGATAGGAGGAGCCAGACCCGGATCGCGATGCCCATCGGACCGGACCACAGCGGGACCACCCCTGGGTGAGTATAATCTAACCTGTTTTTCTTATCTTTCAGGTTACATCGGGGGCTTATCTACAGCATTACAGAATGCTGTAGATAAGCCCCTGATGCCGGTGGCCTTAGCTCATATACGATTTCTGGGGTGACAGACTCCCTTTAAAGCTGAGTTGCAAGGTAACCCATTTTCACCATTCACTTTACATGTACTGTATGAAGCGCCCCCAAGGGCTAGGGGAACTCAGTATCGGGTCCTTCGGTTCTCAAGGGGGATGTCATGGTGGCTGACCCGGTCCGTGGCCCTCAGGAGGTCCGTTGTAAAAGGGAAAGGTCTTAAAGGGATATGTTCATGACGCCACCTGTGGTATTCGGTCAGGATGACCGACACTGCTTAGGGGTCCACTGGGGTGATGTTATGGCAGCTACTGTAGATGGTATACCTTCCCACAGGTGAAGTATGTCCCCAGGGCTTCCCAGAATGTAGATGGTGAATGGTGAGAGGCGCAGTGAAGAACGAGGACACAAGGTTGCAGTCTCTTTACCTTTTTACTGAAGGCTTCAGCATCCACAGTCCAGAGCACCAGATCACAGGGCAGGCTGACTCCGGCCAGTTTGGAGGCAAATCCAGAGTCCTCTTATCCAGTGGAAATCAGTAGCCTTCCTCTAGCGCCTGGGTGTTGTAGTGCCTTACTGCTAAGCGTCTCATAAGGTCCTCACAACTGTTGTAGATGTTCTAGATGTTATGTCTCTCTCTGTCCCCCAGGCGGATAGGACAAACCTGTATGACCGGTGGCATGAGGCTTTTTATAGGGACTCTATCACGCCCCAGCCTCTCGTGGGTGCCACCTTGCCTCCTGGATATAGGGTGGGCAGGTAACGTGGAATTAGCTGTCCTGCTGGTCTCTGGAGCAAGGCATAGAGAACTGTTGCTCCCTCTGTGTTCCGTCTACCGGTATCCTGTGCCTCAGAAGAAGGCAGCCTGTGTAGGGCAGAACTTTCTGGTTTCCTCTCCTTTTGCTTTGACTTCTTCTCACTCTCTACAATACAGTTCTCTGTTCGTGTCTCTTTCTGGAAGCTGCCACACATGGGGCAGGCGTAGCTCTGTGGCCTTCTGTCTAGGCCTCTGACAGGATCCCACCCATCAGGGACCAACTCCCTGAGCGGAGCTCAGGCAGCAGCTAACTGGGAGAAGCCCAGCCAGCACCTGTCTCACTTCCTCTCCAGACCACCAGTTTTACCTAATTGTGAAGAGTGCCCTAGTAAATAGGAGCATAGCTCCCCCTGGTGGACTGGAGTGTGAAATGTGTTGTGTGTTGGTGTTACCTGGCAAAAAGATCTCCTTTATTGCCTACGAACGTAACATCACTCCCCCCTAGAGGAGAATGATATTACTGCAACGACCAGGACCCTGAGGCGCTGCATGTACGACGCAAGTCGAAAGCAAGCCCTATTCCCCGCAGATAATGGCTGCGTGTCATAGCTATTACCCACCAAGGCGATCTCCACTTGTGACTTTAAGCTTGTTAAATGATGGTGCCAATCTCTGCAGTGGAATTAAAAGCACACTGTCCTGGGGTCATTCTATTGGCCCATCAGTCCGCTCCGCAATGGGATGTTGGTTTGCTTTAGCATCGGGGGGGCTGCTGAAGAACCTTGTACCTGCCATCACAGAGCTCCATTGAAACCTAGTCTATGGCTGGGCTTCAAGGGAGATTGAGATTTCTTGATATATACAGCAATACTGTGGCATGCTGCATATAGTACAAGTGATCAGGCGATCGTAGGTTCAAGTCCCCAACGGGGACTGACAAATATACTAAAAAGTGAAAAGCTACAGTATGTGAAGCTGGATGCACAGAGGAGCTGACAAAAAGACACAAAGGCAGAAGAAATAAATGTCATGTTGGGCTTAAACTGTATATTAAGTGCAATTACTGTGCAGATTTGGGACAGTTTTGCTATCCCCTAAATGAAAAGGGTTATCATTGGAAAATCCCTGTGTTTGGTTTCTATTTTAATGTTTCATTTTTGAGGATTATAGGCCAAACATGTCGTGAAGAATTAGGATATCAAATCAACAGGTTATATTATTTTTGTCCTTTAAAAATATATTTATATATATAACTTTTCTAATTATTATAACTTTCAGATGTCTTAAAGAAAAAAAAAAGCAACAAATGCATTTCTCTATTACATGCACAAAAGAAGTGTCTGGAGAAAGGCTGCTGAAAGCTTTGAGCGCTGCGGGGTGACCTCATGTCTTGGGGATATGGAATAAAACACAACATGGCTTGTTTTCACTAATGCACAACACTTGCTTGCCTCACTGGAGCCTCGGCCACAGGACATGTCACTGTGAATTCTTTTCATCCTTGCGCCCAAATAAAAATCTCATAAATAGAATATCTTCATGTACCCGGATCCTCTGTAAATGCTGGCGCGAGTGCATGTATTGCTTTCCAAGCAGCGGAGGAATTTACTGGCTTCTCGCAAACAGAGAGAGATTCTCCAGAAGCAATTAATTGTCATGGTCTGAAACCTTTTACCTGCATGTCATTTTTATTGTAGATATGTATGTAGCATCCGCTGTCATTATGTGACTTAGAAGATTACAGCATTTTACTGCTAAAATATATCATTCATCGTTACCAACTTCTGTGCCTCGGTGCCAGTTAAAATCATTTTCTGCATACGAGTTCACTTTACATATTGATTAATGATAAATATAAAAAAAATTGGGAATATTTTCTTTTACTTATCATTTATCAAGCATTCATTTTTCCTGAGTTACAGTATGTATTAGGCTATTTTCACATTTGCATTTAAAAACGCAGCGTTTAAAACGCATCCGCAGGTGGTGAAAAAAACGCATGTAAACGCGTACAAACGCTGCGTTTTTTAGACGCATGCATTTTCGTATGTGGTAAAAAACGCAGCGTTTTTATGCGCTTACATGCGTTTTTTCCTGCGTTTGCGTTTTTGATACGCACGATGAGAAATTTCACAAGAGAAAAATCAAGATCCAGACACCGCCAATGGGGCTACAGAGGGCGTGTGACATGACTCTGTGGACCAAAATATGGAAAAATTGTAGCTCTCAAAATATGGTAACGCAAAAAATATTTTTTGGAATAAAAAGCGTCTTTAGTGTGTGACAGCTGCCAATCATAAAAATCAACTAGAAAACCCACTATAAATAGAAATGGCTAGGGTTAGGGTTTGGATCCCTAGGGTTAGGGGTTAGGGCTAGGGTTAGGGTTTGGATCCCTAGGGTTAGGGTTAGGGTTTGGATCCCTAGGGTTAGGGGTAGGGTTAGGGTTTGGATCCCTAGGGTTAGGGTTAGTGTTAGGGTTAGGGTTCGGATCCCTAATGTTAGGGTTTGGATCCCTTTATCACCTTGATGGTGGGGGGTGGCTTATCAGTGTGTAGACTTGTTTTTTTCTATTGAAACGCATGCGTTTAAAAACGAAACCAAATGCATGTGCTCAAAAACGCATGTGTTTACATAGACAGCAATACGTTTTTTTGCAGCAAAAAACGCATGCGTTTTTTTGCGGCAAAAAACGCCTCTAGAAATTACTACATGTTGCATTTCCACAAAAAAACGCAAGCATAGAAACGACGCATGCGTCGTCAAATGCGGCCAAATGCATACAAAAAAAACGCATGCGGCAGTTAAAGGAGTTGTCCATTAATAAGACAATGGCTTCTCAATCTGAATGTTTGCCCCGTTAAGATAAAAACATTTATACTCCCCGCCCGTGACAGTACAGTTCTGGCGGTGTTGGAACTCGCTGTCCTGGGGCACACGTGAGGTTGTGACGTTTTGCGAGCCTTCTAGCTTCTTTACTTTCTCCACCAATAGATATATAAGTAATCAAGAGTAAATAAGAACAGCTGCAGCTCTGACTTCCTCTTGATTACTTATTAATCCAAAGATGGAGAGAATGAAGACCCATCAATTGGCATCTTTCTGTGTACACTGTGCATAGGCAGAAAGCTGCCAATCAGTGGTGGGACGGGTTATACTAAGCTCATAAATAGCAACAGGCTTACTAGTCCTCTAGTGACGATTTCCTGCTGATAAAACAGTGAATTTATAAAAAATACAGCAAGCAGCCCTGTAAGTGACACATCGCTGAAATCAGTGGCTCTGCCTCTAGATGATTTCAGATGAGGTAGCAAAAATCTGGTGACAAATCCTCTTTTTCGTTGACTGTTCCCAATGACAAGGAGCAGAATACAGGATACTAATTCAGAATCAGGGCAACCTAAGGAATGCATTTACATAGTTGGTCTTTTTGTACATTATTATCATGATTCCACCCCTCAGTGTGTCTGGGATGCAGTTACTGACAGCTCGGCCATCCAATCCAGTACAGGGGCATGCTGAGCTGTCAGTGTGTTGATTAATCTGCCATCTGTAGTTCCAGTAAACAGGGCTACAAGCCAAAAAACGCAAAAGGCGTGGTGACCGGAAACATAGAAAGCATTTCTGGCATGCAGACACGCCACAAGAAATACAAACAGAAATAGAACCTCATAATGTGTTAAATTTATCCTCTCGCAGCTTCTCAGTGGAACAATTAAAAGTGTTATCTTATGGGTTAAATTTTGCCCCAGATCATGATTTTAATCTTTTTTCCACCATACTTGACATTAATAAATTTGTTAGGAATCTAACAATTAAAAAACATTTCTGGCCTGAAGATCTTTCGACTAGTCAAGTTCAAGAATCACAGAATAATATAGTTAATGAGTTCCACTTAATGGATTTTCACGAACAGGTTGCTCTATTATCTTTACAGGAGTTACAGGACCACAACATTGTGTCTCAGGACTATGTCAATCAATCGGATCAGCTGAAATTGAGGAACTCTTTCTTTTACCCTATTCAATCCAGGGTTGACTGTATCAATAAATTCCAAGAGGTTCTTGAGCGAGAATTAAAAAACCTTAAGTTTACAAAACCAGCTACAAGTGTCTCTCGTAATATGACTAAACAGCAAAAAAGTATTATTCAAGAAATTCAGAAAATGAAAGACCTAGTCATAAAAATGAGTGACAAAGGAAGGGTAGTAGTCGTTTTGGACTCTGTGCAATATGAAGAAGCAATCTTGAATTTATTATCTGACGAGATGACTTACAAGAAATTGGGACAAGATCCTACCATTGAGTTAAAAAATACATTTGATATTATTATTGATGAAGGATTTTCCCTAGGCGTCACCTCAAAGAAACAGAGTGACTTCCTTAGAGTTTCCCATCCAGTCACACCTATTTTATATGAATTACCTAAGATCCATAAAAATAGCTTTTTTCCACCTATGCGCCCAATTGTATCCAGTATTGGTTCAACTAATGAACTTATGGGACAATGGCTGGATTCATTATTGCAGCCATTGGTTCTCAGAGTGCCCGGTCATATCAAGGATACGAGGGACATTTTGGACATTTTGTCACAGAAAGAGTGGTCATCTGAATTCTCTTGGCTTAGTTGTGATGTGGTCTCTCTATATTCTTGCATACCCCATAGTATAGCATTGGAAGCCTTACAATTTCATTTAAAGAAGTATCGTGGCTACTCTCAGGATTTAATTGATTTCATTCTTCAGGTTACATTTTTTTCTGTTGACTCGCAATTTTTTTCCCTTTAATCGGAATTATTTACAGCATACGGGTGTGGCGATGGCTGCCAAGTTTTCACCATCTTTAGCTAATTTGGTTATGACCTTTTGGGAATTTCATTTTTTGTACACCACTTCCAATAAATGTATGCCCTTTATTTCATGGTACGGGAGATATATTGACAACACGCTTATCATCTGGAAGGGTGATGTGTCAGTCATACAGGACTTTGTCAATTACATTAACAATAATGAATATAATATTAAATTTACTTTTGTACATGAAATTTCTAAAATTACCACCTTAGATTTAGAACTTATGGGAGTTGCCAAACAAGTAATTGCCACTCGGACCTTTTCTAAACCGCTGGCAGGAAATACCATTCTTCACGCAAACAGCAGTCACCCAAAACACACCGTTCAGTCAATTCCGGTAGGAGAATTCATAAGATTGAAGCGTAACTGCAATGATGAGGTTGCGCTTCAACAAGATCTGGCCAAATCATGCACTAAATTCAAACAATGAGGTTACCCCAATTGGATGCTGAATTGTGCTCTTAATATTGTGTCCAAGAAAGAACATAAAGATTTAATGAAACCATCTCCCAGCAATAAGGTCCCAGCTAAAACCAATAATAGGCAGTATGGAGAGAAGCATTTTGTATGTTTGCAGTACAGCCCGCAATTTAACGCCATTAAAAATATAATTCAAAAGTCCTTACCGATTTTATATGAGGATCCAATTCTTGCTAAAATCCTACATAATGGCTGTAACATTGTTGCTAGAAAGGCACCTACCCTAGGGAATATTCTGTCACCCAGTATTTTTATTTCAGATAAACCACAATCTACATGGTTAAAGTGCAAAGGCAACACAACAAATTGTTCCACATGCAAACATATGGTTACTGTTGTGAATTCTGTGGCCAAGCTCCCTCCTGTGGTCGTGAGTGGTACTTCGGCTGGTTCTGTCTATGAGCTTCCTTTGGTGGATGAGAGTGGTACTGCGGCTTCTGAGTTTCCTTCCTCAGGTGATGAGGTTAAGTCGTTAGGTGCTGCTCTATTTAACTCCACCTGGTGCTTTGATCCTGGCCTCCAGTCAATATTCTAGTATTGGTCTTGCTTCCTCCTGGATCGTTCCTGTGGCCTGTCTATCCTGCATAGCTAAGTTCTGCTTGTGTTACTTTTGTTTGCTATATTTTCTGTCCAGCTTGCTTTATTGGTTTTTCTTGCTTGCTGGAAGCTCTGAGACGCAGAGGGAGCACCTCCGTACCGTTAGTCGGTGCGGAGGGTCTTTTTGCCCCTCTGCGTGGTTGTTTGTAGGTTTTTGTGTTGACCGCAAAGCTATCTTTCCTATCCTCGGTCTATTCAGTAAGTCGAGCCTCACTTTGCTAAATCTATTTCATCTCTGTGTTTGTATTTCATCTTTACTCACAGTCATTATATGTGTGGGGCTGCCTTTTCCTTTGGGGAGTTTCTCTGAGGTAAGGTAGGCTTATTTTTCTATCTTCAGGGCTAATTAGTTTCTCAGGCTGTGCCGAGTTGCATAGGGAGCGTTAGGCGCAATCCACGGCTACCTCTAGTGTGGTGTGATAGGATTAGGGATTGCGGTCAGCAGAGTTTCCACGTCTCAGAGCTCGTCCTATGTTTTTGGTAAATGTCAGGTCACTTTGTGTGCTCTGAACCTCAAGGTCCATTGTGGTTCTGAATTACCTGTTCATAACAGTACTGGAGGCCCAAAGTACTAATGCTTCTCAATAGAGGGAAAAGAGAAGTTCTGAGACCATTTTTTTTTCTTTGCACTGTGTTCTGTCTTTCTTTTCCCCTTTACATCAGGGTGGTTCAGAACACAGGTGTGGACATGGACATTCAGGGTCTGTCCTCTTTGATGGATAATCTCACTATAAGAGTACAGAACATTCAAGATTTAGTGGTTCAGAATCCTATGTTAGAACCTAGAATTCCTATTCCTGAGTTATTTTCTGGAGATAGAGCTAAGTTTTTGAATTTTAAAAATAATTGTAAACTATTTCTGGCTTTGAAACCCCGCTCCTCTGGTGACCCAGTTCAAAAAGTTAGGATTATTATTTCTTTATTACGTGGCGACCCTCAAGACTGGGCATTTTCCCTTGCGCCAGGAGATCCTGCATTATGTAATATTGATGCGTTTTTTCTGGCGCTCGGATTGCTGTACGACGAACCTAATTCAGTGGATCAGGCAGAGAAAAATTTGCTGGCTCTGTGTCAGGGTCAGGATGAGATAGAGATTTATTGTCAGAAGTTTAGAAAGTGGTCCGTGCTCACTCAATGGAATGAATGTGCGCTGGCAGCTATTTTCAGAAAGGGTCTCTCTGAAGCCCTTAAGGATGTCATGGTGGGATTTCCTATGCCTGCTGGTCTGAATGAGTCTATGTCTTTGGCCATTCAGATCGGTCGACGCTTGCGTGAGCGTAAATCTGTGCACCATTTGGCGGTATTATCTGAGCATAAACCTGAGCCTATGCAGTGCGATAGGACTTTGACCAGAGCTGAAAGGCAAGAACACAGACGTCAGAATGGGCTGTGTTTTTACTGTGGTGATTCCACTCATGCTATCTCCGATTGTCCTAAGCACACTAAGCGGTTCGCTAGGTCCGCCACTATTGGTACGGTACAGTCGAAATTTCTTTTGTCCGTTACTTTGATCTGCTCTTTGTCTTCCTATTCTGTCATGGCATTTGTGGATTCAGGCGCTGCCCTGAATTTGATGGACCTGGAGTTTGCTAGGCGCTGTGGGTTTGTCTTGGAGCCCTTGCAGTGTCTTATTCCATTGAGAGGAATTGATGCTACGCCTTTGGCCAAGAATAAGCCTCAGTATTGGACCCAGCTGACCATGTCCATGGCTCCTGCGCACCAGGAGGATATTCGCTTTCTGGTGTTGCATAATCTGCATGATGTGGTCGTGTTGGGGTTGCAATGGCTACAAGTCCATAACCCAGTATTAGATTGGAAATCAATGTCTGTGTCCAGCTGGGGTTGTCAGGGGGTACATGGTGATGTTCCATTTCTGTCTATCTCATCATCCACCCCTTCTGAGGTCCCAGAGTTCTTGTCTGATTAGCGGGATGTATTCGATGAGCCCAAGTCCAATGCCCTACCTCCGCATAGGGATTGTGATTGTGCTATCGATTTGATTCCTGGTAGTAAGTTTCCTAAGGGTCGACTGTTTAATTAATCTGTACCTGAGCACGCCGCTATGCGGAGTTACGTGAAGGAGTCTTTGGAGAAGGGTCATATTCGCCCGTCATCGTCGCCATTGGGAGCGGGGTTCTTTTTTGTGGCCAAGAAGGATGGTTCGCTGAGACCTTGTATTGATTACCGCCTTCTAAATAAAATTACGGTCAAATTTCAGTACCCCTTGCCGCTGCTGTCTGATTTGTTTGCTCGGATTAAGGGGGCTAGTTGGTTCACCAAGATAGATCTTCGTGGTGCGTATAATCTTGTGCGTATTAAACGGGGCGATGAATGGAAAACAGCATTTAATACGCCCGAAGGCCATTTTGAGTACCTGGTTATGCCATTCGGGCTTTCTAATGCTCCATCAGTGTTTCAGTCCTTTATGCATGACATCTTCTGAGAGTACCTGGATAAATTCCTGATTGTATACTTGGATGATATTTTGGTCTTCTCGGATGATTGGGAGTCTCATGTGAAGCAGGTCAGAATGGTGTTCCAGGTCCTGCGTGCTAATTCTTTGTTTGTGAAGGGGTCAAAGTGTCTCTTTGGTGTTCAGAAGGTTTCATTTTTGGGGTTCATTTTTTCTCCTTCTACTATCGAGATGGACCCTGTTAAAGTTCAGGCCATTTATGATTGGACTCAGCCTACATCCCTGAAGAGTCTGCAGAAGTTCCTGGGCTTTGCTAATTTTTATCGTCGCTTCATCAATAATTTTTCTAGTATTGCTAAACCGTTGACTGATTTAACCAAGAAGGGTGCTGATGTGGTCAATTGGTCTTCTGCTGCTGTGGAAGCTTTTCAGGAGTTGAAGCGTCGTTTTTCTTCTGCCGCTGTGTTGTGCCAACCAGATGTTTCGCTTCCGTTCCAGGTCGAGGTTGATGCTTCTGAAATTGGAGCAGGGGCTGTTTTGTTGCAGAGAAGTTCTGATTGCTCGCTGATGAAACCATGCGCCTTCTTTTCCAGGAAATTTTCGCCTGCTGAGCGAAATTATGATGTTGGCAATCGAGAGTTGCTAGCCATGAAGTGGGCATTCGAGGAGTGGCGTCATTGGCTTGAAGGAGCTAAGCATCGCATGGTGGTCTTGACTGATCACAAAAACTTGACTTACCTCTTGTCTGCCAAACGGTTGAATCCTAGACAGGCTCATTGGTCACGGTTTTTCTCCCGTTTTGACTTTGTGGTTTCGTACCTTCCGGGCTCTAAAAATGTGAAGGCGGATGCCCTGTCTAGGAGTTTTGTGCCCGATTCTCCGGGTTTGCCTGAGCCGGCGGGTATTCTCAAAGAGGGGGTAATTTTGTCTGCCATCTCCCCTGATTTGCGGCGGGTGCTGCAAAAATTTCAGGCTAATAGACCTGACCGTTGCCCAGCAGAGAAACTGTTTGTCCCTGATAGGTGGACGAATAAAGTTATCTCTGAGGTTCATTGTTCGGTGTTGGCTGGTCATCCTGGAATCTTTGGTACCAGAGATTTGGTGGCTAGATCCTTTTGGTGGCCGTCTGTCGCGGGATGTGCGTTCTTTTGTGCAGTCCTGTGGGATTTGTGCTCGGGCTAAGCTGTTCTCGTGCCAGTGGGTTGCTTTTGCCCTTGCCGGTCCCGAAGAGGCCTTGGACACATATCTCTATGGATTTTATTTCGGATCTCCCCGTCTCTCAAAGAATGTCGGTCATTTGGGTGGTTTGTGATCGCTTCTCTAAGATGGTCCATTTGGTGCCCTTGTCTAAATTGCCTTCCTTTTCTGATTTGGTGCCATTGTTTTTCCAGCATGTGGTTCATTTACATGGCATTCCAGAGAACATCTTTTCTGACAGAGGTTCCCAGTTTGTTTCGAGGTTTTGGCGAGCCTTTTGTGCTAGGATGGGCATTGATTTGTCTTTTTCCTCGGCTTTCCATCCTCAGACAAATGGCCAGACTGAACGAACCAATCAGACCTTGGAAACATATCTGAGATGTTTTGTTTCTGCTGATCAGGATGATTGGGTGTCTTTTGCCTTTGGCCGAGTTCGCCCTTAATAATCGGGCCAGCTCGGCTACTTTGGTTTCGCCGTTTTTCTGCAATTCTGGGTTCCACCCTCGTTTCTCTTCAGGGCAGGTTGAGTCTTCAGACTGTCCTGGTGTGGATACTGTGGTGGATAGGTTGCAGCAGATTTGGACTCATGTAGTGGACAATTTGACTTTGTCGCAGGAGAAGGCTCAACGTTTCGCTAACCGCAGGCGCTGTGTGGGTCCCCGACTTCGTGTTGGGGATTTGGTTTGGTGGTCATCTCGTTATATTCCTATGAAGGTTTCCTCTCCTAAATTTAAGCCTCGTTTCATTGGTCCATATAGGATTTCTGAGGTTCTTAATCCTGTGTCTTTTCGTTTGACTCTTCCGGCTTCTTTTTCCATCCTAAACGTGTTCCATAGGTCATTGTTGCGGAGATACGTGGCACCTTTGGTTCCATCTATTGATCCTCCTGCTCCGGTTTTGGTTGAAGGGGAATTGGAGTATATAGTGGAGAAGATTTGGGATTCTCATGTTTCGAGACGGAAACTCCAGTATCTGGTTAAGTGGAAAGGTTATGGACAGGAAGATAATTCTTGGGTCTTTGCCTCTGATGTCCATGCTGCCGATCTGGCTCGTGCCTTTCATGTGGCTCACCCTGGTCGGCCTGGGGGCTCTGGTGAGGGTTCGGTGACCCCTCCTCAAGGGGGGGGTACTGTTGTGAATTCTGTGGCCAAGCTCCCTCCTGTGGTCGTGAGTGGTACTTCGGTTCTGTCTATGAGCTTCCTTTGGTGGATGAGAGTGGTACTGCGGCTTCTGAGTTTCCTTCCTCAGGTGATGAGGTTAAGTCGTTAGGTGCTGCTCTATTTAACTCCACCTGGTGCTTTGATCCTGGCCTCCAGTCAATGTTCTAGTATTGGTCTTGCTTCCTCCTGGATCGTTCCTGTGGCCTGTCTATCCTGCATAAGCTAAGTTCTGCTTGTGTTACTTTTTGTTTGCTATATTTTCTGTCCAGCTTGCTATATTGGTTTTTCTTGCTTGCTGGAAGCTCTGAGACGCAGAGGGAGCACCTCCGTACCGTTAGTCGGTGCGGAGGGTCTTTTTGCCCCTCTGCGTGGTTGTTTGTAGGTTTTTGTGTTGACCGCAAAGCTATCTTTCCTATCCTCGGTCTATTCAGTAAGTCGGGCCTCACTTTGCTAAATCTATTTCATCTCTGTGTTTGTATTTCATCTTTACTCACAGTCATTATATGTGGGGGGCTGCCTTTTCCTTTGGGGAGTTTCTCTGAGGCAAGGTAGGCTTATTTTTCTATCTTCAGGGCTAGTTAGTTTCTCAGGCTGTGCCGAGTTGCATAGGGAGCGTTAGGCGCAATCCACGGCTACCTCTAGTGTGGTGTGATAGGATTAGGGATTGCGGTCAGCAGAGTTTCCACGTCTCAGAGCTCATCCTATGTTTTTGGTAAATGTCAGGTCACTTTGTGTGCTCTGAACCTCAAGGTCCATTGTGGTTCTGAATTACCTGTTCATAACAGGTTACTATTAAGTCCTTTCAGAATTATAACCACACTAATTCATTTCATGTACAGGACTTTATTAATTGCAACACCCGGAGTGTTATATACAAAATTGGCTGTATTGTATCAATATCTTATATAAATAAATAAAATCTTTTACAGGTTGCACTGTGCGTAAATTGAAAAACCGCATCACGGAACATTTTTATGACATCTCTAATACAAGAAACACAAATCGTAATATTTCATCCGCTGCTAAGCATTTTATTGATTATCATGCACGGGACACTTCATCTTTCCATGTAATGGGTCTGGAAAAAATAAAAAAAACCTCATCGGGGTGGAGATATCCATAGACTCCTACTAAAACAGGAAGCTTATTGGATTTTTGTTCTGGGCACACGTTTTCCTGACGGCTTAAATCGAAAAAATGAGATAATGTTCCATTATTGACATCTGTCTAACCACAGCAAGTAACACAGTTATGTTAAGTATATTTAGTTTTTTATTTTAGTTCATATTATTTCATTTTTATATGTCTATTTGTATGTGATTGTCTCAAACCTTTTAGGACCTTCTGATCATGTGATCTGTTCACTTTCCTTTGATTGGTGTATGGTACCTTATATGCCGGTGCGTGTTTTAGGATAGATTAGCTTGGATAAAGACTGCGCCAGCAGTTGAAATGCGTCGCTCTCCTCCCGGGGCTATTCTGAGATCCGTGGAGTATGCACCTTTTAAAAATTTTTCAATAAAAATTTTGCATTTTATTTGTATGAAGCTGGAACATTTGCTTTTTTTCTATAGTGTGTTCATTGACAGCTCGGCCATCTAATCCAGTACAGGGGCATGCTGAGCTGTCAGTGTGTTGATTGACAGCATGACTATCCAATCTGATTAAAAGTGTGTTTTATGTTTGCTCACATTCTGATCCAACCCGATCTCCAAGAACCATTCATTGTGGAGGTGGATGCTTCGGAGATTGGAGTGCGGGTGCTGTTATCGTAGGGGCTGAATAAAAAGTAAGGAGGTGTCATCGATTGCGTTATTGATAAGGACTCAAAAGCAGGATAAAATCAATAGATTTTATTAAAAGGTTTATAGGTCAACTCGTTTCAAGGTCACATCTGACCCCTTCATCAGGACAAAAACCTAGATAGGTTTGATAGTTTGATGTGACCTTGGACTCCTTTCTGACCATCTGTTAAACCAATGTTTAACCCTTCCTGCTCTGATCCGTTATCCTCCTGGTATTCTGACCTCGGAACATTACCTGACCATGCTTTTGTCTCTTCCTTCTGTTTATGACGTACCCTCCTGGCCTCTGATCTTGGACTCCTTGACTATTCTGACTCATGGCTTGGCCGTGAAAGTGACAAGCAATTATCACAATTATATCTAAACTAGAGGGTGGCCCGATTCTAACGCATCGGGTATTCTAGAATATGTATGTATGTATATAGCAGCCACATAGTATACAACAGAGGCCACGTAGTCTATAGCAAATACTACGTGGCCTGTGCTATATACTATGTGGCTGCTATATACATACATACATATTGTAGAATACCCGATGCTTAATACAGGCCACGCAGTATATAACAGTGGCTACGCAGTATATAGCACAGCCCAAACAGTATATAACACAGCCCACATACTATATAACACAACCCACGCAGTATATAGCAGCCACACAGTATATAACACAGGTGACGCAGTATATAAAACAGGCCACGCAGTATATAACACAAGGCACGTAGTATATAGCACAGACCACTCAGTATATCACACAGCCCACTCAGTATATCACACAGCCCACAGAGTACATAACACAGCCCACGTACTATATAACACAGCCCAAGTACTATATAACACAGCCCACGCAGTATATAGCAGCCACGCAGTATATAACACAGGCCACGTAACATATAACACAGGGCACGTAGTATATAGCACAGCCCACGGAGTATATAACACTGCCCATGTAGTATATAGCAGCCATGCGGTATCTAACACAGCCCACGTAGTATACAGCAGTGTGGGCACCATATCCCTGTTAAAAAAAAATAATTAAAATAAAAAATAGTTATATACTCACCCCCTGGGATCCAGTGGAACTCTGGTGATGCGCATGCGGCTGCCGCCATCTTCCGTTCCCAGGATGCATTGCGAAATTACCCAGATGATTTAGCAGTCTCGCAAGACCGCTAAGTCTTCTGGGTAATTTCGCAATGCATCTCTGGGAACGGAAAATGGCGGCAGGCGCGAGCGCATCGTCGGAAGACGGAAGGGGAGAATAGCAGGTTTTTTGTTTTTTTTATTATTTTTAACATTACATCTTTTTACTATTGATGCTGCATAGGTAGTATCAATAGTAAAAAAGTTGGGGACACACAGGGTTAATAGCAGCGGCATAACGCAGTGCATTACCGCTGGCATTAACCCTGTGTGAGCGGTGACTGCAGGGGAGTAGGGAAAGACTAATCGGACTGGACTAATCGGACTGTGCTAATCGGACTGATCGGTCACGGCAGCCATGACAGGCAGCTGACGGAAGTACTCCTTAGACAATTCTATATATAGATATATTGTAAAGAGGGGTGTGTGTATGTTTGGGGGAGGCATATTTTGTGAGTATGATTAGTAATACTTGCAATGCAAGAACTTAAGGGTGTTGTCCATGTCTTACATGCTGATGATCTCTCATTAGAATAGGTCATCAATATTAGATTGGTGGGGGTCCGATATTCTCCCCACTCCCCCACACACATACTGATCAGCAGTTTTCAGCATCCTGCGCACAGCTGATCTTCAGGTATGCCTCATGTCTGGACCTCAGTGATCTTGAGCTGATATTAATGACTTATTATAAGGCGAGGTCATCACTAATAGGTCCTGAACTAAAGGAGGCTTAAAAGCTGATGATGGTTGTTGATTTATGACGGGGGTAATCAAGGATAATTAACTCAGGCATGAAGACTTTTCCAGGTTCAAGTAGAATTTGTCCTGGATCACAGAATCCTCTGTTTACCTGAACAGTGCCACATTAGTCTGTGGGCAGTACTGGTACTACAGCGCAGATCCTTTCACTTGAGTTTATAGACCGGTATGGTGCCGTTTCTGGGGAACAGGCAGACCCTTATTTCTAATCTCATTTTACTCTTTTTTAGGTGTCATAACAGGCAGCATTTTTTCCTGACTTTTTAATTTTCCTCCTATAGAGTTCTATTTTATTTTGTATATTCACCTTCAATATACTGTATTTTGATTATTTTTTATGAATCAACGTTCGTTGCATTTTTTCCACATTACAACACAAGTGATGAATGTGTAAATTATATGATATGTCAAAACCAAAGGGGAAACTCCAGAAAAAAAAAAGAAAAAAAATACATGTGGCTACCAGAAGAAAAAATGCCTTAAGAAGACGAGAAGAGATGTCTGCGCCTTATGAGACACCCAGTTACATTCTGTTATATTTCTTTTTTTTATGTCTATTAACATAAAAATACATGCGGAAATATTGCAGTTTTCTCAAATACTGACATCAAGTGGCCAATAGTATGAACTACGCTACAATATTTCTCCAATTACTGCACACTACAAAAGTGAGTGTTATAGCTGTCACTGGAAAGTGGCAGATTATTAACTGCAATTGATACACCCTAAAATAAGACCTTGTGATTCCATTTGTAATAGGATAGTATAAGTTGCATTCCAAAAATCTTCAGAAAACATAACCCTCCCTTCCCAGCTTACTGTATGTTTCCAAATCTGTAATTACTTTGCTATAAATACAGTCATCTGTACAAAGCCATCGCTGATCGTTAATCCCTATCTGCCAGGGGACGTCTGCTTTGCTGGATGTTAACAGATTATGCAACTTATTTTTAATACAATGGGATTTAAAGGGATTTTTTTTTTCTTCTCCAAAAGTATTTTATATGACCCATATTGCCAAATGTGCATTATTAAGCTGAATGATGATCCTATTATAAAAGCTTTTCTTTCTGTAAATATGTTTAAAACTCACAATATGAGAGTTTCTTGCACTAAGAAAAAGAGGAGGTCATAAAGCACAGGAGATTGTGATACATTGCTCCATACCGGACCGCACGCATGTAAACGAATAACCCAATGAAAACAATGCAAGACGCCCCTGGCAAAGAGAATCCAAATTCAGCCAAGCAATACCTTATTGTATAGGTATAAAGAGCAGCAGATCGGTCCGGGCTACAAATGGGTCTCTGGCCGCTGATAACCCTACGTATCGAGGCTCATGTCTCCTTAAATGGGTAAAATTGCAAAGAATTTGTAAAAACAAGTAACTTACACAACCCACTAAAAATCCTTATCAAGAACAAAGTGATTTTTAACTCTATTGTGCCCAGTTCATTGCCTAGGTTACCAGCCACTGTGCAGTATCAGCGGTGGTCAGTTTCCTAGGTAATGACAAAGAAAAAGAGGGAAAAAAAAGGATGCAGATTCTATGGCATCACCTTATCAAAATAACACTTTTATTCAATATAGATAAATGCCACATTAAAACCAGTGAAATAATAGACTAATTAAAAACAATTAAAAAGACACAAATTGCCCTCACATGTATAAACGCCGGTGTAAGACCATAATGGGGCTTATCACCTACCCTCATTAGCCAATAATAATAATAATAATAATAATATACAAGGCTTTTATAAACCAGACTCCACACTAAATACCTCTTGTAAATCCCTCTGTATATTTCTATTGTTTAGATAAGCTGCCCATTCGGCGGTCATATAGTGTGCATATTTAGCCCCATATTGGGCATTTCTTCTACTATACCATTTTCTTGTATAGATATAGCTGCATATTGGTATATAGTTAGGAGTCTGGTTTATAGAAACATTATTATGTGCATATCCAGTGCTACATTGGGCATTTCTCATATTACACCGTTTTTTGCATAGACTTGCTATAATTTGCATACTGGTATATAGTGAGGGGTCTGGTATATAAAAACCTTGTATACTATTATCGGCTAATGAGGATAAGTGTTAGGCCTGTTCATAAGGCATAAGTTGTTATTATGGTCTTCCGCCGGTGTTTATACATGTTTGAGCAATTTTTGCCTTTTCAATCGTTTTTAATTAATTGTTTCACAGTTTTTTGTGTCATTTATTTATACTGAAGACAATTATTATTTTAATAATGTGATCCAATAGCACTTGCATACTTCTTTTCTCTTTTTCATTCTCATTATTTGCCTCACTATGCGCTAGATTGAGGCCTATAGTTGGGTGGTGCCCTCATATCCATAGAATTACTACAGTTTCCTAGGTAAGAAGCATCTGCACAACTGGAAACTCTGTTTTAGGCCGGTTTCACACGTCAGTGGCTCCGGTACATGAGGTGACAGTTTCCTCACGTACCGGAGCCACTGACACACGTAGACACTTTAAGGTTTCAGACCTTAATTAGCCTGTTAGGGTTATAGCTTGTTCACTATCATCGTTAGTAAAGGCTGGTGATGCAAAATTCCCCACTCTGAAAATGGAGGACGACCACAAAGCAGGAGAAGGCTATAAGTAGATAGCAAAGCATTTGCAAGTTGTTGTTTCCTCAGTTTGAAATGTAAATAAGAAATGACCATTAATAGGAACAGTGGAGGTCAAGATAAAGTCTGGAAGACCAAGCAAAATTTCAGTGAAAGATGCTCATAGTATTGCTGGAGAGGCAAATCAGAACCCCTGCTTGACTGCAAAAGATATTCAAAAATATTTAGCAGACTCTGGAGCTGTGGTACATAGTTCTACTGTTCAGAGACACCTGCACAAGTATGACCTTCATGGAAAAGTCATTAGAAGAAAACCTCTCCTGCATCCTCACCATAAAATTCAGAGTCAGAAATATGCAAAAGATCATTTCACAGGTAGAGGGAAGAATGGATTCAATTAAATTTCAACATATTCTTGATGCAAAATGATGATGATCTGTAAAAAAACCTGAAGTTGAAAAGAGAATGGCTTCTACAAATGGATAATGATCCTAAACACACATCAAAATCTACAATGGACCACCTCAAAAGGCGCAAGCTGAAGGTTTTCCAAATGGCCCTCACAATCATTTGATCTAAACAGCGTTGATAATCTGTGGCTAGACCTCAAAATAGCAGTTCATGTAAGACGACCAAGGAATCTCACAGAACTGGAAGAATTTTCCAAGGAATAATGGATGAAAATCCCTCAAACAAGAAATTGAAAAACTCTTCGCTGGCTACAAAAAGCGTTTACAAGCTGTGATACTTTCAAAAGGGGGTGCTATTAGGTGCTAACCATGCAAGGTGCCCAAACTTTTGCATTGACACATTTTTATTTTTGTCATTTTTAAAAATGTAAAAGATGAAAAAATACATTTTTAAAAATGTTTTAACTTTAGGCCTTTTAGATATCATTTCATCTTTAACTTGCCTAAATGTTCACAATAATAGTAATTTTGACCAAGGTTACCAATTTACATGCCAGTGTATGTAATTCTGCAAGAGTGTGGACTGTACTGTTGCTTTACTACCACTGAAGACACCAATCATGTCATGTGTATTGCATAATGTGAATAATGTTGTGCATATCTTAGTGTATAATGTGCCCTCTGGCACCTTACATGTGGCATAGATGGCAGGATGGAATCCTGCATCAAGAAGACTTGACAAATGTGGGGAAGGTTCCTGTGAAAATAAAGATGATGGCCGCAGCTGGGCTCAAGATGGTGGGTGGTGGCTCACGAGGCACAGGAAGCTCCACCTATCGTGGGCGAAAATCCATCCGGCCTGGGAAGGGGCCTGTATGGAGCAGTCGGCCTGTAGTGAGCCATGCCACCTCCTATGTGCGTGGGGGAAGAAGAAACCATGCAGCGACCCAAAGGAGAACAGGAGGAGACTCCCAAGAAATGGGTAGGTAATCCAAAAGTAGCTCTGCCTTGGAACAGGAAAAGCGGCAAAGAAATACACCAACAGGGGTAGCAGGCTAGTGCCATTGTTGGTGAGCAAGGAGAAGAGCAAAGAACAGACAATGTAGCAATGCAGGTTCCCTGTGGAAAGAGATGGCCAGATCTATGGCATCGCTCTTTGTGGAGGACCAGGACGGTTGGAAAGGAAACCTAGGATGGCTCGACTAGTGGGGGAGGTACGACCAGGTGGCCTTATGATACCGCAGCTCCAGAATCCGGAGCTTGATTCCAAGGTGGAAGAGGCCATGTCTGTGCGGCCATGGCCCTGCGGAAGGACAGAACGGCTAAAGTCTCTGATGGCGTACTGACTGGTGAGTAGTACTTTACAGCTCCCTAAGGAGCAGCCATTCGACCACGTGTATGGGAAATCTTGTTACAAAGAGACCCGAGTCTGAAAGCAGCCTCGATATTCAACTTTGGACCAAAAGTTAAAGGTATGCCATGTAAAGCCCCTGACCAGGACTTCTGATGTGGGTCGAGAACGACCCAAGGTTTTGTGTCCCCTCTGCTTTGTTTTGCACACATTTTGTGTTTCACCCAGTTTTGTTTTGCACACCTTTGCGCATCCTCCTGTTGGATTAAGGGGCTGTGAAGTGCTAAAGTGTTGCAAACTCTTTTTGTCCCGATGGACTGTGCACATTGCTCTATGGACTCTGTCCCATTCCCCCTAGACTCTGTCCTATTTTGTCCATGAACTTTGCCCCAAGGAACTGTGAGCCTGCCACTTGGCTGGCGTTGTGCAAATAAAGGGACTGTTGTTCTCAAAATGGGAATGAAATGGACTACCTAATGTTCCTGCTGGGTTAGAATTTTGTGGACTGTGTCTTTGTCACAAGAACCTATGTTTGGGGGGAGTTGGATAGATGACCCGATGTCCCAACAGGGTTGAAAAAATTGGACCGTGGCCATGGACTGATGGGCCATTGCTGTTTAGGCCTGCAATCCCCAAAAATTTGAACTCAATGGGACCAGGGTCAGCGCTAACCGGTAAAAGACAGTATACACCTCTGGAAGAAGAGACCAGTATTTTATGTGTTTTTATGTGCATTGGTGTCTTCCAGGATCCTGAATGGTCGAGGATGACCATGTTTAAAGAGGGGAGGAATGTAAGGATGTGGACTGTACTGTCGAGTTCCTGCCTCTGAAAACACCAATCGTGTCATGTGTATTTTGTGTATTGTATAATGTGAACAGCGTCATGCTTCTTTTGGTATATAATGTGTCATGTGATATGTTTGCCTATGCTGTGTGTATAAGTAATGTAAAAGTAATGCTTAGGGTTGGTATAGTGACTGTAGTTAGTGACTGTAGTTAGAGAAGCAATGTTAGGGTAAGATAGAGTGTAATATGCTTAGTGAATAGCATTACAGTGCATGGTATTATAAGATACATAGTGTTTGTAAGGGAGATCTGCCCAGTAACAAAGTGCAGGGACAAATACAGTTAATGTTTGGGACTAGCCCACAGTGGGAGGTGCTAGGGAAAGCTGACTGGTTCCTGTTTGAAGGGAGCTGGAGTTTGATGTTTAGTATGAGAAGGTCAAGTTCAAAGTGCAGTGTGTTGACAACACGATGAGTATATATTGTTCAAGGCGGTATGAGACATTACAAAATTCCCAACAGACATTCCTGCAACATCCGGGGCTCAAGGCTTAATACAAGTGTTATGGAGAGCACCTCAATATCTTCTGTACAGAGGAAGATGGATGTGGAACCATATGTGGGAAAGGTAATGGATCTTGGTAATACTGTGGAACTGGGCAGGGAAGCCCTGTGGCTGACAGGAACAGTAAAATAGGGATAGTCCCAGAGGAACATAAAGAAAAGCTGAAAATGTACTGTATTATGAAAGTATAAAACAGAGAGCTTGAACTGTCAAGTAAACTGCTTTGTTAAAACAAACTGGATGTCCCCTGATCTGTGTGCAGTTGCCCTTGTAACTGAAGACATGGAGATGGCTGAGGCCTACATGTGAGGGTATGTGCACACATTCAGGTTTTTTCGTGTTTTTTCGCGATAAAAATGCTATAAAAACGCATTACAAACCGCAGACATATGCATCCTTTCATTTAGAATGCATTCTGCATTTTTTGTGCACATGATGCATTTTTTTCCACAAAAAAACACATCGCGGTAAAAAAGGCAGCATGTTCATTAATTTTGCGGATTTTTCACGTTTTTCCAGCTATTCTATGCATTTGGAAAAAACGCAAAAAACCCCCCAAAAAAAGTGTCAAAAACGCATAAAAAAAAAGCAAAAAAAACGCATGCGGATTTCTGGCAGAAATGTCAGGTTGTTGTCAGGAAATTTCTGCAAGAAATTCCTGACGTGTGCACATACCCTGAGTATGACTCACCTTACACATGACAGTAGACAGTACATTGCATCTGAGACACGGTTTTCCTGTAAAGTGCCAGGGTGACATGGAGCAGCAGCTTGACCATGGCTTCCACCCTCCGACACCTTAAGATTGAAGCATCCTCTGGCTGCAGGATTCACACTGTGACGCCAATGTTACTGCAAATACATGTTTTTGCACGTAATGACCGCTGGAACCGGCAATCCGAGCCAAATCCCCACTAGGTACGTGCATTACACACTGTTAGGATTCTGCAAGTTGCAGTGATTGCCAAAGATTTCATCAGGAGTGGACAAGCTTATTAATACAGAGCTATAAGCGGCCCATTGCTACTAGTCTACCTTTCTAAGATTACGTCACAGTGTGCGCAGTATGCTTAGGAAGACTGCACGTGATGTACTAAAGAAGCACTTATAACTTACACACTGACATTTCTCAGCTTCCACTTATCAGCCCTTTTGCCATCAAAATAACCAACACAAGTGTTCTGCTTTATGTAAATATAGTTCGAGATGATAATTTGCATAATATGGAGACCACAGGAGGAATCGCAGGAGGAGTGCAACCAAAAAAATTGATTTTCAGCACACGAACATGAAAAGCAATGATGAAGGAAATCAGTGTCAGGTACATATATACACACAAGGGGATTTAGGGACAAGCTGATGATTGATTCTACATATCACAACAGATCCCCGAATTGAGCTCAAAAACCACTATTCAAAAAAATTACTTCCACTGCATCTGGAGAAAAAGTCTGAAACTGTTTTTTTTTTTTTTAATGAAATATTCCCGTTGACACACTGGACACTAGCACAGTCACACAATGCAGAAACCTCCTGTTTCTTGTGTTAAATTTACTGATTTACAGAAACCTTTGATTTACTGTATAGACTGAACAGAGTCAACTGTGTCATTTCATTGTCATTAGAAGAAAGTTGATCTAATGACAGCACTATTGAGCTACTAGAGTCTTAAATAAGGCGGCAGGGTAAAACTACACGAGCATCTCCCTATCACTCCTAATTCTCGCTGGTGTATACAAATGACATACTTGTGGTCTAGGGTCCGCAGCTCCCAGTGCTGCAACTGGAGAATCCTGTACATTAGCGCGACGTGAGGATTCACAAGTCTGCAGTCACCTACAGTGACTGAAGACTTATACCCTAAGGCTGGACAAGCCCTTTAATACACGTGTGCGTGAGCCCTAATTAGTCCAATTCCCATCAGATTTTAGGCAGTTATTTGTGCAATTTCCTAACATACGAGTTAATTTCACTATGACATACAAAGGTTAGCATATAGCATCGGGTGAATTAATCTCCACTCGCTTACTATGGAAAGAAATCTCGGGATCCTGCATCACTGACCAAATCATTACAACCCAAGGAGCTTTTATTGAAAGCCACAAATCAACAAAACCTCATTTCCATTTTCTGCCTGATGTCTTACAAGCACAATTATATCTCCCAAATCCTTCCGATGCCTGGTATTAGTTATCCTCCTATTCTGTGCTAATACGGAGCGCATACATTTACAGCCACGCTGATCTCATATGCGGGATGTTGTATTTCTCGGTAATCCGATGCCTCATACAACCCCGAGCTTTCATTACTGGATCCATCAAAAGTTTCAATTTGTAATGGGCTTGTTATTTTGTGCAGTTCTCTCCAGTTACTGGGTCCACGCGGTCAGGATAGGGTCACCGCACACAGCGTAGATTCGCTCCATATACATAAAGCCCTGGAAATGAGACTTCCTGTTGCCAACTTCATGATAATTAATATGCATTGCAGAAGAAAGCAATTTATGTAAAGGGCTGCGTGTGTGACAGGAATTGAATGAAAAATATACTACAAATCAATGCTTCTTTTTTAAGCCATCTTCCCACTCATTTTCTCACCATATGCAATATATACATGGGAATAAACGCGCATCCGGCAAAGTGGTGAGACAACAGTGCCCTCTAGTGACAACAAGCTAGTATTATTGCTCGCCCATGAGTATTCGTTGTGCCGTTGGTGAGTTATTGGGCAATATCAATTATTGATGGCATTTTTAATTTAGCATTTCTACTTGAAAACATTTTTTATGCAGTGTGACAGTACAGTACAATACTTTAGCACTGCTTTTGATGGATGGAAATTCTAAATGAAGACATTGAAAGATATTGCCGAAAAGGAAGTGTATTACCGATTTACCCAGTTGTTTCTAAAAGGTTCTTGTTATTCTAGAGTGGGAGGAAACCCCCACTGGTCTAATATACAGTTATATGAAAAAGTGTGGGCACCCCAATTAATCTTAAGCTTAATGTTTTATAAAAATTGTTTTTTTTTTGCAACAGCTATTTCAGTTTCATATATCTAATAACTGTTGGACACAGTAATGTTTCTTGTTGTGAATTCTGTTATCGAACTCCCTCCTGTGGTCATGAATGGTACTTCGGCGAGTTCTGTCCATGGACTCCCTCTGGTGGCTGTGAGTGGAGCTGCTGCTTCTGAGGTTCCTTCCACAGGTGACTTAGTTTATTCTTTGGCTGGCTGCTCTATTTAACTCCACTCAGATCGTTACTCCATGCCAGCTGTCAATGTTCTTGTACTGGTTCAGTTCGCTCTTGGATCTTTCTGGTGACCTGTCTACTCCAGCAGAAGCTAAGTCCCTGCTAGTTAATTATTTGTTCATTGTTTTCTTGTCCAGCTTGCTATCATGATTTTGCCTTGCTAGCTTGAAGCTCTGGGATGCAGAGTGGCACCTCCGCACCGTGAGTTGGTGCGGAGGTCTTTTTGCACACTCTGCGTGGTCTTTTTGTAGTTTTTTGTGCTGACCGCAAAGATACCTTTCCTATCCTCAGTCTGTTTAGTAAGTCTGGCCTCCTTTGCTGAAACCTGTTTCATTTCTGTGTTTGTGACTTTCATCTTAACTCACAGTCAATATATATGGGGGGCTGCCTTTTCCTTTGGGGAATTTCTCTGAGGCAAGGTAGGCTTTATTTTCTATCTCTAGGGCTAGTTAGCTCTTAGGCTGTGAAGAGGCGTCTAGGCAGAGTTAGGTACGCTCCACGGCTATTTCTAGTGTGTGTGATAGGATTAGGGGTTGCGGTCAGCAGAGCTCCCACTTCCCAGAGCTTGTCCTGTGTTAGTTTAACCATCAGGTCGTTCCGGGTGCTCCTAACCACCAAGTCATAACAGTTTCTGCCTTGAAATTAGGTTTATTGTACTAACAGAAAATGTGCAATCTGCATTCAAACAAAATTTGACAGGTGCATAAGTATGGGCACCCCACCAGAAAAGTGACATTAATATTTAGTAGATCCTCCTTTTGCAAAAATAACAGCCTCTAGTCGCTTCCTGTAGCTTTTAATGAGTTCCTGGATCCTGGATGAAGGTATTTTTGACCATTCCTCTTTACAAAACAATTCCAGTTCAGTTAAGTTTGATGGTCGCCGAGCATGGACAGCCCTCTTCAAATGATCCCACAGATGTTCAATGATATTCAGGTCTGGGGACTGGGATGGCCATTCCAGAACAGTGTAATTGTTCCTCTGCATGAATGCCTGAGTAGACTTGGAGCGGTGTTTTGGATCATTGTCTTGCTGAAAGATCCATCCCCTGCGTAACTTCAACTTTGTCACTGATTCATGAACATTATTGTCAAGAATCTGCTGATACTGAGAGGAATCCATGCGTCCCTCAACTTTAACAAGATTCCCGGTGCCGGAATTGGCCACACAACCCCAAAGCATGATGGAACCTCCACCAAATTTTACTGTGGGTAGCAAGTGTTTTTCTTGGAGTGCTGTGTTTTTTGGCCGCCATGCATAACGCCTTTTTGTATGACCAAACAACTCAATCTTGATTTCATCAGTCCACAGGACCTTCTTCCAAAAAGAAATTGGCTTCTCCAAATGTGCTTTTGCATACCTCAGCCGACTCGGTTTGTGGCGTGCTTGCAGAAACGGCTTCTTTTGCATCACTCTCCCATACAGCTTCTCCTTGTACAAAGTGCGTTGTATAGTTGACCGATGCACAGTGACACCATCTGCAGCAAGTTGATGCTGCAGCTCTCTGGAGGTGGTCTGAGGATTGTCCTTGACTGATCTCACCATTCTTCTTCTCTGCCTTTCTGATGTTTTTCTTGGCCTGCCACTTCTGGCCTTAACAAGAACTGTACCTGTGTTCTTCCATTTCCTTACTATGTTCCTCACAGTGGAAATTGACAGGTTGAATCTCTGAGACAGCTTTTTGTATCCTTCCCCTGAACAACTATGTTGAATAATCTTTGTTTTCAGATCATTAGACAGTTGTTTTGAGGAGCCCATGATGCCACTCTTCAGGGGAGATTCAAACAGGAGAACAACTTGCAAGTGGCCACTTTAAGTAGCTTTTCTCATGATTGCATACACCTGGCTATGAAGTTCTAAGCTCAATGAGGTTAGAAAACCAAAAAAAGTGCTTTAGTAAGTCAGTAAAAAGTAGGTAGGAGTATTTAAAACAAGAAAATGATAAGGGTGCCCATACTTATGCACCTGTCAAATTTTGTTTGAATGCAGATTGCACATTTTCTGTTAGTACAATAAACCTCATTTCAAGGCAGAAACATTACTGTGTCCAACATTAAGCTTAAGATTAATAGGGGTGCCCAAACTTTTTCATATAACTGTATATCACCTAAGCAATTAATTAATAATAATTGTTATCAGTTTAAATGGATATTTATCACCTATTCTATCCCTAGCTTTGCCTTAAAATAAAGAAAATGTCTTAAAAAAGGTAATCAAAAACTGTCCCAAGCTTACTTGTGTTAATTTACCCTGAGGGCAAGTGCAGACGGCCATATTATCTGTCATAGTGCAATCCAACAAGACATCTCACTCGGACCAATGTTAGTCTATGGGGCCATGCACATGTCAAAGGAACAAATCACAGTATGTCCAAGTTTGATTCAATATTTGGATCACACTCAGCCATGCAATCAATGAGTGCGTGAGAAACATCGGACTGCATTTGGACGACATTTGACTGCAGTCCGATTTCTGCAGACTGACACAATGGAGAAGATGGATACTGTCATGATCCAGTTCTGAGATTATGTTCAGCTCTTGTCTCTGGACTGGTCATGTGGGAGTTAATCCTCTCTGCCTCACCCTGGAGCTGGCTGTGCTATTTAAGTCCTCTGTAGCCATTGGGCCAGTGTCAGCTATAGTTCATGCTGCAAGGTTTGAGCTCCTGACCTGATCCCTGTTAATGTGTTCCTGTTTGCCTCTGACTGCCTACACCCGTTTATGACTTGTTCTGACCTTTGGCCTGTACCCCGACTCCGTCTCTGTCTCACGTTTTGGTTACCACGTTCCCGGTAGGTTCTGACATCTTGCTTGTCCCCGATGATTCTCTGCTCGCCCCTTCTGTACCGCGCTGCTATCTCCGTGTATGACCTTGGCTTGTTTCATGTCCCTTTCATTACCTGTGACACCTGTGTTGTTGTTCAGTGTTACTGTGCTGTGTGTGCAACCTCTTTTCCTTAGCCAGCACCCCCTGGTGGAGATTGCCCTATACTGCACTGCAGCAGCACATCACAGATACTTTTTTCTCCATCTTCTCCTCATCCAAGAGGATCAGATCACTCTGTGCTCAAGTTCTGCTCAGAGTTTGATCAGATTTGCATAAAATCTCCCGGATGAGAGAATATACGGCCGTCTGCACGAGCCCTTAAAGTGAAGGAATCATCAGAAAATGACCTAATGTTTAAATCTGATTTCCATAAAAACAGCATGGTATTTATTAATTCATGGTTCTTATTTATTCACTACAATTCTGGCTGCTGCTGTAAATTCTTGCAGAAACTAAAGCATGAAACGATCCTGCCGATATAGACAAGTTCAGCCGCCAGTTTTATATGGACCCTGGAGAGATGATTGTCATTGTAGTTATGGATCAAACATGTCCAATTTCAGTCTTTGATTCCCTGAGATAAGCCCATGCCAGAGAAGTCTGGCAGCGACTTTCTCATGGGGAACACAGGAGCACTGGACAGAGCGAGAGAGCTGCCGGATGAACCGTCAGCCGAAAGCATCGATCAGCTGACAGCCATCTGTGATGTATGGGGGGCTTAACCCCATTCTGATAAGTGAGGAATTCTGAGGAAAAAATTATGGAATCACCATGTAAATTTTCATACCCAAAAATAACACCTGCATCAAATTAGATCTGCATCTAAAAAGGAGTGATCACACCTTGGAGAGCTGTTGCACCAAGTAGACTGACCTAAATCATGGCTCCAACATGAGAGATGTCAAATGAAACAAAGGAGAGGATTATAAAACTACTAAAAGAGGGTAAATCATCACGTAATGTTGCAAAAGATGCTGGTTGTTCACAGTCAGCTGTGTCTGAAATCTGGACCAAATACAAACAACATGGGAAGTTTGTTAAAGGCAAACATACTGGTAGACCAAGGAAGACATCAAAGGGTCAAGACCGGAAAACTTAAACCAATATGTCTCCAAAACAGGAAATGCACAACATAACAAATGAGGAACGAATGGGTGGAAACTGGAGTCAACATCTGTGACCGAACTGTAAGAAACCGTGCAAAAGAAATGGGATTTACATACAGAAAAGCTAAACGAAAGCCATCATTAACACCTAAACAGAAAAAACAAGGTTACAATGGGCTAAGGAAAAGTAATCGTGGACTGTGGATGACTGGATGAAAGTCATATTCAGTGATGAATCCGCAAATCTGCATTGGGCAAGGTGATGATGCTGGAACTTTTGTTTGGTGCCGTTCCAATGAGATTTATAAAATGACTGCCTGAAGAGAACATGCAAATTTCCACAGTCATTGATGATATGGGGCTGCATGTCAGGTAAAGGCACTGGGGAGATGGCTGTCTTTACATCTTCAATAAATGCACAAGATTATGTTGATATTTTGGACACTTTTCTTATCCCATCAATTGAAAGGATGCTTGGGGATGATGAAATCATTTTTCAAGATGATAATGCATCCTGCCATAGAGCAAAAACTGTGAAAACATTCCTTGAAAAAAGACACATAAGGTCAATGTCATGGCCTGCAAATAGTCCGGATCTCAATCCAACTGAAAATCTTTTGTGGAAGTTGAAGATAATGGTCCATGACAAGGCTCCAACCTGAAAAGCTGGTCTGGCAACAGCAATCAGAGAAAGTTGGAGCCAGATTGATGAAGAGTCCTGTTTGACACTCATTAAGTCCATGCCTCAGAGACTGCAAGCTGTTCTAAAAGCCAGAGGTGGTGCAACAAAATACTAGTGATGTGTTGGAGTGTTTTTGTGTTTGTTTGTTTTTTATGATTCCATAATTTTTTCCTCAGAATTGAGTGAGTCCATAATTTTTTTCCCTATGCTTGGTTAAAAAAAGTAACCATTACTGACTACCGCATTTTTTGTTCTTGATTTCTTTTAGTGTTTCTTAAAGCCAGAAAGTTGCCATTTGAAATTACTTTAGTTTTGTGCCATGTCTGTGATCTGCTTTTTTCTACAAAATTAAACAACTGAATGACCATCCTCCAAGGCCGGCGATTCCATAATTTTTCCCAGGGGTTGTAGTACACAAGGCCGAATTGACAGACAAGTTTTCATCAGGATGTTGGATCGAATTGTCTTCCATGTTTGGTCCGTGTATCCATTATTCTCATGATGGAAGTTCCCAAGTGTCTCTTAGCAAACAATCAGTGACAAAGATGGTACATGGATGGATCATGGATTTCTGGTTTTTCTCAGACCCATTTACTCATATGGGCAAGTTTGGTCAGCAGGTAGGATCAAAGTAGGACATTGTCTTTTTTCACCATCGATTTGGAAAAAAATGCATACTTGAAAAAACCTATAGAATATAATGTTTTGATGTCTTATCTGTTAACAAAAAATGGGTAGCGCCATGCATATGAGGCCTAAGACAGCCTCCAAACGGCCTGAGCAAGCCTTATCTTTAGTTATAAAACCATTGACACAGCAACTTGTACTTTCAGGGATCATCGATTACATTTTAGCTTTTACATCAATCAAATCATTCTAAGATTGATTTATTTATAGCCACAAAGGCAGCTCCCTGTGACGACACTGCTCTAGTCACAGCGCCCATCACGATGGCACACGTACAGCAGTGTGGCACGAGGAGTAACATGCCAGGAGCAGGCTATGAGCTGCCACACCCTGGATGGTGCTTTGTGAGACGAGGTTCTCATATTGCCTAATCTATGGCAGTGCTGTTATATAATGAGCTGTGGGAGATGGTCGTCTTGGGTTTTTATTCAGGCCTCAGTAAGTCTATGAAGACACAAAAATGCACAGAGAGGTCAAAAATACTCTGTTGTAAAAAAGTCAAAGTAAATAAGCAAGTGCTAGTCAAAAAATGAAAAAAAAATGCAGGGTATTAAGTTAATACGTTTTTTTGCAAAAAAATGTATGTTAAGCTGCTCTACCAATCGCCAAGGTATACCCATAATAGAGCAGTCCTATCTAATGTATATAATCCCTATCTGATGTATTTAAAAACCTGATCATCTGTATAGTACCTGTATAAGCAGGGCTCAGAGAGAAAAAATATACATGTGGACATGCAGGATGGAACAGCTACAATGCAAATGACCCACAGAGGAGTGGTGGACTCCCCAGTCTAGTAGAAACAAGAGAACAATTATAGAACCAAAAACACATGGGCTACTTGCATAGTCTATGTATACATTCAGCACTGGCAATGCCTCATTTAAAGCAAAGAATGGGGCGCAGCTCTTGTTTCCCTTTAATGTCATTCATTTTTCATCAATATAATTTGCAAACATAGTAGACGCTAATCCCAGACTCTGCACCTTCCATTTCTGCAAAGGTATTAGAAATTTAAAGGGAACCTGTCATCTGATTCATGCTACCCAGACAGTGAGCAGCATGAATCATAGCCTGGCAGCGTGATTACTGCCAAGTATATTTATCTCGAACGTGCTCCAAAATTTTGGAGAAAGCATAGAATGAAGAGCTGGCTGGGGTAGAAAGCTGGAGATGAGACTAGTCTGTGACTCTGGCTGACTTTTCCAGGTATCCTAGAGGTGATTGACAGGTCTCTCCCCTAGTTAAAGACCTGTCCATCACCAGAAGCGGCGCTGGGAAAAGCCGGTTGGAGGTCCCGCCGGACTAGTCTTGTCTCCGGTAAGATTTTCCTGTAAGACGCATCAAACCATAAGACACTCCTAGGTTTTAGGGAGGAAAGTAGAAAAAAAATGAAACAAAAAATGTGGTTATGACACATTATTATAGGGGTGGGATCTGCTGCTGACACTGCTATAATTTACCAATAACAGGCAAACAAAAACACAGGCAGTCATAGAATTAACCCCTGTGTCCGTTAGGGGATATTACAACCATAACGGTCCCGTACACAAAGAATGTAAACCTATAAATAAAGTACCAGACAGACCCCAAAGTATAAATCAATACCAAATTTTATTAGACATACATTTTAAAAGAGACCACCATTGATGGTGATGTACACCAGTGATGAAAGGCACCACAGACCTGAGCTATATATAATCCATATAAATCTTCAGCCACAAATATAGCATATACTTCTATCATACCATAGTCAACTGTACCCACGGGCATAGCCTGACAATGACCGGCAATAATGTACCCCAAAATGGCGAAATATACAACCCACAAAGTTATAGCTGCCTTACCTCAGGTCTGATGGTGCCACATCCCCTTTTTCTTTTTTTTTTTTTTTTTTTACTTTTTTGCGCGTTTCGGCTGCATCCGCCTTCTTCCGGGGGAGTGGCAACATCAGATCACTGACCGGTTAAATAATACAACCCACCCAATCAAAATAAGACAACACTACGCGTCATATGTCCGCCCCCCTTGTACGGCGCATGCTCCAACCTCCGCCGCACAGCCAGAGTCCTCCACGGCATCATCAGACGAGCACGCCCACACAAGCGCCCAGCAGGCGATCACGTGAGCGCCCAGCCCGATAAAGACACCGCGGACAACGCACAGCCATCGACGAGGGGCGCACATGCACACAGGAGCGGACACACAGGCGATCCCTCCGCTTGCACATACAGACCATTAACCCTGAAATACCACCTAAAACCACCAACCTCCCATAGACCACATAGGACAAAGCAACGTTTTTACATGCAATCAGACATCCATGGTCATTCCATGGAGATGGATGAATTTATACGAAGTGATCATTTATAAATATCTCCAATATTACATTAGTGCCATAAAAATCAATGTAAACCCCTATTACAAAATTATAATAAACAAAAAAATGATAAAGCTACTGAACACCACACAATCTGCACAATATTACATATATAAATACATACGATATATACATTACACATAGACAGATATAAACATAACGCGAACAATCTGTATATATATGATACATAAACAACATCATCTAAATACATATCCATAATATACACATAATTATATAAAGTGCATAAATATATAAAGTGCGTATAGTGAGCATCCTTCCAAAATTCGTCCGACTTGAATCAGGTTTAAAGCGGGCCAACAAGAAACATACAAAGCGGAGGCTGAAAAAATAACAAATACATATTAAAATCCCTATAAAAGAAAACATATCAATCTAAAATCAGATGAACCACAACACATAATTAAAAAGCAACCATACTAAAGAAAAGGTGCGAAGCTTAATGTTTCATTTAAACCATCAGGTTTCAACGTACGAAGTTCCCAAATCCAGCGGGATTCTTTTTGGGCCAGGGCTTTACTCACATTACCCCCCCGTGGACTCAATGGAATACAGTCAATCCCCTTTACCCTCAAACATGAAGGATCACTGTCATGGAATTGTTTAAAGTGCCTCGGGACACTTTTTAATATATCCAGGTTCTCTTCCTCTTTACCGGCAAGAATGTCCCTTACATGCTCCCTAATTCGTATCTTCAGAGCTCTAGTTGTCAATCCTACATAGATTTTAACACATGTGCAATATGCGTAATACACCACAGCAGTGGTAGTACACGTTATTGCATGTGTAATATTAACTTTCCGTCCATCTGAAGATACGAATTCGGTTGCTGTATCCACATTGGGGCACGCCACACACTTCCCACATGGTTTACAACCCCATGGGGATCTATTTTGCCTTTGTGACCCGAAAAGTGGCCGTGCCTCCGGGACATACAAACTCCTAACCAGAGTATCCCTCAGACTCTTAGATCTTCTCGCAGTGAGAGAGGGTTTCTCCGACAGGTACTGTTTTAGTACTGGATCCGCCAGTAAAACAGGCCAATGTTTCGCCACACATTCAAAGAGTTTCGTCCATTGAGAATTATAGGTTGTCACCAACCTTACCAGATTTGTTGTGATTTTTTTCTTCGATGAATAAAGAAGTTGTTGGCGGTCCATATTTCTCGCACGATTATATGCTCTTTTAATACTTCTCCGGCTATAACCCCTCTCCCGGAATCTCACCCTCATTTCCAGTGCACGTTCTTCAAAATCCTCCATAGTAGAACAAATTCTTCTTATCCGTTGGAATTGGCCATAGGGTACTGCATTGATTACATGAGAAGGGTGAGAGAAGCTGGCATGTAGAACAGAATTCACCGCAGTCTCCTTACGGAAGGCATCCGAGACCAACAGACCATTTGCGTCTCTTTTGACCAAGACATCAAGGAACTCAATCTGCTCACAACTATGTTTATATGTTAAATGAATATTATACTCGTTGTTATTTAATGTCTGAAAGAAATTTTTGAGTTCAGATGGCGTACCACGCCAGATCAAAAAAATGTTATCGATGTAGCGGGTCCAAAAAATGACCCGCTCCATCGATGTACCATGATCTGACGTGAATAGATCCCTCTCCCACAGCCCCAGGAACACATTTGCATACGAGGGCGCACAGGCCGCCCCCATCGCAGTGCCCTGGTGCTGCAGGTAGAGGGATCCATTAAAAATAAAAAAGTTATGAGTCAGAAGAAATTGAAGAAGACATACCAAAAAATCAATCTCTTCCCTTGAAAAATTTGTCATGGTCAAAAATTTGGAGACCGCCCCCAAGCCATTGTGGTGCCTGATATTCGTGTAAAGCGACTCCACGTCGCAAGTCACTAAAAGCATACCCTCATCAATATGTATTGAATCAATCTTTTTCAAAAAGTCAGATGTATCACGAGTAAATGAGGGTATGGCCTCCACCAATGGCTTGAGGAACATGTCTATATATCTCCCGATGCCCTCCGTAAGGCTACCTATCCCGGAGATAATGGGCCTCCCCGGGGTTTTTTTTTATTTTTCTGCACCTTTGGCAGTAGGTACAACGTCGGGATGCGTGGATCTTTCACTAATAGGCTCTCCCTTACCTCCTTAGTTATTATTCCCCTCTCCTCCACCCTCCCAAGGATTTTACGAAGTTCCTCTTTATACGATACCAGAGGGTTGAACGTTAGTTTTTTGTAACAAGTGGGATCTCTCAACATCCGATACGCCTCTGTTTCGTATAGGTTAGTTGGCCAAATTACAACATTCCCCCCCTTGTTCGCAGGTTTTACTAAAAAGTCCTTTTGTTTACTCAAAGCCTTTATCGCTTGATGTTCTTTTTTAGTTAGGTTATCCCGCCAAATTATTGGTGGGATCCCTTCAAGTTCTTTTGTTACTAATTGGATAAATATATCCACATTTGGACATAGGGACAGAGGAGGGAATTTTGGGGATTTTGGGCGGAGTGATGGGGGAACCTTACCCAAAGATGGTCTGATGTGCTCTTCTGCCAGCTCCTCCAAATCCCTCAATGCAGCTTGTTCTTCAGGTAGGGGAAATAACTTCTGAATCTCTTCACTATGGTGCCACTTTTTAAATAACAATGATCTCCCGAACACATGCAAATCTTTGATTACCGTGAAGGTGTCAAGCCGCGTGCTAGGTGAGAAAGTTAGACCCTTAGATAATACAGAAAGTTCTTCATAACTAAGTTCATGATCTGATAAATTTATTACCTTTAAGGAATCGTTTTTGGCACTGGAGGTCTGCGGGCGCTTATTAGAATCCACCTTTTGTTCTTTCTTCCTTTTACTATTGCCAAATCTGGTCTCAATTGAATATTGGGTTCCATCAGATCTCCCTGCTATAAGGCTAATATCCCCATCCTGGTATATAGATATGCCCCCATCATGATATATATGCCCCCCATCATGATATATATGCCCCATCACGATATATATGGCCTCATTCAGGTATACATGACCCCCCTTCCTGGTATACATGGCTCCCCATCCAAAGCATAATAAATTAATAATAATAATAATAAGTCTGTTGTCATGAACCAGACTAGTGTACATAAATGCACGCAGTTCCGGTACACGTCTGATATGTGGATGCACATGGAGTCAGTACATTTCTGGACCATTTTTTCATATACCCATCTGAACATGGCCCAACAGCTTTACATAGGGATGGCACGTGGAAAAAAGAACAGGTCCCTCATATACTAGGCTTCCCCAGTGGATGGGAACATAAAAGGCAAGCTAAGATCACCAAGTATTGCACCTACTACGGTGCTTAAAAGCTTTGAAGGCTCCAGAATTTTTCATGTTTCTATATAAATTTGAGCTAAAACTAAATCACATTTTCACACGTTCTGAAAACAGATGTGAGGAGATGGACATAATGCCCACGTTCCCCCCTTGAAGAACCAATGTATTGTGTAGTGTAATGTGAATTTTGCTATGTATTAATAGTGTTAATGTGTGCTTCCCGAAAGTAGAGCGAGTTAGAGTTATGTTTGGGACTAGCCGAGAGTGGAAAGGGCTAAGGCCGGTTTCACACTAGCGTACGGGAGGGCTGCAGAGGGCAGCGTTCTTCCTCCCTGAAACCACACCTATGCTCTGCTTATGCTCCGCCTATGCCTCCTTGCGTCCTGCGATGTCTTGCGTACCTATCTTTATCTTGGGTATGCAGGAATGTATGCTGTTTGCGGATGCCTCTGCATGTACCGTTTGGACGCTGCGCCGACCAAAACAAAATGCAACATGTTGCGTTCGGCGCAGCGTCCAAACGGCGCATGCGGAGGCATCTGCAAACAGCGTATGTCCCTGCGTACCCAATAATAAAGATAGGTTTGCAGGGCACGGCAGGATGCAAGGAGGTGTAGGCGTGGTTTCAGGGAGGAAGAAGTGCTCTGCACTCCTCCTGTACTGGCTGTGAGCGTCGGTCAGCCGGAAAGCAGAGCGGTGACGTCACCGCTCTGCTTTCCGGCCGCTGTGCTCACACAGACAGTACAGGAGGAGTGCAGAGCACAGCGCTGGAGGACAGACAGCGTTAGGTAAGTATGTAGTGTTTGTTTTTTTTACTTTTAGGATGGTAACCAGGGTAAACATCGGGTTACTAAGCGCGGCCCTGCGCTTAGTTACCCGATGTTTACCCTGGTTACCTGCATCGTTGGTCGCTGGAGAGCGGTCTGTGTGACAGCTCTCCAGCGACCAAACAGCGACGCTGCAGCGATCCAGATCGTTGTCTGTATCGCTGCAGCGTCGCTTAATGTGAAGGGGCCTTAACATGAGTGGAGATCAAGAGAAAGAGATAGCAAGATCCTAGTGGAGAGGAAAAGAGAGGAGTGACTGCAAGAATGGATTAATCGATCAGAGACAGGTCCTGGGTTGGGACGCCTAGCCATACAGCCCAGAGTTTATCACTCTCAGAGATTACGGGCCTAACTGGGACAGAGTACATAGGAGAAAGAGATTGCCCCTGGCAGGAGACCCGAAGCATCAGAGATAAGTACCAGCCATACCCGCAATATAGTTCCCTTGAGGGGAAAGAAGACACAGAACAGCGGGTTGAAAAAAGGACTCTTGCTAACTGGAGTGTAGTGCTGAGCTGGGCTGTGGTGAAGCAGAAAGGAACATTGAAATTAGAGGACAAGCGAGTAAAAAGTAAGGTATTTAAACAATGTGTGGAAAATTATCCGTATTGTGAAGGAATCATTCACCAAGTTGTGTGCTCTTAATGTACTCAGGGCTGGTTTTAGACAAAGTGGGTGGCCCTGGGCAAAATTTTAAAGTGGGGCCCCAAATGCTCACATATTCCACATCGCATAAACATTTCGGCTATATTTACAGGTGCAAAGTTCAGGCCGTTAAAAAAGCGTGATCAATGGCATTGAAGTTGTTAGATGCTTGTTCTCGAGTTTCTTTACAACGGCTGAGGAAGAATGATGGGGACACATATTCCTCAAGAGAGTATAATGCAACTCCCATACAGTATAATGGACTCCCCATGGTCCTTGATAGAGTATACTGCAACCCCCCCATGCACACAGTATAATGCAGTCCCCTCAGAGTATACTGCAGCCCCATCAGAATATACTGCAGCCCCACATACACAGAGTATAATGCAGTCCCCCTCAGAGTATAATGCAGATACATACACAGTATAATGCAGCCCCCCACGCACACAGTATATTGCATCTCTCCCACGCACAGTATAATGCAGCCCCCCTCCAAACACACAGTATAATGCAGCCCCCTCCACATATATTATAGTGCAACTCCCCCAACACACAGTACAGCTCCCTCCAAGCACACAGTACAGTGCAGCTCCCCTAAACACACAGTACAGTGCATCTCACTCCCAGCACACAGTACAGCTCCCACCAGCACACAGTACAGTGCAGCTCCCTCCCCGCACACAGTATAGTGCAGCTCAACCCCAGCATGCAGTATCAGATCCCCAAACTCACAGTAAAGTGCAGCTCCCCCAACACACAGTATAGTGCAGCTCCCCCAACACACAGTACAGGACAGTTCCCCTTAACACACAGAACAGTGCAGCTCCACCCAACACACAGTACAGAGCATTTCCCTCCCCAAAACATAGTACAGTGCAGCTCCTTCCCAACACACAGTATAGTGCAGACACACACAAACACACTATAATGCAGGCCCCGCACTCTCACACACACACACACACACAATAATGCATACACAAACTCGCACAATACTCATCCCTCCTCCTTGATTCCTGCACTGCTCCAGGCTCTGCTGCTCCGCTCTCATCGCCACCACTGCTGGCACAGCGTGGCGCATGATGAAGTGATGGCATCGCACACCTGCTGAGTCACAAGCAGAGGGGAAGTGATGGAGAGGGTGCATCAACAGGCGCTCTCCTCCATCAACGCTTTCATCTGTATCGGCGTCTATGATGCCGATAAGTTGAATCAGCAATGGGGGTGGCGCCGGGCTCCTCAGTGGCAGTCTGGTGTGCCGCTATTAGCGGCATGTCACTGGCTCAGCTGGGGGCCCCTGGAGGAGCAGGGGCCCTAGGCAGTTGCATTTTCTGCTTGCCCCTAACGCCATCCCTGAATCTACTGTATACAATCCCCCCATGTTATCATTGAATAAAAAGTGTATTTTGGACTTGTGGTGTCCCTTAAAGGGAGTCTGTCAACCCAAAATTCGAGTATGATCTGCGGCCACCGACATCAGGGGCTTATCTACAGCATTCTGTAATGCTGTAGGTAAGCCCCCGATGTACCCTGAAAGATAAGAAAAACAGGTTATATTATACTCACCCAGGGGCGGTCCCGGTTCAGTTTGGGTCCGATGGGTGTCGCGGTCTGGGTCCGGCACCTCCTATCTTCATACGATGATGTCCTCTTCTTGTCTTCCTGCCGCGGCTCTGGCGCAGGCGTTCTGTGTCTGCCCTGTTGAGGGCAGAGCAAGGTACTGCAGTGCGCAGGCGCCAGGCCTCTCTGACTTTTCCTGGCACCTGCGCACTGCAGCACTTTGCTCTTCCCTCAACAGGGCAGATAAAGTACGCCTGTGCAGAAGAATTTTGGGGTGACAGATTCCCTTTAATGAACTGTCAAACATCTGGTCCTGGTCAACCAGAGTCATCGGTTATGTGCAGTCTTCAAGGGCGTAGCGCCCCCACAGCATAAGTCCACACACCCAGCCAGGATCCCCTTTTCATGTAACATGCCAGGGTGTAACAGATGAGTACCGCGGCTATCGCCCTGCGCCAGGTTACACAGACAAAAAGGACCAAACAAAACAAATAAGTAAAACATATTAGATGCTTTGGCACTCAGCTTGATGATATGCAAAGAACTTTTAGTGCAGTCCAATGTATAGCACATTTACTTCAAACATTTCGTTCATATGGGGACCTTTATCAGTGTATTGCTTGTTGTAATATAAATTACGTGATAGTCTCTAGATGTGACTCAGTAGTGGATCCTATGGTCACAGTATTTTCTTACAAGGACGTTATTTAAAGGTAATGCGTCCTGGAACTTGTTGTCATAGGGCCTAGGTCCCAGTTATGAGTCAAAATGATGGCTGTTAAATGGTACAGAGCAGATCCGGTATCCAGTGGGTATCTAATGGATAACCATATCAGTGGTGTTTAGTGGGAGTATGAATCCGGCTCCAATGAGGTGTCCGCCACAAATTTACATTACATCAAGCAGTCGCCATATGACCGAAACGTTTGAAGTAAATTTACTATACATTGGACTGCATTAAAGGTTATTTGCATATCATCAAGCTGAGTGCCAAGTTTTATTAACTATACTATTTGGTTTGGGACCCTACTTGCGCACATGTACGGTTGTGCTATTAGCAAAAAAATGTATGTAAATCTTTAGGATTAGCATACAAATTGAAGGTGAAATTAAAATCTGATGTTTTCAGAGGGATCACAGTCAGGACTGAGTAGGTGACATGTTTTATTCAAATATCAGGGATCTATTAATTTATGATCTAGACAACAATTGTTTATGGAAGTGTATCATGGCATGAACAAAAAAGATTTCTGAATTGTTGGTGTTCATTGAGCTTGTAAAGGTTACAACACCATCTCAAAAAAGTTTGTACGCCAACAATCCACAATTAAACAAATTATGTATGCATGAAGTATATTCAAGAAATGTCCTACCCTCCTTTGGAGTGATGAGACAACAAAGGTCACTTCAAGCGCAAGGGGAATAACAGTCTGAAAAGTCACAAAGAAACCCAAGATAACCTCTTAGCAACTAAAGGTCTCACTCCTTATGTTAATGTTCACGATCAAAACTGCCCATCTGCAGTTTCCTCAAGATTACTTGAAGAAGCCTGAAGGCTATTTAAACACTGCTTTGTGGACAGATAGACCAAAATAGAGCTTTTTGGTTTAAATGAGCAGCAATATAGTATAAAAAAAACTCTGCATTACAGCATGAAAACCTCATACCAACTGTGAAACAATAGTGAAACACAGTGATGGTAGTATCATGCTTTAGGCTGCATCTGGGCAAGGACTGCTTGTCATAATTGATGGAACAATGAATTATGAATTTTAACAGAAAATTCAAAGAGAAAATGTTGGGACATCTGTCCACGAGCTTAATATCAAGAGAATGGCTCATGCAGCAGGACTATGACTGTTGCATGCACACCATTCAGCATACGAAGGCGATACAATGGAAACATGAGTTCTGTTTGGAATCCTGGGGAAATATTATGCAGGTGGACCATTAATTATAATTCTTCATAGTAAAAGGGAGTTAACGGTTTACAGGCACACAGCTATGACACAGTTCTGAGTTGGAGTTGATCACAGGGGTTTTATTCAAGCTTCTTTTCATCATACAGAATCACTTCTCTTCATGTATTGCTTCATCAACATATATGAAAGTCTCTTCACAGATAACTTCTCTTCACATACAGTGTCTTAACCTAAGTAGAACTGTACGGGGATGAGTCCGGTGCTGAAGCTCTCAAACTTCTATTTTGAGGCAATAAAGATGCTTTTGGCTGTCCTGACTGCTTCCATGATTACAGCAATGGCTTTCCAAGAAGAACTGGTCTATACAGTTTTATTTCAGTCTGAAAGGAGACTTTCTAACACACACCTTCCTCTTGGATGTCCAGGACACAATAACAACTTTCCCAATATCCCCTGGGGCGAAGCTAGCCACTCCCTGCTATAACCATTTTATCCCCTATAGTTGCTGGATGATTCTAAACCAACAGTGCAGCTTCTGTCACACAGCCCAAAGCACACAAGTTGTTATACAAAAGAATGGTTAATGAAAAATAAAATTAAAGTGGAAGGACCACAATATGGTAGAAAACATATCAACAAAACAGAGTTACTCTTGTTTTGTGGGAAGGGATGGGCTAAAAGTTCCCCAAACTGATGAGCAGGACTAATCAACTTTTGACTTTTTAACCAGCACCAAACACTTTAAGTCGATCTTCTGAGAATCAAAGAATAAAGGCGATGCTAAAACAGCAAAATGTAGAAACATGAGAATTTTTTTAATTGAAAAATGCAGTGTTTGAAGTGATTAAGCAGAATAAATTAATGTTTAATAGTGGGACATCCCCTTTAATATCTGCAGACCAAATGAAAAATGTATGCTTTAGTGCCCATCCTGCAGATATAAACAATATCAGCACATGCACTTTTAAAAGGGGTTGTGGATCGCCCCCACGTAAGGGCAATGGGGTACTCGGTACTGGGTCCTTCAGTTCCCTCAGCGAGGATGTCACGGTGGCCCGACCCAGACCGTGGCCCTATGAGGGGCGCCCAATAAAAGGCAGAGTTCGTAGATAACGGTAGTGTTCGTGACGCCACCTGTGGTATTTGGTCAGGATAACCGACCCTGCTTAGGGGTCCGCTGGGGTGATGGAATGGCAGCTAGATGGTATACCTTCCCACAGGTGAAGTATGTCCCCAGGGCTTCCCAGATGTGTAGATGGTGATTGATGTAAGGCACGGTAAATAATGAGGACACAACGGGTGCAGTCTCTTTACCTTTACTGAAGGCTTCAGCATCCACAGTCCAGAGTGCCGGATTACAGGGTAGGCCTAGTCCGGCCGGTCTGATGGCAATTCCAGAGTCCCCTTGGCCAGGTGGAAATCAGTAGCCTTCCCCTTGCGCACAGTAACGTAGTAGGTCCCTACTTGCATTAGCTACCATAGGGTCCTCACTCTTGTTACTTCTCTCTCTGTCCCCCAGATGGATAGGACATACCCGTATGATGGTGGTGGCCTGAGGCTATTTTATAGGGACCCTAGAGACGCCTCTCCTCCGCATTGCAACCTTGTCTGCTTAGGTTCTTAGATCGGACAGCCAACTTGGAATCGACTGCCCTGCCGGTCTCTGAAGTAAAGCATAGAGTCTATTACTCCCTCGGTGTTCCGGTAACCGGATCTGCGCTCAGAGGGAGGCAGCCTCCTTCTAGCTGGTCTCGCTCTGTTGTTTTACTCCTGTTGCTACGACTTCTGTGCTCACTCACTACGGCACACTTCCTTTCTTGTCCTTCCTTAGGAGGCTGCCGCATGGGTTGCAGGCGCAGCTCCGTGTCTTTCTTTCCTTTCCTGGGCCGAGCCCAGTCTGCTCCTCTCCTCTCCTCCTCCTGGCTCCAACTCCTTCTTCAACTCCCTCACTTTCTAACCAACCCCCAGTTTTACCCAAGTGTGAGGAGTGGCCTAATAGATAGAACCTTTTGCTCCCCCTGGTGGCCGGCGTGTGAAGTGTGTGTGTGACTGTGATACCTGGCAGGGTGAACTCCTTTGGTGCCATCAAATGTAAGATCGCTCCCCCTGGTGGAAGAACGATATTACTGCAATGACCAGGACTCTGGGGCGCTGCACTTGTCTTCGACTTGATGGCTTATTTTATATTGATGGCTTATAACATTGGGGAGGGTGCGGGTATAACATTGGGGAGGGTGGGACACCCGGCACCCCTGATGATCTGCTATTCCTGACGGCGACATAAGTCCTCAGTTGTGGAGCTGCACAGCTGCGTCCACTGTATAGTGGTTGTGGCCAGGTCATGCTCATTAGCCCCATATTAATAAGAATAGGAGACGGACATGCAGTACTTGGCCACAGCCACTATGAAGTTGACATAGCTGAACTGTGCAGCTGCCCAATCGAGCACTGCCAGTCGCCACAGGCACCGGGAGAAGCTGGTCGGCCAGTGATGCACCCCCAACAATCAGATATTGATGATCTATCCTAAAGATGGCCAATCAGTGTCCAAGTCCCTGGCAACCCTTTTAAGAGAAGGAAGTTTGCATATTGCATAGGAGCTAAGTAACCTATCAGTATGTTTAAAATGCCATCTGTCATCATAAAATGACTGTTCAAACCAAACACACATGCTCAGTGCATCTTCCCACCTACTTGCTCCTATTTCTGCCCTCATCTTCCTTAACCGCTCTGGTTTTAAAAGAATCAGAAGAGGGCAGAGATAAATTTGAAACAAATAGGTGGGAAGGTGCAATGAACAGTCATTTCGTGTTGTCAGATTCCAGAAGAAAACCACAAACACATGGAGACCCTACAACCTTCATTCAGATATTGTCCTTGGCCAAATTTGAACCCAGGATTCAAACGTATCAAGGCAGCAATCCTATTAACTAGTGTTGAGCATTCCGATACTGAAATATCGTGTATTGACCGATATTCGCTGTATCAGAGTTCCAATACTTTTAGAATATCGAATACCGGAATCGGAAGTTCCCATAATGCAATGAGCCAGTTTGATTTTATTCAGCCAATGAAGATCCTAAGAAGGGTGGGCACATCCTGCTAGGCATGTTAATTAATGGCATGGCTGTGATTAGCTGCTGAAATGATGTCATGATGCACTATAAAAGCCGCTGCCGCCATTTTGGGTTCACTTTGCTGTGAATTTACTTAGGGACAGGACGCTGCTGTTCTCACTCTGAGGGACAGTTTGAGCTAGCAATTTGCTTTATTGCGTTTTACCCAGGCTACTTTAGCAACCGCTGTGTGAGAAGCTTTCTTTTGCCTTGCAGCGCTGTTCATGGCTGTCGGCGAGGTCTCTGTGTGTGTGAGTGCAGCTCACGCTGTAGTGTGTTCTGCAGCCACCTCCGGTTGTAGTCCGCTCAGCGTGTGTCACTGCCTCATACATTGTCCTTTTTTGCGTTAGTGCTGCTCATTTTTCCTGGTTTCTCCTATTAGTGTGGTTCCATCCAAATCCAGCTAGTTTGCTTGCAAACACTATATAGGAGTAGATTGAGGAGCCTTCCTGCCGCCTTGCAGCGCTAGTGCACAGTTCTCTGCACTGTTCACGGCAGTCTGCAAGGTCTGTGTGTGTGAGTGCAGCTCACGCTGTAGTGTGTTCTACCACCTCTGGTTGTAGTCCGCTCAGCATGCGTCACTGCCTCATACATTGCCCTTTTTTGCATTAGTGCTGCTCATTTTTCCTGATTTCTCCTATTAGTGTTGTTCCATCCGTATCCAGCTAGATTGCTTGTAAACACTATATAGGAGAAGATAGAGGAGCCTTTCTGCTGGCTTGTGCCCTGCAGCCCCAGCCAGATTAGTATTAGCCTATTTTTGGAGCCTCATCTATTGCATTGTAGGTTACCTTCCTGCATTGTAATAGCTACAAAAAGTTTGTGATACTATCGGTTTTACATCTTTGGGCACATCCAGTGTCTTTTTGTGAAAAAAAGAAAGGAAATAAAGTTCACCAAACACTCCACTTTACAGTTGTGTAGGTCACATTAGCTCATATTAAAATCTAGTCCACACTTTATAAAATTAGTGTTTCTTATACCTGTTAGCAGCTATTCAGGAATGAGCACACTAAGCCCTTAGTACTTTTCTGCCTATCTTTATCAGTTTACCAAGATGAAGAAGGCAGGGAGTAAGGCACGTGGTCGTGGGCGTGGAGTTTCTGCAGGGAGATGATGTGGGGATTCTGTGCCTGCTGCAGGCACCAGTGACTCAGCATCCCCTAGTTTTACCAGGAACAGTCCTTTATGCGCAGCTTTGTAGGAGCTCGCCATACCCCACTGCTGCGGGAGGACCAAATTGAAGCCGTTGTCGGATGGATGGCAGCTAACGCATCGACTTCAATTAGTTCCAGATCCTCTCAGGTCCTGAGCCCTGAAGAGCACCCATCTGTCTCTTCACCACCTGCCAAATTCCACTGGCAGTCAAAGAGCCCTGGACTGGAGACATCTCTACTTCTGTTCTCTGAATCTCTTGGCTTGGAAAGAGGGGGCCAGCGAAGCAGCATTCTAGAATTTGAAGAAGAGGTAGTATGCAGTGATGCGCAACAGCTTTGTCTCTCTGAATCTGAAGCGGCAGGTGGGCCAGTGGCTATGGTCAGCAAACCTCAGTATGCATCTGATGATGAGACTCAGGTGCCACTTTCTGGTGCGTACTGTGCTGTCGAGACTACCCAGTCGAAGCAGTTTTTTGAAGAGGGTAGTGTAGATGATGAGGTCCTTGACCCATCATGGCATGAGGTACAGGAAGGTGGTGGGAGCAGCTCTGAGGAAGAGATTCCCCGAGCGGCCAAAAAAGGAGGGAGATGGAGGGGGCAGACTCGGTTGCCTGTAGCCTCCACTTTGGCACCCATTAGGAGCATGCATCTTCCAAAACGGGCACTCCCAAGACTTGCAGTGCCTGGTCCTTTTTTGACACAGTTGCAGATGACATTTGCTTTGTCAAATGCAAGCTGTGTAATCAGAAAGTGAAAAGAGGGAAAAGTGTCAGCAACCTCAATACCACAAATATGTGGAAACATGTGCAGACCAAGCACGTGGTGGAGTTACAAAGACACACTGAGACCTAGGCCAACCTACAGTGCCACCTACCACCTCTTCAGCTCATGTTGTAGCCTCTTCCTCCAGCTCATACACAGCTGGTTCGGCTTCCTCACAGGATCGCCATGGAAGAACCTCTGGCACTGTTGTACAGAGACCCACTGTAATTCCACCCACAGCACCACGTTCTCTGTCATCCTCACACTCCCAGGTCAGTCTACAGCCATCGGTAGCACAGGCATGGGAGAAAAGGCGCCCATACTCGGCAAACCACCCCTGAGCACAGGCTCTGAATGCTGGCATTGCAAAACTACTGTCCCTTGAAATGCTATCATTCAGGCTGGTGGAGACTGAAACTTTCCGTAACTTCATGGCATTGGCAGTCCCACAATACAATGTGCCCAGCCGCTTTTATTTCAGCAGGCAAGCCTTCCCTGCCCTGCAAAAGCATGTGGATGGAAAAATTAAACATGCGCTACTAAACGCAGTCAGTAGCAAGGTCCACCTGACCACCGATGTGTGGACCAGTAAGCATGGACAGGGACAATACCTTTCCCCCACTGCCCATTGGGTATATGTTGTGGAGCCGGGTACAGATCTTGAGAGTGGTGCTGTATGTGTTCTGCCAACTCCAAAGATTGCAGGAATCCAATCTGTACACGTTGACTCCTCCTCATACTCCAGTTCCTCTGAATCAGCGCTGCAGGAGCCATCACGGTCTACTTCCACATGGACCCGTGAATGCTTACCTGTTACGATCGATATGAGCACAGCCGTGGCCAAACGTCAACAAGTCGTATTGAAATTAATTTCTTTGGGGAATCGAAGCCACACAGTGCAGGAACTCTGGAATGCCATCAAGCAGCAGAGCGACGTGTGGTTTGTGCAAATCTCCAGCCAGGCATGGTAGTGTTTGACAATGGCCGAAATCTGGTGGCAGCTCTGGGCCTAGGCTAGGCAACTTCATTCACATCCCATGTCTGGCACATGTGCTCAACTTGGTCATGCTGAGTTTTTTTGAGGGAGTATCTGGATCTTGATGCACTGCTGCACAAGGTCCGCATAGAGTGCGCTCACTTGTGGCGTTCCAGCATGGCAAGATCATGCATTGCAGCTCTGCAGCGCCGATTGCGCCTTCCGGAACATCGCATCATATGTGACCTACCCACCAGGTGGAATTCAACGTTACATATGTTGGAGCGGTTGTGTGAGCAGCAGCAAGCAGTAATGGAGTACCAGCTGCATCAGGCGCAAAGAAGTCGCACTGCGCGCCGTTCACACTTCACAACCACTGAGTGGGCCTCTAGGAAGGACATCTGCCACGTTTTGCGTGCCTTCGATGATTCCACGTGGATGGCGAGTGCAGATGATGCACTAGTCAGCATGACTATCCCCCATATCTGCCTGCTTGAAAAAACACTGCAAGCACTAAGGGAGGAGGTTTTGGAAGAGGAGGAGGATGAGGAGTCACAAATGCCATCTATATTCCGTATGGGAATATAGCTAAATAAAGCTGTAAGGGGCGCAATAAGTGACAAAAAGAAAGCATTTAGAGAATTAATTAAAGGAAGTAGGTAGTGATGAGGCATTAAATAAATACAGAAAATTAAATAAATCCTGTAAATATTCTTTAAGTACGTAAATAGTAAGAAACTAAAAAATGACAGTGTTGGCCCCCGTAAAAATAGTCTGGGTGAAATGGTGGATGAAAAAGCCAATATGCTAAATGACTTTTTTTCATCAGTATTTGCACAAGAAAATTCTATGGCAGACAATGTGATCAGTGATAACAAAAATTCCCCATTAAGTGTCACCTGCTTAACCCAGCAGGAAGTACGCCGGCGTCTAAAAATCACTAAAATTGACAAATCTCCAGGCCCGGATGGGATACTCCCCCGAGTACTGCAGGAATTAAGTACAATCATTGATAGACCATTATTTTTAATCTTTAAAAAGTCCATAATAACAGGGTCTGTGCCACAGGACTGGCATATAGCAAATATGGTGCCAATATTCAAAAAGGGGACAAAAACTGAACTCGGTAATTATAGGCCAGTAAGCTTAACCTGTACTGTGGGTAAAATCCTGGAGGGCATTCTAAGGGATGCTATACTGGAGTATCTGAAGAGGAATAACCTCATGACCCAGTATCAGCACGGGTTTACTAGGTACCGTTCCTGTCAGACTAATCTGATTAATTTCTATGAACAGGTAAGTTCTGGACTGGACCAAGGGAACCCAGTGGATGTAGTGTATATGGACTTTTCTAAAGCTTTTGATACGGTGCCACACAAAAGGTTGATACATAAAACCCAATGAAAGTCTATGTTTTTTTTTTTTTTTTTTACATTTCCTTCAGGGCGATATAGCAGGAAAGCCGGTAATTCAATTACCGGCTTTTCATTTCTCCTGCCAAAACCCGACGTGATATGAGACATGGTTTACATACAGTAAACCATCTCATATCCCCATTTTTTTTGCATATTCCACACTACTAATGTTAGTAGTGGGTATATGCAAAATTTCAGCGCTCTAGCTCTTAAATTTAAGGGTTAAATCGCAGAAAAAATTGGCCTGGGCTCCCGCGCAATTTTCTCCGCCAGAGTAGTAAAGCCAGTGACTGAGGGCAGATATTAATAGCCTGGAGAGGGTCCACGGTTATTGGCCCCCCCTGGCTAAAAACATCTGCCCCCAGCCACCCCAGAAAAGGCACATCTGTAAGATGCGCCTATTCTGGCACTTGGCCACTCTCTTCCCATTCCCGTGTAGCGGTGGGATATGGGGTAATGAAGGGTTAATGCCACCTTGCTATTGTAAGGTGACATTAAGCCAGATTAATAATGGAGAGGCGTCAATTATGACACCTATCCATTATTAATCCAATTGTATGAAAGAGTTAAAAAAACACAAACACATTATTAAAAAGTCTTTTAATGAAATAAACACACCGTTTGTTTTAATATTTTATTGTAAGCTCAATCCACGGGCTGAAGACACTCGTTCTGTAACAAATAAAAAATAATAAACCAACAATATACATACCTTCCGTAGATCTGTAACGTCCCACGTTGTAAATCCATCTGAAGGGGTTAAAATATTTTACAGCCAGGAGCTCTGCTAATGCAGCGCTGCTCGTGGCTGTAAACCCCAGCGAATGAAGGTAATGTAGGTCAATGACCTGTAGTTACCTTCATTCGCAGTAATGCGCCCCCTTCTGGATGTCCCTGGAGCGTGGGAAAAGTTCCCAGGCTCGAGGTCATATGAGGACATCCAGCAGGGGGCGCATCACCGCAAATGAAGGTAACTACAGGTCATTGACCTACATAACCTTCATTCGCTGGGGTTTACAGCCACGAGCAGCGCTGCATTAGCAGAGCTCCTGGTTGTAAAATATTTTAACCCCTTCAGATGGATTTACAACGTGGGACGTTACAGATCTACGGAAGGTATGTATATTGTTGGTTTATTATTTTTTATTTGTTACAGAACGAGGGTCTTCAGCCAGTGGATTGAGCGTACATACAATAAAATATTAAAACAAACGGTGTGTTTATTTCATTAAAAGACTTTTTAATAATGTGTTTGTGTTTTTTTTTAACTCTTTCATACAATTGGATTAATAATGGATAGGTGTCATAATTGACGCCTCTCCATTATTAATCTGGCTTAATGTCACCTTACAATAGCAAGGTGGCATTAACCCTTCATTACCCCATATCCCACCACTACACGGGAATGGGAAGAGAGTGGCCGAGTGCCAGAATAGGCGCATCTTCCAGATGTGCCTTTTCTGGGGTGGCTGGGGGCAGGTGATTTTAGCCAGGGGGGGCCAATAACCGTGGACCCTCTCCAGGCTATTAATATCTGCCCTCAGTCACTGGCTTTACCACTCTGGTGGAGAAAATTTCGCGGGAGCCCACGCCAATTTTTTCCGCAATTTAACCCTTAAATTTAAGGCTTTCCTGCTATATCGCGCTGAAGTTAATATAAAAAAATATATATATATATATATTTTTTATATGTGTCTGAATGACATATATATATATATGTATATAAATATACATATATATATATATATATATATATATATATATATATATATATATATAAAATGAAACCCGACTTTTCATTAGAGATCGCCGACCGCCGACCCGATCCCAGAGTGGGATCGGGTCGGGTTTCACGAAACCCGACTTTGCTAAAAGTCGGCGACTTTTGAAAAGTGCCGATCTGTTTCGCTCAACCCTAGTGGTTATTAGTGGAGCACACTCGGACTGGGTCGAGGTTACCAGTGGGGTACCACAGGGGTCAGTATTGGGCCCTGTTCTTTTTAACATGTTTATTAATGATCTTGTAGGGGACATACAGAGTGGAATTTCAATATTTGCAGATGACACTAAACTCTGCAGGGTAATCAATACATGGGAGGACAATTTTATATTACAGGATGATTTATGTAAACTAGAAGCTTGGGCTGATAAATGGCAAATGAGCTTTAATGGGGATAAATGTAAGGTCATGCACTTGGGTAGAAGTAATAAGATGTATAACTATGTGCTTAATTCTAAAACTCTGGGCAAAACCGTCAATGAAAAAGACCTGGGAGTATGGGTGGATGACAAACTCATGTTCAGTGGCCAGTGTCAGGCAGCTGCTACAAAGGCAAATAAGATAATGGGATGCATTAAAAGAGGCATAGATGCACATGAGGAGAACATAATTTTACCTATTTACAAGTCACTAGTTCGACCACACTTAGAATACTGTGCACAGTTCTGGTCTCCAGTGTATAAGAAAGACATAGCTGAACTGGAGCGGGTGCAGAGAAAAGCGACCAAGGTTATTAGAGGACTGGGGGGTCTGCAATACCAAGATAGGTTATTACACTTGGGGCTATTTAGTTTGGAAAAATGAAGGCTAAGGGGTGATCTTATGTTAATGTATAAATATATGAGGGGACAGTACAAAGACCTTTCTGATGATCTTTTTAAACATAGACCTGAGACAGGGACAAGGGGGCATCCTCTACATCTGGAGGAAAGAAGGTTTACGCATAATAACAGACGCGGATTCTTTACTGTAAGAGCAGTGAGACTATGGAACTCTCTGCCGTATGATGTTGTAATTAGTGTTGAGTAGTGTTGAGCGATACCGTCCGATACTTGAAAGTATCGGTATCGGATAGTATCGGCCGATACCCGAAAAATATCGGATATCGCCGATACCGATATCCGATACCAATACAAGTCAATGGGACATCAAGTATCGGAATGTATCCTCATGGATCCCAGGGTCTGAAGGAGAGGAAACTCTCCTTCAGGCCCTGGGATCCATATTAAAGTGTAAAATAAAGAATTAAAATAAAAAATATTGTTATATTCACCTCTCCGGCGGCCCCTGGACATCAGCGGGAGGATCCGGCGTCCGGCACGGCTTCTTTCTTCAAAATGCGCGCCTTTAGGACCTGTGGAATGACGTCCCGGCTTCTGATTGGTCGCGTGCCGCCCATGTGACCGCCACGCGACCAATCAGAAGCCGCGACGTCATTCCTCAGGTCCTAGAAGGCGCTCATTCTAGGACTTTAGCTGAGGAATGACGTCGCGGCTTCTGATTGGTCGCGTGGCGGTCACATGGGCGGCACGCGACCAATCAGAAGCCGGGACGTCATACCACAGGTCCTAAAGGCGCGCATTTTGAAGAAAGAAGCCGTGCCGGACGCCGGATCCTCCCGCTGATGTCCAGGGGCCGCCGGAGAGGTGAATATAACAATATTTTTTATTTTAATTCTTTATTTTACACTTCCGATACCGATACCCGATATCACAAAAATATCGGATCTCGGTATCGGAATTCCGATACCGCAAGTATCGGCCGATACCCGATACTTGCGGTATCGGAATGCTCAACACTAGTGTTGAGAGATATCTTTCGATATCCAGAAGTATCGGTATCGGATTGGATCGGCCGATATCCAAAAAATATCGGATATCGCCGATACCCTATACCAATGCAAGTCAATGGGACACAGATATCGGAATGTAAATAAGCCCTTTCTGTCCTTATACATCCTGTTCCGGATGGGGGAAGAGTGTGGGCGGTGCGTGGGCGGACACTGTGCATGTCTATGTGTGCGGGTGGGGTCTGTGCAGGCCTGCTGGGGGTCTGTGCAGGCCTGCCGGGGCTCTTTGCGGCGTGCCGGGGCTCTGTGCGGTGAGCAGGGGCTCTGTGAGGCGAGCCGGGGCTCTGTGCGTGTGTGCTGGAGCTCTGTGCGGCGTGCCGGGGCTCTGTGCGATGAGCCGGGGCTCTGTGAGGCGAGCCGGGGCTCTGTGCGTGTGTGCTGGAGCTCTGTGCGGTGTGTGGAGCTTACTCTTTGCCACATGAGTTTTTTTTTGCCTTCCTCTGGATCAACATGTTAGGGTATGTTAGGTTAGCCCAGTGTTCCCCAACTCCAGTCCTCAAGAGCCACCAACAGGTCATGTTTTCAGGATTTCCTTAGTATTGCCCAGGTGATGGAATTATTGCCTGTGCAGGTGAAGCAATTATCACCTGGGAAATACTAAGGAAATCCTGAAAACATGACCTGTTGGTGGCTCTTGAGAACCGGACTTGGGGAACACTGGGTTAGGCTATGGATTGAACTAGATGGACTTAACCCCTTTCTGCCAGCTGACAGAATAGTACGTCAGCTGGCAGAACCCCCGCTTTGAGGTGGGATCCGGCGGTGAGCCCACTTCAAAGCCGCAACATGTCAGCTGTTTTGTACAGCTGACATGTGCACACAATGAGCGCGAGCAGAATCGCGATCTGCCCGCGCCCATTAACTAGTTAAATGCCGCTGTCAAATGCTGACAGCGGCATTTGACTAGCGCTCCCGGCCGCGCGGCTGGAAGTGCTCGCACCGCTGACCCCCGTCACATGATCGGGGGTCATGGGTGCATTGCCATAACAACCAGAGGTCTCCTTGAGACCTCTATGGTTGTTGATGGCCGATTGCTTTGAGCGCCACCCCGTGGTCGGCGTTCAAAGCAACCTTGCATTTCTGCTACATAGAGGTGATCTGTGCTTCACCTCTATGTAGCAGAGGCGATCAAGTTGTGCATGCTTCTAGCCTCCTATAGAGGCTTTTGAAGCATGCCAAAATTTAAAAAAAAAGTGTTTAAAAATATATATAAAAAATATATATATAAAAGTTCAAATCACCCCCCTTTCGCCCCAATCAAAATAAAACAAAAAAAAAAATCAAACCTACACATATTTGGTATCGCCGCGTTCAGAATCGCCTGATCTATCAATAAAAACAAAGGATTAACCTGATCGCTAAATGGCGTAGCGAGGAAAAAAAATCAAAACGCCAAATTTACGCTTTTTTTGGTCGCCGCAAAATTGCATTAAAATGGAATGACGGGCAATCAAAAGAACGTATCTTCGCCAAAATGGTATCATTGAAAACGTCAGCTCGGCATGCAAAAAATAAGCCCTCTCCCGACCACAGATCACACAAAATGGAAACGCTACCGTTATCGGAAAATTGTGCAATTTTTTTTTTTTTTTAGCAAACTTTGGAATTTTTTTCACCACTTAGATAAAAGAGAACCTAGACATGTTTGGTGTCTATGAACTCGTAATGACCTTAGCAAAAAAAACAAACAAAAAAACAGTGTGAGATTGCACTTTTTTGCAATTTCATCGCACTTGGAATTTTTTTTCCCGTTATCTGTTAAACAACATGGTAAAACCAATGGTATCGTTCAAAAGTACAACTCGTCCTGCAAAAAATAAGTCTTCACATTGCCATATTGATGTAAAAATAAAAAAGTTATGGATCTGGAAATAAGGGAAGAGAAAAACAAAAATGATAAAACAAAAAAAGCTCCGGGGGTGAAGGGGTTAAAGTCTTCCTTCAACCTTAATAACTATGTTACTATCTGCTTCTGGACAGTCTTCACAATGTGGTTCCTCACAAAGGCCTAGGCAGGGGACACTTTGTGAGGAGGATGAGGAGGAGTCAATAGGGGAGGAAGACATCTGTCCAGAGGAGGGAGTTACACAATGCTCCTGTAGTCAGTATGTAGAGCGAGGGTGGGGTGATGCAGAGCAGGCAGAGATCACGCCTCAAGCTGGGGACAGCGTTTCTTGGCCAGTTGGCAGTCTGCAGCACATGGTTGATTTCATGCTGCAGTGCCTGAGAAAGATTATTGGGTGTCCACCCTCCTAGATCCTCGAAACCGGGACAACTTACAAAGCCTCATAACATCATTGAACCGGGAGCATAAAATGCGGGAGTACCAAGACGCACTGGTGCATTCCATCATGTTCTCCATTCCACCTGAAAGCAGTGCTGCTAGTGCTTTACAAAGCAGCTCAGTGAGTCGAGGCAGTAGAGGAAGCTCTGCACAAAGAGGGGGCAGAAGCAGCGCCTCAGCACAAGGCAAGACCAGTATGGCCCAAATGTGGCAAAGTTTTGTGTCCCCGCCACAAATGTCTACACCATCACAGAAGGCTCCAGTCAGCAGGAGGCAACGTTTCCATCAGATGGTGACAGACTACATGTCTTGCCCTCTCAGTGTACTCCCAGATGGCTCTTCCTCCTTCAAGTTTTGGGTCTCTAAGCTGGATACATGGCCAGAGCTTAGCCAGTATGCATTGGAGGTGCTGGCTTGCCCTGCTGCTAGTGTATTATCGGAACGCATCTTTAGTGCCGCAGGAGGTGTACTAACAGACCGTCGCATGCAACTATTCTCCGATCACGTTCACCGGCTTACTTTTCTGAAAATGAACAAGGCCTGGATCTCGAAGGATTTTTCCAGTCCTCTTCCAGATTAAATAATTGGTTGGCAACAGTATCCAGGTCTCCTGTTGTGTTCATGTTTCTACCACCTGAACTGTAATCCCTGGGCTCCAACACCACCAGTTGCTCCTCAGAAGTGCCATCTGCACAGTCAACACTTGCTCCTGTGTTATTGGGGTTCAGTAACGTTAGCTGATCCCCTGCTGTGTGTCCGGCAATTTCTCCTGCTCTGTCCACAATCACACTACTACAGATATTAAACTTGCTCCAATTAGGCCTCTGTTTCCACTCTGTTTCTAGTATTTACCCTGGGCTCCAACACCGCCAGTTGCTGCTCAGAAGTGCCGTCTGCACAGTCAACACTTGCTCCTGTGTTATTGGGGTTCAGTAACGTCAGCTGATCCCCTGCTGTGTGTCCGGCAATTTCTCCTGCTCTGTCCACATTCACATTACTACTGATTTTAACCTCTTAATCCCATTTGACGTACTATCCCGTCAAGGTGACATGGGACTTAATTCCCAGGGACGGGATAGTACGTCATAGCGATCGGCTGCGCTCACGAGGGGAGCACAGCCGATCGCGGCCGGGTGTCTGCTGACTATCACAGCAGACATCCGGCACTATGTGCCAGGAGCGGTCATGGACCGCCCCCGGCACATTAACTCCCAACACACTGCAACTAAACATTATCGCAGTGTTCCAGCGGTATACGGAAGCATTGTGCAGGGAGGAGGCTCCCTGCGTGCTTCCCTGAGACCCTTGGAGCAACGCAATGTGATCTAGATGCTCCGAGCATCTCCTACCTTCTTCTCCCTGCAGGCCCCAGAACCGAAATGGCTGCGGGGCTGCATCCGGGTCCTGCAGGGAGGTGGCTTACCAAGCGCCTGCTCAGAGCAGGCATCGGGAAGCCTCCAGGAGTGCACGTCAGATCGCTGATCTGACACAGTGCACAGCAAAGTGTCAGATCAGCGATCTGACCTTATAACATGATGCCCCCCCTGGGGCAATGCTGTAAAGTAAAAAAAAAATATTTAGTTGTGTAAAATAAATAAATAAATAATTCCTAAATAAAGAAAAAATATATATATTATTCCCATAAATACATTTCTTTATCTAAATAAAAAAAATAAGAAAAGTACACATAACTAGTATCGCCGCATCCGTAACGAGCTGACCTATAAAACTGTCCCACTAGTTAACCCCTTCAGTGAACACCGTAAAAAAAAAAAGAGGCAAAACACAACGCTTTATTATCATACCACCGAACAAAAAGTGTAATAGCACGCGATCAAAAAGATGGATTTAAATAACCATGGTACCGCTGAAAACGTCATCTTGTCCCGCAAAAAACGAGCCACATACAGCATCATCAGCAAAAAAATAAAAAAGTTACAGTCCTCAGAATAAAGCGATACAAAAATAATTATTTTTTCAAGAAAATAGTTTTTATCGTATAAAAGCGCCAAAACATAAAAAAATGATATGAATGAGGTATCAATGTAATTGTACTGACCCGAAGAGTAAAACTGCTTTATCCATTTTACCAAACGCGGAACGGTATAAACGCCCCCCAAAAGAAATTGATGAATAGCTGTTTTTTGGTCATATTGCCTCAAAAAATCGGAATAAAAAGCGATCAAAAAATGTCACATGCCTGAAAATGTTACCAATAAAAACGTCAACTCGTCCCACAAAAAACAAGACCTCACATGACTTTGTGGACCAAAATATGGAAAAATTATAGCTCTCAAAATGTGGTAACGCAAAAAAATATTTTTTGCAATAAAAAGCGTCTTTTAATGTGTGACGGCTGCCAGTCATAAAAATCTGCTAAAAAAAACTATATAAAAGCAAATCAAACCCCCCTTCATCACCCCCTTAGTTAGAGAAAAATAAAAAGATTAAAAAAATGTATTTATTTCCATTTTACCATTAGGGTTAGGGTTAGGGCTAGGGTCAGGGCTAGGGTTAGGGCTAGGGTTAGGGTTGGGGCTAGGGTTAGGGTTAGGATTACATTTATGGTTGGGATTAGGGTTAGGGGTGTGTCAAGGATAGGGGTGTTTTTAGGGTTATGGTTGGGATTAGGGGTGTGTTGGAGTTGGGGCTAGGGGTGTGGTTGGGATTAGGGTTAGGGGTGTGTTTGGGTTAGGTTTTCAGTTAGAATTGGGGGTTTCCACTGTTTAGGCACATCAGGGCTCTCCAAACGCGACATGGCGTCCGATCTCAATTCCAGCCAATTCTGCGTTGAAAAAGTAAAACAGTGCTCCTTCCCTTCCGAGCTCTCCCGTGCACCCAAATAGGGGTTTACCCCAACATATGGGGTATCAGCGTACTCAGGACAAATTGGACAACAACTTCTGTGGTCCAATTTCTCTTGTTACCCTTGGGAAAATAAAAATTTGGGGGGCTAAAAAAAATTTTTGTAGGAAAAAATTATTTTTTATTTTCACGGTTCTGCGTTATAAACTGTAGTGAAATACTTGGGGGTTCAAAGTTCTCACAACACATGTAGATAAGTTCCTTGGGGGTTCTAGTTTCCAATATGGGGTCACTTGTGGGGGGTTTCTACTGATTAGGTACATCAGGGGCTCTGCAAATGCAACGTGATGCCTGCAGACCAATCCATCTAAGTCTGCGTCACAAATGGTGCTCCTTCTCTTCTGAGCTCTGCCATGCGCCCAATCGGTGGTTCTCCCCCACATATGGGGTATCAGCGTACTCAGGACAAATTGGACAATTTTTGAGGTCCAATTTCTCTTGTTACTCTTGGGAAAATGCAAAACTGGGGGCTAAATTTAATTTTTGTGGGAAAAAAATAATTTTTATTTTCACGGCTCTTCGTTGTAAACTGTAGTGAAACACTTGGGGGTTCAAAGCTCTCACAACACATCTAGATAAATTCCTTAGGGGGTCTACTTTCCAAAATGGTGTCACTTGTGGGGGGTTGCAATGTTTAGGCACATCAGTGGCTCTCCAAATGCCACATGGTGTCCCATCTTAATTCCAGTCAATTTTGCATTGAAAAGTCAAACGGCGCTCCTTCCCTTCTGATCTCTGCCATGCACCCAAACAGTGGTTTACCCCCACATATCGGGTACCAACGTACTCAGGACCAATTGCACAACAACTTTTTGGGTCCAATTTCTTCTCTTACCCTTGAGAAAATAAAAAATTGGGGGCGAAAAAATCATTTTTGTGAAAAAATATGATTTTTTATTTTTACGGCTCTGCATTATAAACTTATGTGAAGCACTTGGTGGGTCAAAGTGCTCGACACACATCTAGATAAGTTTCTTAGGGGGTCTACTTTTCAAAATGGTGTTACTTGTGGGGGGTTTCAATGTTTAGGCACATCAGGGGCTCTCCAAACGCAACATGGTGTCCCATCTCAATTCCAGTCAATTTTGCATTGAAAAGTCAAACGGCGCTCCTTTCCTTCCGAGCTCTGCCGTGCGCCCAAACAGTAGTTTACCCCCACATATGGGGTATCGGCGTTCTCAGAACAAATTGTACAACAACTTTTTGGGTCCATTTTCTCCTGTTACCCTTGGTAAAATAAAACAAATTGGAACTGAAGTAAATTTATCGTGAAAAAAGTTAAATGTAAATTTTTTTTTTAAACATTCCAAAAATTCCTGTGAAACACCTGAAGGGTTAATAATCTTATTGAATGTGATTTTGAGCACCTTGAGATGTGCAGTTTTTAGAATGGTGTCACACTTGGTTATTTTCTATCATATAGACCCCTCAAAATGACTTCAAATGTGATGTGGTCCCTAAAAAAAATGGTGTTGTAAAAATGAGAAATTGCTGGTCAATTTTTAACCCTTATAACTCCTTAAGAAAAAAAATGTGGGTTCCAAAATTGTGCTGATGTAAAGTAGACATGTGGGAAATGTTACTTATTAATTATTTTACTTGACATATCTCTGTGATTTAAGGGCATAAAAATTCAAAGTTGGAAAATTTTCAAAATTTTCGCCAACTTTCCATTTTTTTCAGAAATGAATGCAGGTAATATCAAAGAAATGTTACCACTACCATGAAGCCCAATATGTAATGAGAAAACAATGTCAGAATCACCGGGATCCATTGAAGTGTTCCAGAGGTATAACCTCATAAAGGGACAGGGGTCAGAATTGTAAAAATTGGCCCGTCATTAACGTACAAACCACCATTGGGGCTTATGGGGTTAAACTTGCTCCAATTAGGCCTCTGCCTCCTTCTAGTATTTATCCTGGTCTCCAACACCGCCAGTTGCTGCTCAGAAGTGCCATCTGCACAGTCAACACATGCTCCAGTGTTATTGGGGTTCAGTAACGTCAGCTGATCCCCTGCTGTGTGTCCGGCAATTTCTCCTGCTCTGTCCACATTCACACTACTACTACTGATTTTAAACTTGCTCCAATTAGGCCTCTGCCTCCACTCTGTTTCTAGTATTTACCCTGTGCTCCAACACCGCCAGTTGCTGCTCAGAAGTGCCGTCTGCACAGTCAACACATGATCCAGTGTTATTGGGGTTCAGTAACGTCAGTTGATCCCCTGCTGTGTGTCAAGCAATTTCTCCTGCTCTGTCAACATTCACACTACTACAGATTTTAAAATTGCTCCAATTAGGCCTCTGCCTCCACTCTGTTTCTAGTATTTACCCTGGGCTCCAGCACCGCCAGCTGTTTCCCGGCAGTGTCTTTGGCACGGGTACTCCCTCCTGCCCGGCCTGGTTCCAACACGCCAGCTGTTTCCAGGTAGTGTCAATGTCACTTTGCCTCCAATATGTTGTCCTGTCGTGTTGCGGTCGGGTTAGCCGACTCTATGGTGCCTGCAGTTTAGGTGCTTCCTATGTGGGCTGCGGGATCTGGCAATGAAGGCTGGTTCCGTAGTGCCAATAGGACAAGCATCCCTTGTAGGACTGTGGGTTTCGGTAACTCCGGCCGGCTCGCGGCCTTGCAACTTTTTTTTTCATGTGTACCTTCTGCTGCCTATCTAAGTTCCAGTACCATTAGCTGGTTCTTTGGAAGTCAATCTTGAATATGTCTCCCTGGGTTCCAGTAACATCGCCTGGTTCCATGCAGTGCCTTTGGATTAGGTGCCTCCTTCTCGGTATCCGAGTTCCACCAATGTCTGCTGGTCCTTGATAGTGCTTTCTGGCACAGGTACCTCCTGCTTAGTAACCGGGTTCCAGTACCATCAGCTGGTCCTTGGTAGTTCCATTGGCTCTTGTACCTTCTTCTACCCCTCCAGGTTCCAGTTCCGTCAGTTGGTTCTCGGCAGTTCCTCAGCCTTCTTGTACCTTCTGCCACATTTCCAAGTTCAAGCTTTTTGAAATGGTTTTTGGTAATCACTCTGGATCTCCCTGACGACGACCCTAAAGATGATGACCCTGAAGAAAACCCCGAAGAAGACGAAGACCCCGAAGACGAAGACCCCGAAGACGAAGACCCCGAAGACGACGACCCTAAAGACCACCCTGAAGAAGATGACGACCCCGAAGACGATGGCCCTGAAGACCACCCCAAAGAAGACAAAGAAGATGACCCTGAAGAAGATGACCAAGAGGACAAAGATCAAGAAGACAACCACCAAGATACAGAAGAACAAGAGACAGAAGAGACAGAAGACTAAGAAGCAGAAGAACAAGAAGCTGCACAACAAAAAGCAGAAGAACATTAAGCATAAGACTAAAAAACAGGACAGCATAGAGGGTGGCAGGACTCTTTGCCCTCCCTTCCTAGCACATAGGCACTTTATCTCCTTACACAAGCAAGTCCCCTGATGATTTAGCTTGGAAGAAACGCGTCGGGACGACTAAACAGGGAGAGTGCAGGGCATGTGTATACAGGGGTAGATGTGGACTGCCCTTGTAAGGGCAGGAGCTTTGGGGATAGCTTACTGGTAGCCCCATAGGGATTGACATAGGGATTGTCATCTCTCCATTTCCCGGATTATCCCCTGACCAGAAAGTATCCGGTGCTCCGATGCCTATTTCATGGAATTGGTGAGACCGTTCCTTTTTCATTATGTCAATAAGTATTAGTAAGCATTGCTTACATTGTATGCTATAACTGCTATTTATTGTTTTTACATGCGACTAAGAGTATGGAAATTGATGCTGGTTTACAAGAATAATTTTTCTACAGCTTTCCTATATACCATACCTTAGTTATATTGAATTCGCAAGCACTATTGCAGTCGAAATCTTTAAATCCTATTAGGGGTCTATATGTCTCTATGGCCATTATACTATATGGTTGAGACTTCGCCCCAGTTTGTGTTTTCACCTGGGTGACTGGTTTTTATGTTGCTTTAAAATATTAAAAGTTACGTTTTATAATATCCACTTATGCTTTATTACGATTAATTGTCAGTGGTATCATCTGTGCGATTTACACTCAGAATACAGATATTGCTTTGTCTTTAAAAAACCTAGCAAAAGATATTATCTAAATTATAAGCAGAAGAAGACTAAGAAGTGTATGGAGGCGATCTTTTGTGACAGGCAGAACGGAAGGTGTAATCTTCAAACTTTTATAGATAACAACTACAGGAATGCCTGTCACAAATAAGAATATGATGAAGAAGAAGAATATGAAGAAGATGAAGAAGTAGAATATGAAGAATAATAGTTGAATATGAAGAATGTAAAAAAAAAGAATAATAGGAAGAAGGTGAAGAAGAAGATAAATAAAGTGAAGAAGAAGTTGATGAAAAAGATGCTGCTGCTGAGGATGATGAAGAAGAAAGTGCGGGAGAAGTAAAAAAGAAGGTGAAGAGCATGGAAGTAGTGAAACATAAATATCTGACAAAATATAAAAAAGCTTAACATAGTCAATATCTTTGTAACTCCGAACGTCTTAAAAAAAATAATTTAATTCCTGCTATTCCATTTGATTGGGCTAAACCTCTTTGCCTTTAATGTCTCCTCCACCTCCCCCAATACATTCTACATTATTCTTAGTTGTTTTCCTTCATGTAGGATTAACCTACAAGGAAAGAAAGGGTTTATTTTCATTCCGATATTTGTGTCCCATTGACTTGCATTGGTTTCCGGTATTGGAATCGGCGATATCCGATATTTTTTGGGTATCGGTCGGATCCAATCCGATCCGATATTTCCCGATATCGGAGGTTATCGCTCAACACTACTATTAACTCACTACAATGGGATGTCTATGTTTAAAAACTCGAAAAAATATAAGAGCTAGCACTCGACCAATGGATGGAGTTATGGTGGTGCAAGTGCACGGGATCCGAAGACCCCCGTATACCAGAAAAAAAGAAAGAACACTGCACTCATCCGGTTAAGTTCTGCTTAAGTGAATGTTTTTATTTGAAGATGTGGTAGTTAGAATCGTCTCCAATTCCGCCACCAGGAATACCAGGGTCCAAGAAATGGCCGACAAATTTAAAGCCCGAAACTATCCTACCAAACTCCTTGAATTGGAATCCTCTAAAGTCACTAACAACACTGACAACACTACCTTGACCACCATCAAGAACCCTAGACTCCCTTTTGTTCATAGCCATCACCCTACTATGCATAGAGTACATAACCTCATCCGAGGTCATTGGCCACTATTGACAAAAGCATACCCACAGATTCCCATCTTCAAAGAGCCTCCCCTCATGAGCATGAGACGACCCCAAAACGTAAGAGACAAGGTAGTACGGGCAGATCTAGGTACTTCTAGAATACCATCATTTGGGACATTAACAGGCCAGAAAAGAACTGGCACATTTCCCTGCCTAAACTGTATGTGCTGTTCAAATATCATAAAAGGCAACGAAGTTCTACACCCTCGCACTGGTAAGGCTTTTCCTATCAAAGAATACCACACATGTAACTCCAACTTTGTGGTATACATTATCAAGTGCCCATGTGGATTGCTTTACGTCGGTGAGACCACCCAGGCCATCAGAAATAGGATTTCTAGCCACAAATCCACCATTAGGTGTGGAAAAACTTGGTTGCCCTTACCTCTGCATTTCAAAGAAGCACAACATACAGTAGCTCAATTACGTTTTCAAATCATCGAGAAGGTTCATCGCCCTAGGAGAGGAGGGAATCATATCCAGTTGCTCAAACAGAGGGAAACCTTCTGGATTTATACGTTAGATACACTTCATCCTAAAGGACTTAATAGAGAATTGGATTGGCTAACCTAACTGGTTTCTTTTCCCTCAGGCAAACTAACCCACTGCATATGTAGAACCCGTTATCGCACCTCTACTAGGATGGTAAGACACATACCCTATAGGAGTCCCCCTAGTTTCATTTATCCAATTTTTACCTTTTTTCCTTTTCTATTTTTTTTTTTTTTTCTTATTTTTCATCTTATATCACTCCATGCATTTTTTTTCTCATCATTTTAGTTATTCTTCTTTTTTTTATTTTTTTATTTTTTCATTATTTTCTTTATCTTCTTTATTTTTCTATATTTTTTAAAATTCTTTTTATATTTTATAATTTTTTTCCTGCGTTTTTTCATTTTTTATTGTCCCCCCTTTTTCTTTTTTTCCCCTTTTTCCCTCTATACCCATTCTTAAAACTATGTATTTATGTTTTATTTACATTTACCTATTCAACTCAAGGTTCCTCCTTTATGAATAATCATTTCTTGGTTTGGACTCCTATTATATATTCATCATGCCGCGTTATGTTTCTTATACTGTATATACCATGTATGTGTTTATCTATCTAACGATTGTAGGGATATTACACTGGACTCTGTAGCAATACTTTATTATATTTGCGACATCATGACACTTTTGAGTACTATATAACATGGTCCACAGAGTGTAGGCGCTCCGCACTTTTCTCCCCGCACTGTTTCTGATGGTTCTTCCATCATATGTCTGGCCAGCCCTACTCGCCCCGGACCCGTACCGCGCATGCGCGTACTTTCCCTCTCAGTGCGCAAGCGTTAGGCATAGTCACCGGCGCCGGAGTTGTGCGCAGGCGCCGGCGATTTGCTCCAGCTTCCGGTCACATGACCGGATCTGACCACATATAGTGCGGCACCGCTGAGACAGGGCTTCACCGCTTCTCCTCGCCTGGACACTGTGCGTGTCGGCTCGTTCCACTGCACCACCAATGCGGACTCCATGATCCTTGACTGCTCCCCCACTGCGCCACCAATTGCTGTATGACTACGGCCTGTATGATTACGGCCTGGACCATCAGATAAGTGTTTCCACCTTACATTCTGACTCCATGTAATATAGTATTCGTTGCCATAAACCTTACCTAGTATATGTATCCTGCCTTTAAGGTGTGCAGCCATTCTCCGAAGGAAACAGAATCTTTTTTTCTGTCCTCATTACCCTCCCCCTGTGGGGCATATAGGATCATATAGGAGCTAGCAAATTAACAAGGTATTAACCCATAGTGGGTTGTTTTTCCCATCTCATTCTATATATTTATATTACATCTGCATTTCAGCCTAGATTACCCACGACGGTTTCTATTTACAGTATAGCCAAACTTGCTTCCTTTGCTGATGACTCAATACCTCTACTTGACTGTCTGTAACAGTCTTCGCTGAAAGTTGAAAGTTGAAAACTAAGACACTGTATCCACTAGTTGGGTAAATACGTTTTTTTATATGCCGTCATACTGTACTTGTTTTTTTATATGCCGTCACACTACTTGCATTTTTTTTGACTGCCTATTTAGTTACATTGCTACATATTTTCATATGCATTTCATACAGGTCACTTTTGGATCATCTCCACCTGTGTATATATCTATATCCCTACCTTCATATGATGCGTCACTAACAGACATTAAGGGTATGTCTCTCCGTCCTCCTTTTTTTCATTCATGTCACCTCCCCTCTAGGGATTATAGCCTCTGGATACCCGTCCTTCTGCTCCATGTCCGTTAGCTTGGACAGGACCCTGTAAACCATTTCCGTCCTTTTTTGTTACATGACATGTGTTCCAATTTTGTATATAGCCTTGTACATAGTTTTCACGTTGTATATATATTTTGTTCATACACTGTTTTTTACTTTTACAGCACCGTTTGTGATCAAGGCCACTGTGTGGCCGAAACGTTAACTGGTTGCCTTACTACTGTTTCATCTTGAATCCACATCTTCAAATAAAAACATTCACTTAAGCAGAACTTAACCGGATGAGTGCAGTGTTCTTTCTTTTTTTCTTATGTTTAAAAACTCATCACGCTGTGCTGAACATCCTGACCAACCACCTGATAAAGCATTATTGGGAGGAACAATACTCATACACATTAGCAGTTTACAGTCCCTATTAATAGTGCATGTTTAACAAGTTTAATTATGCACATTCATGCTTTCATAACACCCAGAGTGAACAATTACTGCCCTTGATTGTTATGTGTGTCACCTGCATGTTTACTGATTACATGCATCTTCTCAAAACTCAGATTATTATGCAGTCAGGATGCCCATTGTATGTTTTCTGTAAATGATACAATCCAAGTACGGAGTCATCTAGACCCTTGTTATGCATGCAGAACTGCAAAAAGAGCCAAGGGCATAGCTGAAGCTTTATGGGCCCTTGTCAAATCATGAGCCTGCCTTTCATTTCTTCCTCATCTACAGGTGCTTCTCACAAAATTGGAATATCATCAAAAAGTTACCATATTTTTCTGATTCTAAGATGCACTTTTATGATCCCCAAAATTAGGGGGAAAATCTGAACACTGTTCTTACCGAGTGGTCAATGCTGCAGGCCCAGAGCTAGGGGTGTTGCGGTGGTGGTGTAGCTGTCCTGCGGTGTACGGTGGTCGTCCTGCGGTGTGCGGTGGTGGTACGGTGGCGAGAGAGGGTGGTACAGCGGTGAGCAGCAGCCATCATTCGTCTTCCGGGGTCCTGCGTCCGGCTTCTCACTCGGCGCAGGTGCAAATGGAGGAAAGCTGAGATCTCCATTTGTGCCTGCCTCTACGCGATGTTTGTAGGAAAATGGCCCTGGATGCAGTGAAGGTGCAGATGGAGCTCTCGACCCGGCCTCAATGATGACACCGCTGGTCAATGATACTGCGCTCGCAGCAGCTCATTCACCAGGGGTTTTCAGCCTGGATGGCCACATCTTTGCACCGTCCAGGTTGAAAACTGTTTCTCCCCCAGACATGGATTACGGCGTGGGACAGAACGACAGAAAGGAATATATTGTTGTTTTTTTATTTAATTTTTGTATTACAGGATATAGAGGGCTTCTGTGGAATTAGGCGTTAGGTGAGTATAACGGTGTTTGTTATTTTTAAATTAAAAAAAAAAGTAAAACGGAGCTTTGTTTCATTTCTAATAAAGGACTTTATTCTGGCCGTGTCTTTATTTACAATACAGCTGTAGGATTAGTAATGGATAAGTGTCCTATAGACGCCTCTCCATTACTAAGCCATGGGCTTGATGTCACCTGACAATACAAAAGTGACATCAACCCCACAAATATGAACCCCACTTGCAACCGCTACAGGGCAAGTGGGAAGAGTCGGGCAAAGCACCAGAATTGATGCATCTAATAGATGCACATTTTCTGACCAGCTGTGAGCTGCTATTTTTAGGCTGGGGGGCCTTTATCAATGGCCCCTTACCAGCCTGAGAATACCGGCCCCCAGCTGTCTGCTGTAGCAAGGCTGGTTGTCAAAAATGGGGGGCCATGATGTTTTTTAAAATTATTTATTTAAATAATCTATATACCTAATTGTCTAAGGGGTACTTCCGTCTGTCTGTCTGTCCTTCTGTCACGGATATTCATTGGTCCTGGCCTCTGTCTATCATGGAAATCCAAGTCGCTGATTGGTCGCCGCAAAACAGCCACGACCAGTCAGTGACGGGCACAGTCCGGAAGAAAATGGCCGCTCCTTACTGCCCGCAGTCAGTGGGCGGCGCCCGCACCCTGCACTCACTGTCCCCGGCGCTCCACTCCCCGCAGTCACTGTCCCCGGCGCTCCGCTCCCCACAGTCAGTGGCCGGCGCCCGCTCCCCGCACTGTGCCCCCAGCGCTCCGCTCCCTGTAGTCAGTGTCCCTGGCGCTCTGCTCCCCGTAGTCAGTGTCCCCGGCGCTCTGCTCCCTACACTCTGTCCCCGGTGCTCCGCTCCCTGCACTGTGTCCCCGGCGCTCCGCTCTCCGCACGCTCCGTACTCCCCTCCGGTCACCGCTAACACAGGGTTAATGCCGGCGGTAACGCATTCCGTTACCGCCGCTATTAACCCTGTGTGTCCCCAACCTTTTACTATTGATGCTGCCTATGCAGCATCAATAGTAAAAGAAAGTAATGTTAAAAATAGTACAAAAACAAAAAAACTGCTATACTCATCCTCCGTTGTCCACTGAGCCGCTGGAGCCCGCCGCCATCTTGCATTCTCAGGATGCTTTGCGAAATTACCCATAAGACCTAGCGGTCTCACGAGACTGCTAAGTCATGTGGGTAATTTCGCAAAGCATCCTGGGAATGCAAGATGGCGGCAGCCGCGCGCTCATCTGCACAGCGCCGTTGGATCCCAGCAAGCGGAGAGACAGGACGCTAAGGAGCAGCGACGAGAATGGTGAGTATGTTCAACTACAAGGGGCCCTCGGATCGTTAGGTGAATATGTTTATTTTTTAATTTTTGAACCTGTGATATACGTGGCTCGGTAATATAGTACGTCATTGCGCAATATCCTACGTGGCTGGACAATATACTACATGGCTGAACAATATACTACGTGGCTGGGCAATGTACTATGTGGCTCTGTGCTGTATACTACGTGGCTGGGAAATATACTACATAAATGGGCAATATACTACGTAACTGAACAATATACTACATGGCTGAGCAATATACTACATGGCTAGGCAATATACTACATGGCTGGGCAATATACTACATGGCTCTGTGCTGTATACTATGTGGCTGGGCAATATACTACATGGCTGGGCAATATACTACGTAACTGAACAATATACTACGTGGCTGGGCAATATACTACGTCGCTGTGCAATATACTACGTGGCTGGACAATATACTACGTGGCTGAACAATATAATACGTGGCTGGGCAATATACTACGTGGCTCTGTGCTGTATACTACGTGGCTGGGCAATATACTACGTAAATGAGCAATATACTACGTAACTGAACAATATACTACGTGGCTGGGCAATATACTACGTGGCTGGGCAATATATTACATGGCTGGGCAATATACTACGTGGCTGGGCAATATACTCCATGGACATGCATATTCTAGAATACCCGATGCGTTAGAATCGGGCCACCATCTAGTTAAAAATAAGGTCCCCCCCTTTATTCTTGACACCCAGCCTTGCTGACGCTGACAGATGAGAGTTGCAGCCCCCAGCTGTGAGTTTTGCCTGGCTGGTTATAGAAAACACAGGGGAACCCACGCAGGGTTTTTCATTCATTTAGTTACATTGCAGGTGGCTGTTGAGGAATACCCCATCATCCACTCCTGCTGTCACTATTATTAGCGGCAGCAGGTGTAGGTTGATGGGAGTAATAGTCCAAAAAGCCCTCATGTGCTGTCACTGTTCTGACTTGAATATAATGCTCATCATTCTCCTCCGCTCGTGCCGAAGTAGTGCTTCTTCCCAGGCAGCGATGCGTGTCACATGGATGACATGTGCTGATGGCAAAAACAGACACACGGTCCATGGACACACACTGACATGTGCACAGACCCATTCACTTGAATGGACCTAAGTTTGTCAGTGTCTCCGGTACGTGTGAAAACTGTCACCACATGTACTGGGGACACGGATGTGTGAAAGAGGCCTAAAGATGAGGAGGGAGAGTAGAGGGATTCTCCTCCTCCTCTGCAGGGATGGATAGTGATTGGAGGGAACTGTTGCAGAGCTGCCTCCACCAATCACACATCTGTCTCTGCACACTATTTAATGTTGCAACTACGGTACTCACAAGTCAAAGATCCTTTTAGAAAAGGTGAGCACAAATCCCCCATCATCCTTCAGAATATACTGTATCAATGGGTATACTCTGAAGTATGATGGGGGTTCTAGCCATATTTAGTGTAAATATACACTGTAATGTAGTGTTCAAAGTGTTTATTGCAAATGTGGCTACCACCTCCCTCATCTTTCATTTTATTAAATAAAGCATAAACCGTATCTCGAACAGTTCAGTTCATCGCCATATCAGAATATCACATACGGCTTTATATAGCCTTCAGTGGTTACACTGGTATCTCTCTCCAGACACCAGATGACTACGCAGTTTAGCAACTGCCCTATGTTAGTGCACACAGTTCTTTTCCCCGCACCAGGGGTTACCTCTAGAGTGGGCTCCTGCTCCACAGGTTGACTCCACGTCAGTCCAAGGTCCACAACAGGACTGTCGAGGTCGCCGGTCTCACACAGTGCTTCCAGGACGACTCCACTCCCAGGAGCCTCCAACACTGACCGTCCAGGACCTACAGCACACAGGCTACTCAGTGCCAAAGCCCAACCATGTGCTATTCAGGAATTCCTAGGATTTCCAACACAGGCTTCCAGGGCCTTGCACTTGGACCATTCAGATCCAAACACAGGAACATGTGACCCACACCCTGGTCACATTATATACATTTTAACCACTGTGGATGTGTGGCTAGTTTGTCCCGCCCATCTCACATAACTAGCCTAGAAAGTCTATACAAACTCTTGAGGGACTACAGGTCCCAGAACAACAACATTGCATCAGACTTACCACGCAGACTCCCTCTGCGACACATATCGGCCATTCACAACTCTGCCAGTCACTGTTTCATCACATTTATACCTCCAAGCGCATCTTGAAGCTCACACACAGCTCCCCCTGGCTGTAACACTGGTCACTGCACCACATACCTCCCCCTTTGTTCAACCCTATTGGGGTGGACACATGACATAAACCAGGGGTCCCCACACCGGGTACCTACGTTACTTTTGATAGGCCTTCCCCGCCCCCAGCGGTCAGATTGTCGGCCTTGGGCTTCAACCCTTGAGTCACCAGACCCTTTTTGGTCAACCCACTTTTCACAGGTAGCCTTTCACGTGACCTTTCTCTCTATAGTCGACTTCCCCGACTGACACGTTCATAAGTCCCACTTACAGTTGAGCTGACTGCCTGGTCTGAGTCTGACTCTTCGCTACTACATCTGCTACCTGGTCTCCCACCTCGGTCACTCAACCCTGAGCTAACAGAGGAGTCACTTCTTTGGACTCTTCTATCCTTTTGGGTATCTTTTCGTATCTCCTTATCTTGGGCCGGAAGCGGTCGCCATCTTATATTCTGCAGCTGTTTACTAATCTCCAGACGATCCAGTCTTAGCTGCTCTTTCTCCTTCAGATATGTCACCCGGTATTCAAGGAACATCCGAATGTTCCTTAGGCCATGTTCACACCATCCTTTTTTTCATGCGGAATCGCCGCGATTTTCCCGCTGCGGGTCCGCAGCTGTTTTCCATGCAGGGTACATTACAATGTACCCTATGGAAAACAGGAACTGCTGTGCCCACATTGCGGAAAATCGCGAAAAAAGCCGCACTGAATAGCCAAAGTAAAAAAGAAGTACCATGTCACTTCTTTTTGCGGAACTGCAGCGGTTCTGCACCCATAGACCTCCATTGTGAGGTCAAACCCGCAGTAAAACCCGCAGATGAAAAAAATATCTGCGGGTTTTCTGCGGTTTGTGGTGCAGAACCGCTGCAGTGTGGCTGCCCCCCCGTGCCCCAATCCCACCCCCCCATGCTCTGATGCCACCCCCCCCCGTGCTCCGACACCCCCCCGTGCCCTCATCTCCCCCCCTTATACTTACCCGGCCTCCCGGTGTCCGTCCGGCCGTCTTCTCCCTGGGCGCCGCCATCTTGCAAAATGGCGGGCGCATGCGCAGTGCGCCCGCCAAATCTGCCGGCCGGCAGATTCGTTACAAAGTGCATTTTGATCACTGAGATATAACCTATCTCAGTGATCAAAATAAAAAAAATAGTAAATGACCCCCCCCCCCTCTTTGTCACCCCCATAGGTAGGGACAATAAAAAAAATTAAGAATTTTTTTTTCCCACTAAGGTTAGAATAGGGTTAGGGGTAGGGTTAGGGGTAGGGTTAGGGGTAGGGTTAGGGTTAGGGGTAGGGGTAGGGTTAGGGGTAGGGTTTGGGGTAGGGTTAGGGTTAGGGTATTTTCAGCCATTTTAACCCTAAAAAACTTCCTAGAAAACACACAGACTCTGCATAGAAAACTACATCAAAAAACGCATCAAAAAACGCATCAAAAAAACGCACCAAAAAACGCACCAAAAAAGGACCTGCGTTTTCTGCCAAGTGCTGCGGTTTTTAGTCCTGAAAAAAAAGGAGGGAAATCAGGAACGTGTGAACATAGCCTAAGGCTTTCTACTGAGCCAATTACAACAAATGGAACCATCCCCTCGTCACCAGTTACCTGGACTTCACCATCATCCGCAATCCTTACTCTTGCCACACCGGATCTATTCACCAGGTCCTGCATCGCTTTTCCAAATCTTCCAATAACTTTCCCCACCAGATTTCTGGTTACTTGAACAATGTCTTCCACAAAGCCCAGCTGACTTTGAGCTTTCCTAGTATGCTCCAAATGTCGAGCGGCTTCCTTATTTCTCAACAAAAACATATGTTTCGTATGGAGACATTGTAGGTGCATATCCTTCAGGATAGCCACCCGCTTCACTGTGACTTCCTTAGTCGACAGTATCACCAACTGTTTTGTCTCTTGGGCCCAGTTCACACTATGCGCTTCAACTCCTTTCTTAAAGGCCTCATGCACACCTTCACCGGTACAGGCTTCTTGCACACCTTCGGGTACATCTATCACACACTTGAAGAGCGGGGTCTCACTCTCTTCATGGACGGACATTTCGCAACGGACCTTTCCAATAAGACATCTGCCACGACCGGACGACTGTCTTGTTCTGCTTTTAGCGCCAATTCTTCGTCCGCTCTACACTCTTCCAGATCCCTGGCCAGGATGGGCACTGGCATTTTCACCTCATTACCACTCTGGTACTGCAGCTGTGAGTCTTCGACCAGCATCTCCTTCTCTTGCAGAAGACCTCTTAATGCTTTTCTGAGCCCTTCCACATCTTCTCTTAAGGCTTTATTCACACTTTGCCATGTTGACAGGTGATGTTTGAGCTCAGAGACTTCCTTCTCCAGCTCATCTACCCTGTGCTCAGCTGCTTGTCTCAGATGCCTTAACTCGGCCTGTAAATCTGTTACCTTTTGTTTTTCCTGAAACAACTCATTAGCGAGATCTTGGACCTCCTCTTTAACATTCTTCTCACAGGGTGCAATTTGTTCAGCCCCTTTTCCTCTTTTACGTCTCCGATGACGGACGGAAGACTTGCCACTTGTACTTGAGTCAGCTATACTGCACTTTTTTCCGCTGGCGTCCTCATCTGAATGGGAGCCACCACCACCTGGTTGGTTATCCTGGAACCAGCAGTCGCCACTTACACAGGTCATATTTTCTGGTATGGCTGCCCCCGCCATCCTGACATCACCTTGTGGAGCACTGTCGTTCCCCTGTATCAGTGTTTCTGTCAGCACACCACTGTACTCAGTCCTAGTGGTTGCTACTGACAAGGACACGTCACGGTCACCCCCTGAGTCTGTGTCACACCCCACAGTATGGTGAACCCTCAAGTTCCTTTCTAATAGGGTGCCTGCTTCACAGGTTTTATTTACCACATCACTGTCAGTCATTTTGGGGTACACATCAGGTGACATCATGTTGGTAAGTTCGGCAGACGAACCCTTCACACTGATCACCCCGATGTCTGACCCGTCAATTCTGGGATGTATTTCTGACTTAACGTATGCCCCTGCAACAACAGAGAGAGACTTCCATCCTCCTGCTGTAGAGGAGCACCCTCCTTCCACAAATCCGAGAATAACTTACAGTCCCGGCCTACTATCACCGGACAAGGTAAGTTTGGAACTATGGCGGCCTCCAGACTTGAATGGCCCCAGACTGTCTCGAGTTGCACCAAGGCCACTGAATAAACCTTAGTGTCCCCATGGATGCATGTGACCTCAATCTCCTTTCAGATACTACAAATTTATCTTCTACAGCCCTTACTAGGGTCACCAAGCTCCCCGAATCGACCAGACCAAATACCTCTTCTACGTCTGCGTTCAATTCGAGTACACACCCACGTAACCTCTTACCAGGTGGGTAGTTCATAGAACAGATTGGACACACATAGTACAATTGCCCCAGGCAAGAGTTTGATGAAGCATTCACTGCCACCTCTTTTCCTGCCTCCACCTCTATTTGGGTTACTGCCCCCTTTTGGGAATCTGCCCCCTTTAGAGTCACTACCCCCTTTTGGTACTCCACCCCCTTTTGGGCAACTATGCTTTTTTGGGATACTGCCCCTTTTGGGACTCCGCCCCTTTTTAACAACCATCCCTGTTTGGGTTACCGCCCCCTTTTTGGGGGGAACCACCCTATTAGGAACACCACCCCTTCTCTGGGATACACCCAACGGTACTCTCAGGCACCAGTTCACACGTCTCTTTGGGTTGCACTGGCCCTTTAAGAGTCTGCAAAAAAAAAAGTGTTTTTTTTCTCCAGCTCCTGCTGGCAATTGCAAGCCGCTGCTGCTGAACCTCTTGTTGCAACTGCAGCTGCACTCCACAATGCTCTGTACTGCTTCACTGCAGACTTCATGGACCCGCCGATCCACGGCAAGACGCTTTTCACCTTCGTAACCCCACCGAGTTGCAGCAAGACGCTTTTCACCTTCGTAACCCCACCAAGTTACAGCAAGACGCTTGTCACCTTCGTAACCCCACCGAGTTACAGCATTACAGCACAAACACAATTTCTCGGATCCACCGATCCACAGCAAACTTCGTGACCCCACCGAGCCACAGCAAGCTGATGATTGTATTGGGGAACCTTTCTGCCCGCATTCGAAACACCAATTGTAGCGTTTCCCTTAATTCAGGTCTTGGGGGACACTCGCTTGGCATGGGATTAACGCATACAGGCACGGTCTTTCACCCATAATGGTCCATTCAGTTTATTAAATACAGCATAAACCGTATCTCGAACAGTTCATTATATCGCCATATCAGAATATCACATACGGCTTTACATAGCCTTCAGTAAGTTCAGTGGTCACACTGGTATCTCTCTCCAGACACCAGATGACTACACCAGGGTTGTCAAACTGCATTCCTCAAGGGCTGCAAACAGGTCATGTTGGTTGACTCCACGTCAGTCCAAGGTCCACAACAGGACTGTCCAGGTCGACGGTCTCACAGTGCTTCCAGGATGACTCCACTCCCAGGAGCCTCCAACACTGACTGTCCAGGTCGACGGTCTGACAGTGCTTCCAGGACGACTCCACTCCCAGGAGCCTCCAACACTGACCATCAAGGACCTACAGGACACAGGCTCCTCAGTGCCAAAGCCCAACAATGTGCTATTCAGGAATTCCCAGGATTTCCAACACAAGCTTCCAGGGCCTTGCACTTGGACCATTCAGATCCAAACACAGGAACATGTGACCCACACCCTGGTCACATTATATACCTTTTAACCACTCCCCTGGGTGGGAGAGTGGATGTGTGGGTAGTTTGTTCCGCCCATCTCACATAACTAGCCTAGTAAGTCTCCCTTCATAACTATACAAACTCTTGAAGGACTACAGGTCCCAGAACAACAACATTGCATCAGACTTACCACGCAGACTCCCTCTGCGACACATATCGGCCATTCACAACTCTGCCAGTCACTGTTTCATCACATTTATACCTCCAAGCGCATCTTGAAGCACACACACAGCACCCCCTGGCTGTAACACTGGTCACTGCACCACAGTATACAATGTTAAAGATAGGTACGCAGGATGGATGCGGATGGATGCGGATCTGAAGGTAAGAAGTACGCAGCCCTATGCTGCATACACAAATGCAAGTGTGAAACCGGCCTTAGCCATTTTTTGACCCATCAGTACTTGTTCCTCATCAAATTGCTCCTGGACAGTAAGAATAAGTTGCTCTTGGAGGTTGGTTAGATACAGCGCTTTCTTAATGACAGTGTTTTTAAGCAAAATGATGTGAGCTCTCTTCCTTGATTGAAAAGCAAGCCCATAGGTGAATGGTCTCAGGATGTTTTACTGTTGGTAAGACACAGGACTCATGGCAGCAGTCACCTTTTTGTCTCAGGACAATCATTCTTCAAGTCTGAAGGTGATTTCATCAGAGAAAATATCTTTACCTCAGTCTTCTGCATTCCAATCCCTGTTCTTCCTGCAGAATGTTAGTCTGTTCTTGATGTTTTTCTTGGAGAGAAGTGGCTTCTTTGCTGCCCTTCTTGACACCAGGCCAGTCACTAAAAGCTTCACTGTACTTTCAGATATACTGACATCTGCTTACTGTCATACATGAGCAAGCTTAGGATTGTTGTTAAACTGATTCAGTAGATGAATCCTCTTAGTGGACATTCTTGGCACTTGCTGGACTTTCTTGGGCACTCTGAAGACTTCTTCACAGTTATTGAACCTTTCTCTTTGAAGTTCTTGATGATCAAATAAATGGCCAATTCAAGGGCAATCTTAGCCGTAGCAATGTCCTTGCCTGTAAAGCCCTTTTGATGTAAAGCAATTATGACTGCACATGCTTCCTTGATGATAACTATGGTTAACAGAAAGCAATTATTTGAAGCACTAGCCACCTTTTAAAGCAACCAGCCTGCTTTTAGAATTCAATCAGTATGAAAGAGTGATATCAGATGTTTGTCCTTGTTACGGAAAATAGAAAAAAATGGAGTCCGGCTTAACAGGACTGGATTTTCCTTTTCTTTTTCAAAAGAAATTATAGTGTATACAAAACAAAAATGAACATGGTCATCATGACCCAGTCAACGCATGTCGACTGCACTAGGCAGTCTTACTCATGACTTACTCATGAAAAAGAAAAGGAAAATCCAGTCCTGTTGAGCCAGACTCCAATTTTTTCTATTTTCCTTGATGTGAGGCCAGGGCGAGTCCGGTGTCTGAGCCCCAGGTGGATGAGCATAGAGAAACTGGGTGAGATGGAATCAAGTTTTTATCTTTGTCCTTGTTACCTCTTTTTCCTGAGATAATTACAAAATCACTGACCTGATACAAGCAGGCCATTTTGTGGCAAAAATGAAATTCAGTGTTAATGGAATTTTTTTTGATTGATTAATTTTCATGGTAAGAAATAACTTTGCAATGTTTTACAATTCATCTGATCACTCTTTATAAGAATCTTGTGTTAATGTAAATTGTCACTGTAAAAACTTTAGCTGCACACTCTGTGGAAGCTAAAATATTTGTCAGTCTCAAAACGTTTGCCTACGACTGTACTTGGAATACCCGTGGTTCCAAATACTCCTAAACCGAGAAACAGACCTTCACTTGTTCGGTATCAGTAGAGCACTGTCTATATCTTACTCATTCCATGTAATCTATGAATAACATTGGCACGCATCTGACAGTTACACAATGTCCTGGGCAGAGTGGGCACATGTCTTCTGTTTTGAACACTATTGTTCTTTATTATAGAATAACCTTGTCAGTGTACTTCTAATGGTATCGACTTTAACAGCTAAATGTAGCTGTCTCCTGACTAATTTGTCTAAAAAACAAGGTATCCTCCATTCACTTGGCAGTTGTATAAACATACTGTAGTTGCAAAGTCTGTGCATGCGCAACTGTAACCACCGATTGACCAAACCGCTGCACGGCCAGCTCTACCCTCACCTACTGTATCCTCACCCATCCCTTGTAGATTGTGAGCCCTCGCGGGCAGGGTCCTCTCTCCTCCTGTACCAGTTGTGACTTGTATTGTTCAAGATTATTGTACTGTTTTATTATGTATACCCCTCCTCACATGTAAAGCGCCATGGAATAAATGGCGCTATAATAATAAATAATAATAATAATAATAACTCTGCTTCATTTAGGACAGAGCTGTATTTTCAGGGTTCTAAAGACCCAAGATATCTAGGTCTGAAACCTGGGAACTTCAGTGATCAGAAACTAATCACCTATCCAATGAATAAGGAATGACCTGCTTTTTGGGGGGGAATAACCCTTTACTATTATTGTAACATGCTCATTCCTTCCTCCTGTGAGTCATCTGCTTTAAACCAATTTTATCTCTTCAGGACCTGCTATTACTACGGTTTGTTCTTACTATCGTTGAACCAGAGTACATTTTTCACATGCTAGCTGTGTGCCCTTATGGCATGTAGAAGAAGGTGCTCTGGTCATATGAGACCAAATTAGAACTTTTGGGGCACTTTGTGAGACAGAAAACTAACACTGCACATATCCCTGAAAACACCATCCCCACTGTCAAACATGGTGTGGGCAGCATCATGCTGTGGGGATGCTTTTAGCCAGCAGGGACAAGAAGTTGGTCAGGGTTGATGGGATGATGGATGGAGCTAAATACAGGGCAATCCTAGAGGAAAACCTGTTAAAAGCCGCAAAAGGCTTGAGACTGGGGTGCAGGACAAAGACCATAAACATATGCGAGAGCTGCAATGGAGGATTTAGGTCAAAGAATATTCATATGTTTGAATGGCGCAGTCACAGTCCAGACCTAAACGCCATTGAGAATCTCTGACAAGACTTGAAAATTGCTGTTCACAGACAACTCCATCCAATCTCACTGAGTTAAAACTAGTTTGCAAAGAAGAACGGGCAACATTTTCAGCCCCTAAATGTGAAAAACTGGTAGACATACCTGAAAAGACTTGCAGCAGTAATTGCAGTAAATTCAAGGCACTGTATATATAAATATATGAATACTGTATATATGAGAAATGACAGAGAGAAAAGGTATTGAGAAATAGAGGTGCAGAAAGCCATGCAAAGTCATGACATCCATTGAAATCTATCAGTAATTAGAAAGTAATCCTGTTACTCAGTGAAAAATAACATCAGCTGGTTCAACTGATGGCCTATAAAAAGGTGTCTCATTATCAAGGTGCCATACAAGAAACATCTCATAATGGGTAAAACCAGTGAGCTGTCTCAAGACCTTCACAACCTTATTGTTGCAAAACTGACAGCATTGGGTACAGAAGAATTTCTAAGCTAGTGAAGGTTTCAGTGAGCATGGTTAGAGCCATAATACGGAAGTGGAAAGAACATAATTTCACCACAAATCATCCACGACCAGGTGCTCCCCACAAGATTTCAGACAGAGGAGTAACAATTCTGGCATACAAAGCGACAACACTTTTGATGAATTTGACGGACCGGCATAGCCACGCACTTTACTGCTCTGGTTCCTAAAGTCACAAAATGTTTGTGCAATTCCATGTTTGCAACTTTTCAAAGTGTTTGTCTTCACTTTTCTGATAAATCACCCCTATAGAGCTCCGAATCACCTACTTCCTTTCACAGTCTTAGGATTACCGGACAGAAACATGTAAATGCAGGATGTGAGAAATGCAGTAATGACCAGAAACATTATTATTGCTAAAGTGCAAACAAATGACAGTTTATTCTGAAAAGTCACAAAATTGCAGGAATGCTTTAATATAAATGTCTCTGGCTTTCACTAAGCTCTTGCTTAGTAAATGGCAATACAGATATTCAACAATGAAAAGTTTGGTTTTGAAGAGATTACCATTTTTCTGAAAAATATACGTAAGCCAGAATAGAAGGTCGGAAGAATATATGCAACAAGGAGAACGGGAAGACCAGCTACTCAATGGCTTGATACATCAAAATAATATCGATCTTCCTACAGATCGTTTATCCATCAAATTGTCATGCCTCGAAATTAAGAAAAAAAGGCCAGAATAAATGGAACACAAGAAGTTCATAGAGTGAATCTTTTTAAGTATAAAAATGATGAATAATGATCTTTAAAAGGCTCACCTTATATAGTTGTGCAAGAATAAGCAAAGCGCTAGTGTATGTATAGATTGCTGTGTATGGAGATCTACCAGAGGCCCAATATGCTACAAGCCAGTCAACTATCAAACTGAAATGGATAATGTAATGACAAGATGATCTTACAGAGGAGGACATAGAAGGGATAGCCAAGGCGCAATACCACTTTTGTTGAAAAAAAAAACATGTTTTTCTACAAAAGTCATATTGGACTACTGCACATTGGGTGTTCCCTCTGTGGAATGGGACATAACATAAATGTATTTCTATAGTTCTATAATAATGGCACTTTTTTCATAAAAATAAACCCCAAACAATTGTAAAGAAGGCATTGCTGAATGAAGAAGAGGGTCCAGGAGGTAATTCGGTAGTTTGATTTTTTCTATCAAAATTTACAGGACAACAAGCTAATATCTCACTTAGTCAAGTGTACCAAGGAGGGTGTTGCCCTGTACTTTTGGATAAAAGAAGAAAATTACTGAACGAACATCTGAAACATTTCCTCAGTTCAGGAGCTTATCATTATTTTTTTTATTTCTACTAAACGGAAGTACTTGTACTACAACAAACTTTGAAGAATATAAGCAGTTGGTGTTGAGCAGACAAGGCTTTGAGACAAGATGAACTTGCTGATCATTATCGGTCCAACTGGTAGGACCCCGGGAGATCCCAAGAAGAGATCTCTGCAGAGCTCCATCTTGAAAGGAGCAGGTGTGTGCATGAGAATTTTTGATTGTTGTGTTCCTTTAAATACTTCAAGGGGCTGTTGCTTCTGTTAGTTGATAGGTGTAGGTACAGGTATGCAGCAAGTGATGTAGAAATGGAATGCAGATTAGTCATAAAGATTAGTTTTGTTACTCTGTGCTTACACAAAGCAGTATATTATACAACTGGGGATAAAGTTACATGACCTAGAGACTTTATACCTTAGTCCGAACTGTAGCAAAGTACTGTCTGTATCTTCTCAAGTACAGTAACGCAATACATTGGATTTGTAGTAACAGAAATCTGTCATTTTATTGTGGACAACTTGCTTTTTGTACTCCTAGAAATAATGAGTGTAATTCCGTTTTTTGCCTGTCTTGATGAGGGGGTAGGCTTGAGTCAGACATTTAGGAGCATGTCTTTTAATGAATCTAGATCTTCAAAAAAGTGGTGTGTTTTGCCACAAGTCTTACCTTAGTCTTAAGGTACCGTCACACTCAGCGACACTGCAGTGATATAGACAACGAGCCGACCTAAACTAGATCGCTGGAGCGTCGCTGTTTAGGTCGCTGTAGAGACGTCAAACACCGGCAACTCCAGAACGATGCAGGAGCGATCCAGTGACGTAACGGCGACTCACTTATCGTTCTAGCTGGTTGTTAGCTCCATGTAATACGTTGCTGGCGACGTTGCTTTTGATGTCAAACATGACGATACACCCCGACCTGGCGAAGAAATAAAGTTCTGGACTTCTAGCTCCGACCAGCGATGGCACAGCGGCAACCAGATCGCTGCTGTGTGTCAAACACAATGAGATCGCTATCCAGGACGCTGCAACGTCACGGATTGTTGTCGTTCTCGTTGCAAAGTTGCTGAGTGTGACGGTACCTTTAGTCTCTCGTCTTACTCTAGTTGCAATGCCCCATATCCTTCCTCAACTCTGCCCACTTTTTCAGAGCTGGACAAAAATGCTGTGAGAATGGCAAGTCACAAAGTTTTAACGCATCCTCACATTGCAACAAAATTAAGTCCTGCTTTTTGGCTACTAAGCATGCCTGTGGGATAACCTCTCATTGGAGGTCAGAGGTCACATGCCCAGGTCCTCAAGCGGTTCTGATTGGACCACTGTCAGGGTCCCGGAAGGCTGCAACTATAAAAGGTTTGCATGGCCACTCGGCCATGAGCTAGTGTAGCCTGAAATCCTGGTGTGTGTGGATGCATATATGTTACTGGTGAAAACTCCTAATGATCCCCTTCCTTAGCGTTGTTCTCTGAGTGTGGGTGATTGGAGCTGACATAGCGCCAGGAAGTGCAATCCAGAACTGAGCATGATTTACCAGCGTCAAATAATCGCGTTCGCCAGTGCGACCTCAGTTTTACCGAGTGCAGGTTGGAGCCAGCTCAGTGTAGGCAGAGGTTTAGGCTGGCTCCTAACTTCGCCAGATGTCTGGAATCCCTGAATCAGGCGTCGAGCCCCAAAAGGCCATGGAGGTTTCTCGAGCGAAGTCTAAGTCCCGAATCGCTTGTGCACCCATGGTCTGTCCTGTCTGTCAGCAGTCAGGACATTTTGCAACCAAATGTCCCCAGCGGTCGAGAAAATGTCCACATCTAGTGGCAATAGGAGGAGGCTAACTAGACACAGTGGCGTTTTCTTCCAAATTGTCCTTTAAAAAGACACTCACGATAGGCCCATCTACTCATGCGGTGGAGGTTTGTGTGGATTCCAGGGCGTAGGGCAATTTCATCTCTTCAGCCTTCGCCCAACGGCACGCAATACCTCTGAAGATGCTCACCAAGCCAGTCACTGTCTGAGTGGCAAATGGGTCGACACTGCCCTCACAGATTACACACCAAACCATCCCACTTACTCTGTCCATATCTCCTTCCCATCAGGAGATTATCTCCCTGTTAGTCATTCCCGAGGGTATTGATGAGGTCCTGTTAGGGTACCTTGGCTTCGCTAGCACTTTCCTCATATTGAATGGCAAAATAGTCAGTGACCGGGGTCCCCAGTTCATGTCTCAGTTCTGGAGAGAGCTCTGCCGTTTGCTCAGCATAGAGCTAAATCTCTCTTCAGCTTACCATCCCAAGAGGAATGGGTTGGTAGAGAGGGCCAACCAGACCCTGGCCACATATCTGTGACATTTTGTCTCTGCCAGGCAGGATGACTGGGCATCCTTGCTACCATGGGCGGAGTTTGCGCTGAACAATGCTGTTGCCAATTCCACGGGGCAGACCCCATTCCTCTTTAATTACAGTCAACATCCGCTTGTCCCCATGCCCATGCCCGTGTTGTCCACCGATTCTAGGCTGGTGGACTGGGCAGTAGAGGCATGTGACATTTGGGACCTCACACAGGATGCCTCCAAGGAGAGAATGAGGGCGCCCCGATCCGACATTTGCTCCTGCCTTAGTATGGCTCTCCGCTCGTAACATCAGGCTGCGAGTTGAGTCCACTAAGTTGCGCCTTGCTACATTGGTCCCTTCAAGGTCTATCGTCTGGCCCTTCCTGCACGCCTTGGTACCACCTATACCTTTCATGTGTCACTCTTAAAACCAGTTCACATGTCCCAGTTTTCTGAGTCACCTGCTGTAACATCAGGCTCATCCTCAGACAATTATGAGGGGAATGCCATTGTTGGGTGCAACGTGGTATGTGGCAAAAAATTCTATCTGATGGACTGGAAGTGTCATGGCCCAGAGGACAGGACCTGGGAACCTATGGAGCACATTCAGGCTCCTCAGCTCATTGCAGCATTTGAGCGTATCAAAGCCCAAGGGGGGGGGGGGATAATGTTAGCTGTCGAGTCCCTGCCGCTGCACAGGGGGAATCTCAAACCATGTCTGCTGTGGTCTCCCATTCTTTCTGAGCCGCAGTGGAACCTGCTCAGCAGAGATGTCAGTTCCAGCATCTTGCTCAAACTGATGCATCTGGTTACTGCTGCTGCTGTCCCAGGTCCAGCTATTGTAACGAGCTTGTATGTGTGTGTGTTTAGTGCACTTTTCTACCCTAGTTATGGCAGTTAGTGGCATTCGCCAGCGCGATGCTGCATGCACACAGTGCACTAAATTTATTAGTTAGTCTCTCCAGGCATTGCAGTGTGCTTAGTGGGTCTAGAACAGAGGTCTCAAACTGCATTCCTCAATGGCCGCAAACAGGTCATGTTTTCAGGATTTTCATGTACTGCACAGGTGATAATTTAATCACCTACACACAATGATTATAGCACCTTGTGCAATGCTAAGGAAATCTTGAAAAAACGAATGGTTTGCGGCCCTCAAGGAATGCAGTTTGAGACCCCTGGTCTAGAAGGACTCTTACCCCACATCCTAGGGGCTGAGTCCTGTGGCCATACACTGACGCTCACTCTGCCGAGTTTTGTGAGGTTAAACAGGCTACAGCATTTACATTTCACGGTATTGCGGCTCTGTGAAGCAACAGAGTTTGCCTCTGTACACACTGGGTGACGTTAGCCCGCGTGTGTTCATCTATTATACCACCATTTAGCGTCCGCCATTACCGGGCAGCATTTAACATCTCTGCACGGTGGACCCCGGGCTGCGAATGCACCTTATTACTACCTTTATGTTATTTGGTACGTTCCACCAGACCTAACACCATGTGCATAAAGTAACGATAAAGGTGCAGATTTACATGAAGGACCTCCTAGGACCATTTCTGATATTGCAGCATATACTGTACCGGTAAAACAAGTTTAATAATCCAGAGTTTCTTCCTTGGACTTTAAACAAGGAGTCAAGGACTTGACCTTGGGTTGAATTGACGTTCCTGTTTTACTGATGATGCATTGGTGCGGACTTGTTATTTTTGAAATATAATGCAGATTGTACTTTTTTCTGATGTGATACATTCATTGGTCCTCTTGAAACACCAGTTATAGTAATCACTTATAATAATATAGGAAACCTATAATTTTGTGGCCAATAAATAGTAAGACTACGTGTCATATGACCTATTTCATGCATATCATTAATAGGTGGTAACGGGTGACAGGCAGGACTGGTCACTAGCAGCCACTGTCATTGCCAACCATAGAAACTGTCATGTCTGTAGGAGTCATCATCATTACATATCTCATGAGCGATATGCTGCAATAATAAAGTCATCACTTTTGTAAGATTACTGCAGTTTCCATTACGATAAGGAAAAAGTACACAATGAGCATCACAGAGTTCATTTCTTTGGAATCTTCATAATTGTTCTTGGGTAACAATTGATTTTTACCTTAACTACAATAATCTCCAAGATTACTAATATTTATGGAAATGGCCCTCTTCCTTGACCTATATTATCAGATTCCTTTTCCTACTTATTGATATACTTGAGGCACATTCAGAGATCAATTTTATTTTGCATTCATCCGTTTTTCATCAGTGTTTTAGATCAGATTTGCATTTGCTTTTGGTCCATGTGTTTGTATTTACCGTCAGTGTCTCAAATTCTTCTTCCATGTAAAAAAATCGATGTAGGTTTCTTGAGGTTCTTCTATCAGTCAGTGTAAAATGGATAGCACTAGGATGTAACTAGAATGCTATCAAAGGTTTTACACTAGAAAAATGGCATGCAAATATTTGAGAAGACACAATGTTTTTACGAAATTCAAGGTTGCGCAAAATTTTTAAAACATTTGGTAGTTTCTTGCCATATTTGCCTAGCTCTTCCAAAATGAGAGCAGCTGGGGCAGACTGAGCATGGCGGTGTCTAATAGTCTGCTTCATGATGAGATGTCGTGTACTTTACACCACAAATCTTAGTCCAGTTCCTGACCCATGTAATTTACAAAACCTCCAAAACTTTCCTGTGATATATGGCGTCAACACATTGGCAGCAGAGCCTTAAACTCCTGTGCACTTAATAGTGGGGCCTCGGTGGATCAGACTTGTTTTTTCCCAACACATTTCACAGATGCTCAATTAGATATCAAGTTGGGGAATTTGAAGGCCAAGTCAGGTTCACCAAACCATTCCTGAAATTTTTTTTTCACATTATCCTGCTCAAAGAAGCCACTACTATTGATGAATACCATATGGACATTGTGGGGTGTACATGGTCTACAACAATGTTTAGGTATTTGTTTCATGTAAAAAAAAACCACCACATGAATTCCAGGAGCGCAAGATTTTCCAGCAGAGCATTGCCCAGACACACATTAAAGAAACACTTCCACTAACATTTTTATTGTTTAAATGTGTGTATGTGGATGTAATATAGTGTGAGTGTGTTAGTATCCTCACCTACCGCTGCTCTCTCGGGGATCCAGCGCCGGTCTTCTGCTCCTCCAAATGACGTCACCGCTCTACAGACTCCTCCGGGTAACGCTCCGCTCTGCGTGACCTGGAGTTGACTTTTTACAATGTAAGTCTATGCAGCGTCAGAATTTATACGCTTGCATTGCAACAGCAACTTCCGGTTCACACATACAGTGTAGAATGAGCCTGGTGTAATAATTACAGTGGGGCAAAAAAGTATTTAGTCAGTCAGCAATAGTGCAAGTTCCACCACTTAAAAAGATGAGAGGCGTCTGTAATTTACATCATAGGTAGACCTCAACTATGGGAGACAAACTGAGAAAAAAAAATCCAGAAAATCACATTGTCTGTTTTTTTATCATTTTATTTGCATATTATGGTGGAAAATAAGTATTTGGTCAGAAACAAACAATCAAGATTTCTGGCTCTCACAGACCTGTAACTTCTTCTGTAAGAGTCTCCTCGTTCCTCCACTCATTACCTGTAGTAATGGCACCTGTTTAAACTTGTTATCAGTATAAAAAGACACCTGTGCACACCCTCAAACAGTCTGACTCCAAACTCCACTATGGTGAAGACCAAAGAGCTGTCAAAGGACACCAGAAACAAAATTGTAGCCCTGCACCAGGCTGGGAAGACTGAATCTGCAATAGCCAACCAGCTTGGAGTGAAGAAATCAACAGTGGGAGCAATAATTAGAAAATGGAAGACATACAAGACCACTGATAATCTCCCTCGATCTGGGGCTCCACGCAAAATCCCACCCCGTGGGGTCAGAATGATCACAAGAATGGTGAGCAAAAATCCCAGAACCATGCGGGGGGACCTAGTGAATGAACTGCAGAGAGCTGGGACCAATGTAACAAGGCCTACCATAAGTAACACACTACGCCACCATGGACTCAGATCCTGCAGTGCCAGACGTGTCCCACTGCTTAAGCCAGTACATGTCCGGGCCCGTCTGAAGTTTGCTAGAGAGCATTTGGATGATCCAGAGGAGTTTTGGGAGAATGTCCTATGGCCTGATGAAACCAAACTGGAACTGTTTGGTAGAAACACAACTTGTTGTGTTTGGAGGAAAAAGAATACTGAGTTGCATCCATCAAACACCATACTTACTGTAAAGCATGGTGGTGGAAACATCATGCTTTGGGGCTGTTTCTCTGCAAAGGGGCCAGGACGACTGATCCGGGTACATGAAAGAATGAATGGGGCCATGTATCGTGAGATTTTGAGTGCAAACCTCCTTCCATCAGCAAGGGCATTGAAGATGAAACCTGGCTGGGTCTTTCAACATGACAATGATCCAAAGCACACCGCCAGGGCAACGAAGGAGTGGCTTCGTAAGAAGCATTTCAAGGTCCTGGAGTGGCCTAGCCAGTCTCCAGATCTCAACCCTATAGAAAACCTTTGGAGGGAGTTGAAAGTCCGTGTTGCCAAGTGAAAAGCCCAAAACATCACTGCTCTAGAGGAGATCTGCATGGAGGAATGGGCCAACATACCAACAACAGTGTGTAGCAACCTTGTGAAGACTTACAGAAAACGTTTGACCTCTGTCATTGCCAACAAAGGATATATTACAAAGTATTGAGATGAAATTTTGTTTCTGACCAAATACTTATTTTCCACCATAATATGCAAATAAAATGTTAAAAAAACAGACAATGTGATTTTCTGGATTTTTTTTTCTCAGTTTGTCTCCCATAGTTGAGGTCTACCTATGATGTAAATTACAGACGCCTCTCATCTTTTTAAGTGGTGGAACTTGCACTATTGCTGACTGACTAAATACTTTTTTGCCCCACTGTATATGGGTACTACGGAATCTGATAGCGTGGGATAAAGCCAGTCTGAAAGCAAAGTTGCGGCAAAAGATGTTTTTAATCAAATACAGAAATGTAAACAGAACTAACAGATATTCCTGCAATAGTAATGAGGTCCTCAGCTCTATATAGTAAATAATAGCAAACAGGATAGCGAACAGAACATAATACAGATATTCCTGCAATAGTAACGAGGTGCTCAGCACAATATAGTAAATCACAGCAAACACAGTAGCGGGGCGCGACCGCTAATGTGAACCAGTCCAGCAACGAAATGACGTGAAAGTGAACAAGACACTTAAAGGAGGAAGTCCAATAAGGTTATTCGTGCGAATGCACACAGTACTTAAATGAGGAAATTCAGCAAAACTTGGTCACACGTGCGCACATTACTTATTAGTGGGAGTCCAATAATACGCAGATGGTGCGTTGTGTGAATGAAGTCCTGGGAAAGAGAGGACAAGGGGAAAAAGAGGGAGAGCGCTATCTAAGGCTACTTTCACACTAGCATCGGTACGGGGCCGTCGCCATGCGTCAGCCCGACGTACCGACGCAGGTTGTGAAAAAAATGAACAACGGGGGCAGCGGATGCAGTTTTTCAACGCATCCGCTGCCCCATTGTAATGTCCGGGGAGGAGGGGGCGGAGTTCCGACCGCGCATGGCGGACTCAACGCACAAAAAAGTTACATGTAACTTTTTTTGTGCCGAGGGTCTGCCAAAACACGACGCATCTGTCGCATGTGGCCCTACGTCGCAATGCGTCGGCAAATGCAAGTCTATGGAGAAAAAACGCATCCTGCGGGCAACTTTGCAGGATGCGTTTTTTTTCCAAAACGACGCATTGCGATGTACGTCACACAACGCAAGTGTGAAAGTAGCCTAAGCATAAAAGATGAGTAAATCTTCCTTGGAGAGAAAAGCACAGCTTGAATCTTGCTCATCTGGTGTGGTTGTGCAAAGAGATACAACACTGGGAAAAGCTTTGCAAACAAGGGAGATCAATCCACTGATGTGCTGCCCATCACAGCAGTTCCCCAGGCGAGAGGCAGCTGAATGGGGTGAGGCAGAACACCAAATAGTGAACAGCAGAAACAGGAAGTTCACCAGCAAACAGGCAAAAGCTCAGGAGCAAGCAGCACAAAATACTCAGGCACAGGAGAACACATGACCTGGGCTTAATCAGGACAGACAGTAAGTGCTATGACAGGGCGAGATCCAAGACTACATCTTGGATCAGGGTGAACAGGCACAAGGAAAGTCCGGAATCCTTACAGCCGGATAGTCTCATTTGGGGTGTGGCCACTGAGAAGAGCAGAAGAACGGCGCTGGACACTGGAGAAAGCAGCAGGAGGTGAGTATACTGACACACTCACACTACACTACTACATGTACACACATTTAACCCCTTAATCCCATATGACGTACTATCCCGTCGAGGTGACCTGGGACTTAATTCTCAGTGACGGGATAGTACATCATATGCGATCCACCGGTGAGCGCGGCCGATCACGGCCGGGTGTCAGCTGACTATCGCAGTTGACATCCGGCACTATGTGCCAGAGCGGTCACGGACCACTCCCGGCACATTCACCCCTGGAACACTGCGATAAATCCAGCATTCCGGCGGCATAGGGAAGCATCGCGCAGTGAGGGGGCTCCCTGCGTGCTTCCCTGAGACCCTCGGAGCAACGCGATGTGATTGCGTTGCTCCGATGGTCTCCTCCATCCTCCTCCCTGCAGGCCCCAGATGCAATATGGCCGCGGGGCTGCTTCCGGGTCCTGCAGGGGGGTGGCTTGCAAGCGCCTGCTCAGAGCAAGCGCTTGCAAGCGTCCCTGCAGTGCCTGTCAGATCGCTGATCTGACACAGTGCACTGCAAAGTGTCAGATCAGCAATCTGAACCTATAACATGATTCCCCCCCCCTTCCCTCGGGGCAATGTTATAAAGTAAAAAAAAAAAAATTCACATATGTAAAAAAAAATCCTAAATAAAGAAAAATATATATATTGTTCCCATAAATACATTTCTTTATCTAAAAAAAAAAAAAAATAATGAAAGTACACATATTTAGTATCGCCGCATCCGTAACGAGTCTAACGACCTGACCTATAAAACTGTCCCACTAGTTAACCCCTTCAGTGAACAATGTAAAAAAAAGGCAAAAAACAACACTTTATTATCATACCGCCAAACAAAAAGTGGAATAACACGCAATCAAATATACGGATATAAATAACCATGGTACGAGCCGCCATACAGCGTCATCAGCGAAAAAGTAAAAAAGTTATAGTCCTCAGAATAAAGCGATGCAAAAATAATTATTTTTTCTGTAAAATATTTTTTATCGTATAAAAGCGCCAAAACATAAAAAAGATATAAATGAGGTATCGCTGTAATCGTACTGACCCGAAGAATAAAACTGCTTTATCAATTTTACCAAACGTGGAACGGTATAAACGCCCCCACAAAAAGAAATTCAAGAATAGCTGGTTTTTGGTCATTCTGCCTCACAAAAATCGGAACAAAAAATGTCACATGCCCGAAAATGCCAATACCAATAAAAACGTCAACTTGTCCCGCAAAAAGCAAGACCTCACATGACTCTGTGGATCAAAATATGGAAAAATTATAGCTCTCAAAATGTGGAGACGCAAAAACTATTTTTTGCAATAAAAAGCGTCTTTTAGTGTGTGACGGCTGCCAATCATAAAAATCCACTAAAAAAAACCCGCTATAAAAGTCAATCAAACCCCCCTTCATCACCCCCTTAGTTAGGGAAAAATTTATAAAATAAAAAAATGTATTTATTCCCATTTTCCCATTAGGGTTAGGGTTGGGACTAGGGTTAGGGTTGGGGCTAGGGGTGGAGTTAGAGTTGGGGCTAGGGTTAAGGGTGTGCTGGAGTTAGGGGTGTGGTTAGGGCTGGGATTAGGGTTAGGGGTATGTTGGGGTTAAGGGTGTGATGGGGTGAGGAGTGTGGTTGGGGTTAGGGTTAGGGGCATGTTCGGGTTAGGGGTGTGGTTAGGGTTATGGTTAGAGTTGGGATTAGGGTTAGGGGTGTGTTTGGGTTAGGATTTCAGTCAGAATTTTTATTTTTACGGCTCTGCATTATAAATTTCTGTGAAGCACTTGATGTGTCAAAGTGCTCACCACACATCTAGATAAGTTCCTTAGGGGGTCTACTTTCCAAAATGGTGTCTCTTGTGGGGGGTTTCAATGTGTAGGCACATCAGGGGCTCTCCAAATGCAACATGGCGTCCCATCTCAATTCCAGTCAATTTTGCACTGAAAAGTCAAACGGCGCTCCTTCCCTTCCGAGCTCTGCCATGCGTCCAAACAGTGGTTTACCCCCACATATGGGGTATCGGCATTCTCAGGACAAATTGTACAACAACTTTTGGGGTCCATTTTCTCCTGTTACTCTAGGTAAAATAAAACAAATTGGAGCTGAAGTAAATTTTTTGTTGAAAAAAGTTAAATGTTCGGTTTTTTTTTAAACATTCCAAAAATTCCTGAGAAACACTTGAAGGGTTAATAAACTTCTTGAATGTGGTTTTGAGCGCCTTGAGGGGAGCAGTATTTAGAATGGTGTCACACTTGGTTATTTTCTATCATATAGACCCCTCAAAGTGACTTCAAATGTGCTGTGGTCCCTAAAAAAAATGGTGTTGTAAAAATGAGAAATTGCTGGTCAACTTTTAACCTTTCTAACTTCCTAACGAAAAAAAAAATGTTGGTTCCAAAATAATGCTGATGTAAAGTAGACATGTGGAAAATGTTACTTATTAAGTATTTTGTGTGACATATCTCTGTGATTTAAGGGAATAAAAATTCAAAGTTGGAAAATTGCTAAATTTTCCCCAAATTTCTGTTTTTTTCACAAATAAACGCAGGTAATATCAAAGAAACTTTACCACTGTCATAAAGTACAATATGTCACGAGAAAACAGTCTCATAATCATCAGGATCCGTTGAAGCGTTCCAGAGTTATAACCTCAAAAAGGGACAGTGGTCAGAATTGTAAAAATTGGCCCGGTCATTAACATGCAAACGACCCTTGGGGGTTAAGGGGTTAAACAATAAAAATCTTAGTGGGAGTGCTTCTTTAATAAGTTCCAAAAACAATGCGAAGTTCCAGTGTCCAAATGGATAATGCTTAAAGTTTTATTGTGCTGAGATTAAAATCCATTAATATAGCATCCACCCAACATGTGCCTTTACTAATAAATTCAGTGCATCGCTTGCCTTCTTTATGAACTGGGGTCCATATGAATATATGGACCTGCCTCATGCATAATATGTTGGTTGTTCTATGTATACAGTATACAAGGAATATTGAAGCCAGATATGGAGGCACGCGATATTTGAATCTCTTTCAGATTGGTTACTTACATAACCAGATACATTCTGTCACTTATACTTTTTATACGTTTTATAAACATAATAACTTTGTCGGCTAAAAAAAAAAATCTTCTATGTTTGGTAAATCTTTCTTAGGAATTTTTGGGCTAGGTTCATGTTTCATTTGTCTCTGTCTACACGGCATGACAGCGTGTTTTCCCATGTGAAAAAATATAAAAATTGTCACTTTTTAGTCTTTGTTTATTCAGCATCAGCAATTATGTTTAGGTTTTGTTTTTACTGATATGATTTTTTAGGTTTTAATCCTACTTTTATTATTTTCTATATGATTCCCATTGCTCTTTGATATACAAACTAGAAAGGATTCTATATAATCCTACCCATTAAATAAAAAGACTCATTATATCATGAAAGAGTTAGCAGAGGAAATTGCAGAGCCACTAGTCAGAATGTTTGAAAAATCTTAGAGAACAGAAGTCCCAGAAGATTGGAGAAGGGCAAATGTTATCCCTATTTTCGAAAAAGGAAAGAAGACAGAGACAGGAAATTACAGGCCAGTGAGCCTTACTTCTATACCAGGAAAGATCTTTGAACAAATTGTTAAACAGCATGTATGTAAGTACCTGGATAAGAATACAGTAATTAACCAGAGCCAGCATGGGTTTGTATCAAACAAGTCATGCCAGACTAGTCTAATTTCTTTCCATCATGGAATCACTGACTGGATGGATCAGGTAAATGCAGTAGACATAGTATATCTCGATTTCAGCAAAGCATTTGATAAAGTATCTCATACTATCTTTATTGAAAAAAATGACCAAATATGGGATTGACAAGGCTAAAGTTAGGTGGATTCAAAACTGGCTCAGTAATTGTACTGAAAGAGTGGTAATAAATGTTTGCACATCCAATTGGAAGAGTATTTCAAGTGGGGTACCACAAGGCTCTGTTCTGGCCCCAGTGTTGTTCAACATTTTTATAAATGATCTTGATAAGGGAATTGAACGTAAACTAATCAAATTTGCAGATGATGCAAAGCTAGGAGGGATAGCTAACTCTAGAGAAGACACAGAAAAGATTCAGAAGGATCTAGATAAGCTTGAACAATGGGCAGTGACTAATAGAATGGTATTTAACAGGGAGAAATGCAAGATTACACATCTGGGCAAGAAAAACTAAAATTACATCTACAGAATGGGAGGAATAGAACTAAGCAACAGCACATGTGAAAACAACGTGGGTATACTAAGAGATAACAGACTGCACAAGAGTCAACAGTGCGATGCAGCCGCAAAAAAGGCAACCACAGCGCTAGGATGTATTAAATGAAGCATAGAGTCTAGATTACATGAAGTAAATATCCCCCTCAACTCCTCCTTGGTCAGACCTCATGTGGAATACTGTTGTCACGATCCCACCAGGCGGTCGGTCAGCAAACAACATGACACACACACAACGGGATGGAAATAGGGAGAGGAAGGCCCTACCGATAGGAATGAGGGATGGACACCTCCTGAGTTCAAACCTGAGCCTGTCCCTGCACCCCCTAATGCCCTAAGTGGGTCCTTCCCCCCACCGCTGTCAGGAACTTCATCCTTCACTGTCACCTAACACTGCCCTGGCTAATGCACTGGTCAGCAAGGGCATTAGCCTCGCCAGAGCAGATGGAACAACACAGGGGACAGTGACAAACATGAGACAGATGAGGAAAAAACACCAAACTTTGCTTAATAGCCTACTCTGCTGCAAAGCACAGCAGAAGAAAGGCACACAGCGTGCTCCTTACTCCATGCTTGGTCAACACAGATTGTTCTATCACCAACGGTCAGCTGCTGCATCAGGTGACTATTTAAAGGATGGTGGAGGTGGTCACCACTAGTGATGAGCAAGTACCATGATATTTGTAATCGCTATACTCGTAACGAGTACTTTGTAAAAATTGCATATTCGTTCCGAACAGCGAGTACAATGCAAGTCAATGGGAAATAGGAGTAATTTTCTGCTAGACCCTGCAAAGGTCTGGGAGACTTAGGAAAAGGCTGCAATGGATGGGAAAGTGATTAAACATAATGGGAAGAGCCTGGAGAATATGCCTGCATACATTTCTGACACACATATGGTTTCTGGGAATAAGTTTGCCGCAGTATTACACCACTTTTACAGATACACAATAACAACTATCAAACCTAGATTTCTATTGAATATTTATCCCCTATTTCAGTCACAATGAGGGACAACCTGCCACAAGGGCCTCCAATGACAAGTATTAGTTTGGTAGGACCACTCTACATTCAAGATTTGTCCACTGCACAATGTGCATAGGGTTTGTAAAAACTAGCTCTATGGGCTGAGTCATGTTTGATGCAGGAAGCCACCATGCCAAGGTCCTCCAATCACAAATAGTACTTAGGCTGGAGTAGGAATACTGACCTGGTTTGTCCACTGCACAATGTGGATAGGGTTTGTAAAAATTAGCTCTATGGGTTAAGTCATGGTTGACGCAGGAAACCACCATCCCAAGGGCCTCCAAGCACAAATAGCAGTTAGGCTGGAGTAGGAATACTGTTCTGGTTTGTCCACTGCACAATGTGCATAGGGTTTGTAAAAATTAGCCCTATGGACTGAGTCATGGTTGATGAAGGAAGGAAACGGGTTTTTATGGGAAGTGGTTGACGTTAACAGCAGTAGCATGAATCAGCATTTTTGGTGAATTTAGGTTGGCTTGCTGTCATCTGGAGGGATTGCAAACTGTGGAGATATTCAGTCCTTGTTGAATTTAATCAGAGTAGGTCTGTCTGCTTTTTCCATGGAGAGACGTGTGCACCTTTCAGTGATGAATGATTGACCCAGTGGAACCGAAAACACGCTCTGACATCACACTAGCAGCCGGAAAGGCCAGCATCTCCAAGGCGTATAAAGAGAGGTTGGGACAATTGTTCAGCTGGACAACCAATAATTAAAGCGTCAGAAAGGACGCACGTACGGTCAATTAAGTATCCCTTGACCATGTTCTGCAACTTCTCCCTTTTTGGCACTGTTACAGGCACAGATAGTCCTTGCTGTTCTGCTGGTTTATTTAAAATTGTCCAATTTGTGCACATTTTCCCCCCACCTCTGTTGGACCTGGTGTTCGTGTCTCTCCCCATTATCTCTTGGTGTTGAAAACAGCCACTACCTCTGCCACCTGCATTGTCTGAGGCTGATGTTTTCAGCAACTGATCTACAATGGCCCTCTTGAATGATCCCATTGTAAAACTCTTTGGTGACTCCAAAAGGAGAGAAGGAAATTTCTCCTCGTACCGTGGATCAAAAAAGGTGGCCAACCAGTATTGGTTGTTGGATAAAATGTGTATCATGTGAGGGTCTTGCTACAGACATTTACACATGAACTGTGCAATGTGAGCCAAGCTGCAAAAAGGCAAATGTTCTGTCTCCCCAACAGTAGGAACAGTACTCATCCTCTTCTCACGCTGACTCGCCTCCTCCTCCACCTCCTCCTCTCCAGCCTATCCAGGCTGCACAGACATGAAACGTGGGTTGGGTGTCCTGTTGTGAATTCTGCTTTTGGGCTCCCTCCGGTGGCTGTAGGTGGTAATGCAGTTGTCCCTGGCCTGCAGTTCTGGACAGGTGTATCTGCTGATTGCAAATCTGACTGGGGTATTTAGGTTTGCAGGACTCATTAGTCCTTTCCAGTTGTCAATGTTTCTTGTGAAGTGTTGGATCACTTTCTGGCTTCTCCTGCTTAGCTGCCAATTCAGCAAAAGATAAGTGTCTGTTTGTTTTTCTGTGGCACACATGCAGTGTGCTTGTATTCTGTGCTATTCATTTGTTTTTCTCTTGTCCAGCTTAGACTGTGTCAGTGTTTTCTCAGTCTTGTTGGATTCTCTGGAGTTGCAGATATACACTCCACATCTTTAGTTGGATGGTGGAGTTTTTGTATTTTCTGCTGTGGATTTTTTTGGAAGGATTTTTAATACTGACCGCTTAGTATCCTGTCCTATTCTTTCCTATTTAGCTAGTGTGGCCTCATTTGCTAAATCCTGTTTCCTGCCTGTGTGTGTCTTTTCCTCTACTACTCACAGTCATTATTTGTGGGGGGCTGCCTATTCTTTGGGGTTCTGCTCTGAGGCAAGATAGTATTCCTATTTCCATCTATAGGGGTATTTAGTCCTCCGGCTGTGTCGAGGTGTCTAGGTTTTATTAGGCACACTGTTGTGAATTCTGTTGTTGGGCTCCCTCCTGTGGTCATGAATGGTACTTCGGCTGGTTCTGTCCATGGACTTCCTCTGGTGGGTGTTTCTGAGTTTCCTTCCACAGGTGACTTGGTTAATTCGTTAGCTGCTGCTCTATTTAACTCCACTTAGATCTTTGCTCCATGCCACCTGTCAATGTTCCAGTATTGGTCTAGTTCACTCCTGGATCATTCTTGTGACCTGTCTTCCCATCAGAAGCTAAGTTCCAGCTTGTATTTCTTTGGTTTGCTATTTTTCTGTCCAGCTTGCTATTTAATTTGTTGTCTTGTTTGCTGGAAGCTCTGGGACGCAGAGGGAGCGCCTCCGCACCGTGAGTCAGTGCGGAGGGTCTTTATGCGCCCTCTGCGTGGTCTTTTTGTAGGTTTTTGTGCTGACCGCAAAGTAACCTTTCCTATCCTCGGTCTGTTCAGTAAGTCGGGCCTCACTTTGCTAAATCTATTTCATCTCTGTGTTTGTATTTTCATCTTTACTCACAGTTATTATATGTGGGGGGCTGCCTTTTCCTTTGGGGAATTTCTCTGAGGCAAGGTAGGCTTTATTTTTCTATCTTCAGGGCTAGCTAGTTTCTTAGGCTGTGCCGAGTTGCATAGGGAGCGTTAGGCGCAATCCACGGCTATTTCTAGTGTGTTTGATAGGTTTAGGGATTGTGGTCAGCAGAGTTCCCACGTCCCAGAGCTCGTCCTTATTATCAGTAACTATCAGGTCATTCCGTGGCTCTTAACCACCAGGTCCATTATTGTCCTGACCACCAGGTCATAACAGTACAGGTGGCCCAAAGTACTAATGCATCTCAATAGAGGGATAAGAGAAGTTCTGAGACCATTGTTTTTTCTTTGCAGTGTGTTTTGTCTCTCTTTTCCCCTTTACCTCTGGGTGGTTCAGGACACTGGTGTAAACATGGGCATTCAAGGTCTGTCCTCTTGGATGGATAATCTCACTACAAGGATACAAAACATTCAAGATTTTGTGGTTCAGAATCCGATGTCAGAGCCTAGGATTCCAATTCCTGATTTGTTTTTTTGGTGATAGATCTAAGTTCTTGAATTTCAAAAATAATTGTAAATAGTTTCTTGCCTTGAAACCTCGCTCCTCAGGTGACCCTGTTCAACAAGTAAAGATCATTATTTCTTTGTTACGTGGTGACCCTCAAGACTGGGCATTTTCCCTTGCGCCAGGAGATCCGGCATTGCGTGATGTTGATGCGTTTTTCCTGGCGCTTGGATTGCTTTATGACGAACCTAATTCAGTGGATCAGGCAGAGAAAATCTTGCTGGCTCTTTGTCAGGGTCAGGATGAAGCAGAGATATATTGTCAGAAGTTTAGAAAGTGGTCTGTGCTCTCTCAGTGGAATGAATGTGCCCTGGCAGCAATCTTCAGAAAGGGTCTCTCTGAAGCCCTTAAGGATGTCATGGTGGGGTTTCCCATGCCTGCTGGCTTGCGTGAGCGTAAAGCTGTGCACCAATGTGATAGGACTTTGACCAGAGCTGAACGGCAAGAACACAGACGTCGGAATGGGCTATGTTTTTACTGTGGTGATTCCACCCATGCTATCTCCGATTGTCCTAAGCGCACTAAGCGGTTCGCTAGGTCTGCTGTTATGTTTGCTAATGACAGGTGTTATAAAGGCAATCCAGAAACACAGTGTGCTTAGCGATCAGAGCGCACACAGTGATCTGACAAATACCCAAAAATACAAGAACGAGCTCTGAGACGTGGAAACTCTGTAGACTGCACACCTGATCCTATCCTAAACACAACTAAAAGCGGCTGTGGATTGCGCCTAACAACTACCTAGGCAACTCGGCACAGCCTAAGAAACTAGCTAGCCTGAAGATAGAAAAATAGGCCTGACTTGCCCCAGAGAAATTCCCCAAAGGAAAAGGCAGCCCCCCACATATAATGACTGTGAGTAAGATGAAAAGACAAAACGTAGGGATGAAATAGATTCAGCAAAGTGGGGCCCGATATTCTAGGACAGAGCGAGGACAGTAAAGCGAACTTTGCAGTCTACAAAAAACCCTAAAGCAAAACCACGCAAAGGGGGCAAAAAAAACCCACCGTGCCGAACTAACGGCACGGCGGTACACCCTTTGCGTCTCAGAGCTTCCAGCAAAACAAAAGACAAGCTGGACAGAAAAAAAGCAACAAAAAAGCAAAAAGCACTTAGCTATACAGAGCAGCAGGTCACAGGAACAATCAGGAGAAGCTCAGATCCAACACTGAAACATTGACAAGGAGCCAGGATAGCAGCATCAGGCGGAGTTAAGTAATGAAGCAGTTAACGAGCTCACCAGAACACCTGAGGGAGGAAGCTCAGAAGCTGCAGTACCACTTGTGACCACAGGAGTGAATTCAGCCACAGAATTCACAACAGTACCCCCCCCTTGAGGAGGGGTCACCGAACCCTCACCAGAGCCCCCAGGCCGACCAGGATGAGCCGCATGAAAGGCACGAACAAGATCGGAAGCATGAACATCAGAGGCAAAAACCCAGGAATTATCTTCCTGAGCATAACCCTTCCATTTAACCAGATACTGGAGTTTCCGTCTAGAAACACGAGAATCCAAAATCTTCTCCACAATATACTCCAATTCCCCCTCCACCAAAACCGGGGCAGGAGGCTCAACAGATGGAACCATAGGTGCCACGTATCTCCGCAACAACGACCTATGGAATACATTATGTATGGAAAAGGAGTCTGGGAGGGTCAAACGAAAAGACACAGGATTGAGAACCTCAGAAATCCTATACGGACCAATAAAACGAGGTTTAAATTTAGGAGAGGAAACCTTCATAGGAATATGACGAGAAGATAACCAAACCAGATCCCCAACACGAAGTCGGGGACCCACACGGCGTCTGCGATTAGCGAAAAGTTGAGCTTTCTCCTGGGACAAGATCAAATTGTCCACTACCTGAGTCCAGATCTGCTGCAACCTATCCACCACAGAATCCACACCAGGACAGTACGAAGACTCAACCTGTCCTGAAGAGAAACGAGGATGGAACCCAGAATTGCAAAAAAATGGAGAAACCAAGGTAGCCGAGCTGGCCCGATTATTAAGGGCGAACTCAGCCAACGGCAAAAAGGACACCCAATCATCCTGGTCTGCAGAAACAAAACATCTCAGATATGTTTCCAAGGTCTGATTGGTTCGTTCGGTCTGGCCATTAGTCTGAGGATGGAAAGCCGAGGAAAAGGATAGGTCAATGCCCATCCTACCACAAAAGGCTCGCCAAAACCTTGAAACAAACTGGGAACCTCTGTCAGAAACAATATTCTCAGGAATGCCATGCAACCGAACCACATGCTGAAAGAACAAAGGTACCAAATCAGAGGAGGAAGGCAATTTAGCCAAGGGCACCAAATGGACCATTTTAGAAAAGCGATCACAGACCACCCAAATGACTGACATCTTTTGAGAAACGGGAAGGTCAGAAATGAAATCCATCGAAATATGTGTCCAAGGCCTCTTTGGGACCGGCAAGGGCAAAAGCAACCCACTGGCACGAGAACAGCAGGGCTTAGCCCTAGCACAAATCCCACAGGACTGCACAAAAGTACGTACATCCCGTGACAGAGATGGCCACCAGAAGGATCTAGCCACTAACTCTCTGGTACCAAAGATTCCAGGATGACCAGCCAACACCGAACAATGAAGTTCAGAGATAAGTTTATTAGCCCACCTATCAGGGACGAACAGTTTCTCTGCTGGACAACGATCAGGTTTATTCGCCTGAAATTTTTGCAGCACCCGCCGCAAATCAGGGGAGATGGTATCCTCAAGGAAGGAGTCATTGTGTCTGCCCGCTGGCTCAGATAAACCCGGAGAGTCGGGCACAAAACTCCTAGACAGAGCATCCGCCTTCACATTTTTAGAGCCCGGAAAGTACGAAATCACAAAGTCGAAGCGGGCAAAAAATAACGACCAACGGGCCTGTCTAGGATTCAAGCGCTTGGCAGACTCGAGATAAGTCAAGTTCTTATGATCAGTCAATACCACCACGCGATGCTTAGCTCCTTCAAGCCAATGACGCCACTCCTCGAATGCCCACTTCATGGCCAGCAACTCTCGATTGCCCACATCATAATTACGCTCAGCGGGCGAAAACTTCCTGGAAAAGAAAGCACATGGTTTCATGACTGAGCAATCAGAACCTCTCTGTGACAAAACCGCCCCTGCTCCAATCTCAGAAGCATCAACCTCGACCTGGAACGGAAGAGAAACATCTGGCTGACACAACACAGGGGCAGAACAAAAACGACGCTTCAACTCCTGAAAAGCTTCCACAGCAGCAGAAGACCAATTAACCAAATCAGCACCCTTCTTGGTCAAATCGGTCAATGGTTTGGCAACGCTAGAAAAATTACAGATGAAGCGACGATAAAAATTAGCAAAGCCCAGGAACTTTTGCAGACTTTTCAGAGATGTCGGCTGAATCCAATCCTGGATGGCTTGGACCTTAACTGGATCCATCTCGATAGTAGAAGGGGTAAAGATGAACCCCAAAAATGAAACTTTCTGCACACCGAAGAGACACTTTGATCCCTTCACAAACAAAGAGTTAGCACGCAGGACCTGAAAAACCATTCTGACCTGCTTCACATGAGACTCCCAATCATCTGAGAAGATCAAAATGTCATCCAAGTAAACAATCAGGAATTTATCCAGATACTCACGGAAGATGTCATGCATAAAAGACTGAAACACAGATGGAGCATTGGCAAGTCCGAACGGCATCACTAGATACTCAAAATGACCCTCGGGCGTATTGAATGCAGTTTTCCATTCATCTCCTTGCCAGATTCTCACCAGATTATACGCACCACGAAGATCTATCTTAGTGAACCAACTAGCCCCCTTAATCCGAGCAAACAAGTCAGATAACAATGGCAAGGGATACTGAAATTTAACAGTGATCTTATTAAGAAGGCGGTAATCAATACACGGTCTCAGCTAACCATCCTTCTTGGCTACAAAGAAGAACCCTGCTCCCAGTGGTGATGACTAGTGTTGAGCATTCCGATACCGCAAGTATCGGGTATCGGCCGATACTTGCGGTATCGGAATTCCGATACCGAGATCCGATACTTTTGTGGTATCGGGTATCGGTATCGGATACATAGAGATGTGTAAAATAAAGAATTAAAATAAACAATATTGATATATTTACCTCTCCGGCGGCCCCTGGTGAGTCCGCGGGTAACCGGCAGGCTTCGTTGTTCAAAATCAGCGCTTTTAGGACCTGAGAAACACGTCCCGGCTTCTGATTGGTCGCGGGCCGCCCATGTGACCGCCACGCGACCAATCACAAGCCGCGACGTCACCGCAAGCTATTAGCGCGCTCATTTTTGAAAAATGAGCGCGTTAATGACTTTCAAAGACGTAGCGGCTTGTGATTGGTCGCGGCCCCGACCAATCACAAGCCGCGACGTCACCGCAAGCTATTGACGCGCTCATTTTTAAAAATGAGCGCGTTAATGACTTTCAAAGACGTAGCGGCTTGTGATTGGTCGCGGCCACGCGACCAATCACAAGCCGCTATGTCTTTCAAAGCCATTAACGCGCTCATTTTTAAAAATGAGCGCGTCAATAGCTTGCGGTGACGTCGCGGCTTGTGATTGGTCGCGGCCACGCGACCAATCACAAGCCGCTATGTCTTTCAAAGCCATTAACGCGCTCATTTTTAAAAATGAGCGCGTCAATAGCTTGCGGTGACGTCGCGGCTTGTGATTGGTCGCGTGGCCGCGACCAATCACAAGCCGCTACGTCTTTGAAAGTCATTAACGCGCTCATTTTTCAAAAATGAGCGCGCTAATAGCTTGCGGTGACGTCGCGGCTTGTGATTGGTCGCGGCCACGCGACCAATCACAAGCCGCTATGTCTTTCAAAGCCATTAACGCGCTCATTTTTAAAAATGAGCTCGTCAATAGCTTGCGGTGACGTCGCGGCTTGTGATTGGTCGCGGCCGCGACCAATCACAACCCGCTACGTCTTTGAAAGCCATTAACGCGCTCATTTTTAAAAATGAGCGCGTTAATAGCTTGCGGTGACGTCGCGGCTTGGGATTGGTCGCGTGGCCGCGACCAATCACAACCCGCTACGTCTTTGAAAGCCATTAACGCGCTCATTTTTAAAAATGAGCGCGTTAATAGCTTGCGGTGACGTCGCGGCTTGGGATTGGTCGCGTGGCCGCGACTAATCACAAGCCGCTACGTCTTTGAAAGTCATTAACGCGCTCATTTTTCAAAAATGAGCGCGCTAATAGCTTGCGGTGACGTCGCAGCTTGTGATTGGTCGCGTGGCGGTCACATGGGCGGCCCGCGACCAATCAGAAGCCGGGACGTGTTTCTCAGGTCCTAAAAGCGCTGATTTTGAACAACAAAGCCTGCCGGTTACCCGCGGACTCACCAGGGGCCGCCGGAGAGGTAAATATATCAATATTTTTTATTTTTATTCTTTATTTTACACCTCCCTATGGATCCCAGGGCCTGAAGGAGAGTTTCCTCTCCTTCAGACCCTGGGAACCATGAGAATACCTTCCGATACTTGATGTCCCATTGACTTGTATTGGTATCGGATATCGGTATCGGCGATATCCGATATTTTTCGGGTATCGGCCGATACTATCCGATACCGATACTTTCAAGTATCGGACGGTATCGCTCAACACTAGTGATGACGATGGGCGAATATGTCCCTTCTCCAGGGATTCCTTCACATAACTGCGCATAGCGGCGTGTTCGGGCACGGATAAATTAAATAATCGACCTTTAGGGAATTTACTACCAGGAATCAAATTGATAGCACAATCACAATCCCTATGCGGAGGTAGAGCATCGGACTTGGGCTCTTCAAATACATCCTGATAATCAGACAAGAACTCTGGGACCTCAGAAGGGGTGGATGACGAAATCGACAAAAATGGAACATCACCATGTACCCCCTGACAACCCCAGCTGGATACCGACATGGAATTCCAATCCAATACTGGATTATGGGTTTGTAGCCATGGCAACCCCAACACGACCACATCATGCAGATTATGCAACACCAGAAAGCGAATAACTTCCTGATGTGCAGGAGCCATGCACATGGTCAGCTGGGCCCAGTATTGAGGTTTATTCTTGGCCAAAGGTGTAGCATCAATTCCTCTCAATGGAATAGGACACCGCAAAGGCTCCAAGAAAAACCCACAACGTTTAGCATAATCCAAATCCATCAGATTCAGGGCAGCGCCCGAATCCACAAATGCCATGACAGAAAACGACGACAAAGAGCATATCAAGGTAATGGACAGAAGGAATTTGGACTGTACAGTACCAATGACGGCAGACCTAGCGGACCGCTTAGTGCGCTTAGGACAATCAGAAATAGCATGAGTGGAATCACCACAGTAGAAACACAGACCATTCAGACGTCTGTATTCCTGCCGTTCAACTCTAGTCATAGTCCTATCGCACTGCATAGGCTCAGGTTTAACCTCAGGCAGTACCGCCAAATGGTGCACAGATTTACGCTCGCGCAAGCGTCGACCGATCTGAATGGCCAAAGACAAAGACTCATTCAAACCAGCAGGCATAGGAAATCCCACCATGACATCCTTAAGAGCCTCAGAGAGACCCTTTCTGAACAAAGCTGCCAGCGCAGATTCATTCCACTGAGTGAGTACTGACCATTTCCTAAATTTCTGACAATATACTTCTATATCATCCTGACCCTGGCACAAAGCCAGCAAATTTTTCTCAGCCTGATCCACTGAATTAGGCTCATCGTACAGCAATCCGAGCGCCAGGAAAAACGCATCGACACTACTCAATGCAGGGTCTCCTGGCGCAAGAGAAAATGCCCAGTCTTGAGGGTCGCCGCGCAAAAAAGAAATAATAATCAAAACCTGTTGAATAGGATTACCAGAAGAATGAGGTTTCAAGGCCAGAAATAGCTTACAATTATTTTTGAAACTTAGAAACTTAGTTCTATCTCCAAAAAACAAATCAGGAATAGGAATTCTTGGTTCTAACATAGATTTCTGATCAATAGTATCTTGAATTTTTTGTACATTTATAACGAGATTATCCATTGAAGAGCACAGACCCTGAATATCCATGTCCACACCTGTGTCCAGAATCACCCAAATGTCTAGGGAAAAAAAAAAAATGAACACAGAGCAGAAAAAAAAAAAAAAAAAAAATGATGTCAGAACTTTTTCTTTCCCTCTATTGAGAATCATTAGTTGGGCTCCTTGTACTGTTATGTTTGCTAATGACAGGTGTTATGAAGGCAATCCAGAAACACAGTGTGCTTAGCGATCAGAGCGCACACAATGATCTGACAAATACCCAAAAATACAAGAACGAGCTCTGAGACGTGGAAACTCTGTAGACTGCACACCTGATCCTATCCTAAACACAACTAAAAGCGGCTGTGGATTGCGCCTAACAACTACCTAGGCAACTCGGCACAGCCTAAGAAACTAGCTAGCCTGAAGATAGAAAAATAGGCCTGACTTGCCCCAGAGAAATTCCCCAAAGGAAAAGGCAGCCCCCCACATATAATGACTGTGAGTAAGATGAAAAGACAAAACGTAGGGATGAAATAGATTCAGCAAAGTGGGGCCCGATATTCTAGGACAGAGCGAGGACAGTAAAGCGAACTTTGCAGTCTACAAAAAACCCTAAAGCAAAACCACGCAAAGGGGGCAAAAAAACCCCACCGTGCCGAACTAACGGCACGGCGGTACACCCTTTGCGTCTCAGAGCTTCCAGCAAAACAAAAGACAAGCTGGACAGAAAAAAAGCAACAAAAAAGCAAAAAGCACTTAGCTATACAGAGCAGCAGGTCACAGGAACAATCAGGAGAAGCTCAGATCCAACACTGAAACATTGACAAGGAGCCAGGATAGCAGCATCAGGCGGAGTTAAGTAATGAAGCAGTCAACGAGCTCACCAGAACACCTGAGGGAGGAAGCTCAGAAGCTGCAGTACCACTTGTGACCACAGGAGTGAATTCAGCCACAGAATTCACAACAGTCTGCCACCATTGGTATGGTACAGTCTAAATTTCTATTGTCTGTTACTCTGATTTGCTCTTTCTCATCCTATTCTGTTATGGCATTTGTGGATTCAGGCGCTGCCCTGAATTTGATGGACTTGTAGTATGCTAGGTGCTGTGGTTTTTTCTTGGAGCCCTTGCAGTATCCTATTCCATTGAGAGGAATTGATGCTACGCCTTTGGCCAAGAATAAGCCTCAGTATTGGACCCAATTGACCATGTGCATGGCTCCTGCACATCAGGAGGATATCCGCTTTCTGGTGTTGCATAATCTGCATGATGTGGTCGTTTTGGGGTTGCCATGGCTACAGGTTCATAATCCAGTATTGGACTGGAAATCTATGTCTGTGTCCAGCTGGAGTTGCCAGGGGGTACATGGTGATGTTCCATTTTTGTCTATTTCGTCTTCCACTCCTTCTGAAGTTCCAGAGTTTTTGTCGGATTATCGGGATGTATTTGATGAGCCCAAAGCCAGTGCCCTACCTCCTCATAGGGATTGCGATTGTGCAATTCATTTGATTCCTGGTAGTAAGTTTCCTAAGGGCCGATTGTTCAATTTGTCTGTGCCAGAACACGCCGCTATGCGGAGTTATATAAAGGAATCCTTGGAGAAAGGCCATATTCGCCCGTCGTCATCACCGTTAGGAACAGGGTTCTTTTTTTTGGCCAAGAAGGATGGTTCTTTGAGACCTTGTATTGATTACCGCCTTCTTAATAAAATTACAGTCAAATTTCAGTATCCTTTGCCGTTGCTGTCTGATTTGTTTGCTCGTATTAAAGGGGCTAGTTGGTTCACCAAGATAGATCTTCGAGGGGCGTATAATCTTGTGCGTATTAAACAAGGCGATGAATGGAAAACAGCATTTAATACGCCCGAGGGCCATTTTGAGTACCTGGTTATGCCATTCAGGCTTTCCAATGCTCCATCAGTATTTCAGTCCTTTATGCATGACATCTTCCGAGAGTACCTGGATAAATTCCTGATTGTGTATTTGGATGATATTTTGGTCTTTTCGGATGATTGGGAGTCTCATGTGAAGCAGGTCAGAATGGTGTTCCAGGTCCTTCGTGCGAATTCCTTGTTTGTGAAGGGGTCAAAGTGTCTCTTTGGAGTTCAGAAGGTTTCATTTTTGGGGTTCATTTTTTCCCCTTCTACTATCGAGATGGACCCTGTTAAAGTCCAGGCCATTTACGATTGGACTCAGCCGACATCTGTGAAGAGCCTGCAAAAGTTCCTGGGCTTTGCTAATTTTTATCGACGCTTCATCGCTAATTTTTCTACTGTTGCTAAACCGTTGACTGATTTGACCAAGAAGGGTGCTGATGTGGTCAATTGGTCTTCTGCGGCTGTAGAGGCTTTTCAGGAGTTGAAGCGTCGTTTTTCTTCTGCCCCTGTGTTTTGCCAGCCGGATGTTTCGCTCCCGTTTCAGGTTGAGGTTGATTCTTCTGAGATTGGAGCAGGGGCTGTTTTGTCGCAAAGAAGTTCTGATGGCTCGGTGATGAAGCCATGTGCTTTCTTTTCTAGAAAGTTTTCGCCTGCTGAGCGTAACTATGATGTTGGTAATCGTGAATTGTTGGCCATGAAGTGGGCATTCGAGGAGTGGCGTCATTGGCTGGAAGGAGCCAAGCATCGCGTGGTGGTCTTGACAGATCACAAGAATTTGACTTATCTTTAGTCTGCCAAACGGTTGAATCCGAGACAGGCTCGATGGTCGTTATTTTTCTCCCGTTTTGATTTTGTGGTTTCGTTCCTTCCGGGCTCTAAGAATGTGAAGGCTGATGCCCTGTCAAGGAGTTTTGTGCCTGACTCTCCGGGTGTTCCTGAGCCGGCGGGTATTCTCAAAGAGGGGGTAATTTTGTCTGCCATCTCCCCTAATTTGCGGCGGGTGCTGCAAGAATTTCAGGCTGATAGACCTGACCGTTGCCCAGTGGAGAAACTGTTTGTCCCTGATAGATGGACTAGTAGAGTTATCTCTGAGATTCATTGTTCAGTGTTGGCTGGGCATCCTGGAATCTTTGGTACCAGAGATTTGGTGGCTAGATCCTTCTGGTGGCCGTCTTTGTCGCGGGATGTGCGTTCTTTTGTGCAGTCCTGTGGGACTTGTGCTCGGGCTAAGCCCTGCTGTTCTCGTGCCAGTGGGTTGCTTTTGCCCTTGCCGGTCCCGAAGAGGCCCTGGACGCATATTTCTATGGATTTTATTTCGGATCTCCCCGTCTATCAAAAGATGTCGGTCATTTGAGTGGTTTGTGATTGCTTTTCTAAGATGGTCCATTTGGTACCTTTGTCTAAATTGCCTTCCTCCTCTGATTTGGTGCCATTATTTTTCCAGCATGTGGTTCGTTTACATGGTATCCCGGAGAACATCGTTTCTGACAGAGGTTCCCAGTTTGTTTCAAGGTTTTGGCGATCCTTTTGTGCTAGGATGGGCATTGATTTGTCTTTTTCCTCGGCTTTCCATCCTCAGACAAATGGCCAAACCGAACGAACTAATCAAACTTTGGAAACATATCTGAGATGCTTTGTTTCTGCTGATCAGGAAGATTGGGTGTCCTTTTTGCCGTTGGCTGAGTTCTCCCTTAATAATCGGGCCAGCTCGGCTACTTTGGTTTCGCCGTTTTTCTGCAATTCTGGTTTCCATCCTCGTTTCTCTTCAGGGCAGGTTGAGTCTTCAGACTGTCCTGGTGTAGATACTGTGGTGGATAGGTTGCAGCAGATTTGGACTCATGTGGTGGACAATTTGACATTGTCCCAGGAGAAGGCTCAACGTTTCGCTAACCGCCGGCGCTGTGTGGGTCCCCGACTTCGTGTTGGGGATTTGGTTTGGTTGTCGTCTCGTTATGTTCCTATGAAGGTTTCCTCTCCTAAGTTTAAGCCTCGTTTCATTGGTCCATATAAGATTTCTGAGGTTATCAATCCTGTGTCATTTCGTTTGGCCCTTCCTGCTTCTTTTGCCATCCATAATGTGTTCCATAGGTCGTTATTGCGGAGATACGTGGCGCCTGTGGTTCCATCCGTTGATCCTCCTGCCCCGGTGTTAGTTGAGGGGGAGTTGGAGTATGTGGTGTAGAAGATTTTGGATTCTCGTGTTTCGAGACGGAAACTCCAGTACCTGGTCAAGTGGAAGGGTTATGGTCAGGAAGATAATTCCTGGGTTTTTGCCTCTGATGTTCATGCTGCCGATCTGGTTCGTGCCTTTCATTTGGCTCATCCTGGTCGGCCCGTGGGCTCTGGTGAGGGTTCGGTGACCCCTCCTCAAGGGGGGGGGTACTGTTGTGAATTCTGTTGTCGGGCTCCCTCCTGTGGTCATGAATGGTACTTCGGCTGGTTCTGTCCATGGACTTCCTCTGGTGGGTGTTTCTGAGTTTCCTTCCACAGGTGACAAGGTTAATTCGTTAGCTGCTGCTCTATTTAACTCCACTTAGATCTTTGCTCCATGCCACCTGTCAATGTTCCAGTATTGGTCTAGATCACTCCTGGATCGTTCTTGTGACCTGTCTTCCCATCAGAAGCTAAGTGTTAGCTTGTATTTCTTTGGTTTGCTATTTTTCTGTCCAGCTTGCTATTTAATTTGTTGTTTTGCTTGCTGGAAGCTCAGGGACGCAGAGGGAGCGCCTCCGCACCGTGAGTCGGTGCGGAGGGTCTTTTTGCGCCCTCTGCATGGTCTTTTTGTAGGTTTTTGTGCTGACAGCAAAGTAACCTTTCCTATCCTCGGTCTGTTCAGTAAGTCGGGCCTCACTTTGCTAAATCTATTTCATCTCTGTGTTTGTATTTTCATCTTTACTCACAGTCATTATATGTGGGGGGCTGCCTTTTCCTTTGGGGAATTTCTCTGAGGCAAGGTAGGCTTTATTTTTTTATCTTCAGGGCTAGCTAGTTTCTTAGGCTGTGCCGAGTTGCATAGGGAGCGTTAGGCGCAATCCACGGCTATTTCTAGTGTGTTTGATAGGTTTAGGGATTGCGGTCAGCAGAGTTCCCACATCCCAGAGCTCGTCCTTATTATCAGTAACTATCAGGTCATTCCGTGTGCTCTTAACCACCAGGTCCATTATTGTCCTGACCACCAGGTCATAACAGCACACCCCACGGCTACTTCTAGTTGCCGTGTTAAGATCAGGGTTTGCGGTCTGTATAGTTACCACCTACTCCAGGGAAAGTTTTCATGCTGCTCCAAGGTCACCTGATCATAACAGTACAACTGGCCAATAATGAGTTAAATGCATCTCACTGTTTTTTGCTTTGAGAACTCAATCCTCCGGTGATTCCATTCAGCAGGTTAAAATCGTCATCTCCCTGCTGCGTGGCGACCCGCAGGATTGGGCATTTTCCATGGAATCTGGGAATCCGGCTTTGCTTGATGTAGACTCCTTTTTTCAGGCTTTGGGATTGTTATATGATGAACCTAATTCTGTGGATCAAGCTGAGAAGACCTTGTTGGCCCTGTCTCAGGGTCAAGAGGCAGCAGAATTGTATTGTTAGAAATTCAGAAAATGGTCGGTGTTGACTAAATGGAATAATGATGCTTTGGCGGCAATTTTCAGAAAGGGTCTTTCTGAATCCGTTAAAGATGTTATGGTGGGGTTTCCCATGCCTTCCGGTCTGAGTGATTCTATGTCTCTGGCCATTCAGATTGACCGGCGCTTGCGGGAGCGCAGAACTGTGCGCGCCGTGGCGTTATCCTCAGAGCAAATTCCTGTGCCAATGCAGTGTGATAGGATTCTGTCTAGAATGGAACGACAAGGTTTCAGACGTCAGAATAGGTTGTGTTATTATTGTGGCGACGCTTCTCATGTCATTTCTGTCTGCCCTAAGCGGACAAAGAGGATCGCCAGTTCAATTACCATCAGTACTGTACAACCTAAATTTTTGTTATCTGTGTCCCTGATCTGCTCATTGTCATCATTTTCTGTCATGGCGTTTGTGGATTCAGGCGCCGCCTTGAACTTAATGGACTTGAGTTTGCCAAGCGTTGTGGTTTTCCCTTGCAGCCTTTGCAGAACCCTAGTCCTTTAAGGGGCATTGATGCTACACCCTTGGCTAAAAATAAGCCCCAGTTTTGGACACAGGTGACCATGCGCATGGCGCCAGTCCATCAGGAAGATTGTCGATTTCTGGTGTTGCATAATTTGCATGATGCTATCATGCTGGGTTTTCCGTGGTTGCAGGTACATAATCCTGTGTTGGATTGGAAGTCCATGTCTGTGACTGGTTGGGGTTGTCAGGGGGTTCATAATGATGTTCCTTTGATGTCAATCTTCTCTTCTGAAATTCCAGAGTTTTTGTCTGATTTTCAGGATGTATTCGATGAGCCCAAGTCCAGTTTCCTTCCACCGCACAGGGACTGCGATTGTGCTATTGACTTAATTCCAGGCTGTAAGTTTCCTAAGGGTCGACTTTTCAACCTGTCTGTGCCTGAACATACCGCCATGCGGAGCTATATTAAGGAGTCTTTGGAGAAAGGGCATATTCGACCATCTTCTTCACCGTTGGGAGCGGGGTTCTTTTTTGTTGCTAAAAAAGATGGTTCCTTGAGACCCTGTATTGATTATCGCTAGGGTTGAGCGACTTTTGTTTTTATAGGATCGGGTCGGGTTTCACGAAACCCGACTTTTTCAAAAGTCGGGTCGAGTGAAATCGGCAGATCCTATAGAAAAGTCGGGGTTGGGGTCGGCCGAAACACGAAACCCAATGCAGTGCATTGGGTTTCTAATGGTTCCCAGGGTCTGAAGGAGAGGAAACTCTCCTTCAGGCCCTGCGATCCATATCAATGTGTAAAATAAAGAATAAAAATAAAAAATATTGCTATACTCACCCTCGGACGTGCCCTGGTTGTAACCGGGAGCCTTCCTTCCTAAGAATGAGCGCCTGAAGGACCTTTCGATGACGTCGCGGCTTGTGATTGGTCACGTGAGCGGTCACATGGGCGTCACGCGACCAATCACAAACCGCGACGTCATCGAAAGGTCCTTCAAGCGCTGATTCTTAGGAAGGAAGGCTGTGGGTTAGAACCAGGGTGCGTCCGAGGGTGAGTAAATTCCTAATAGGTATATACTCACCCTCGGACGCACCCTGGTTCTAACCCGCAGCCTTCCTTCCTAAGAATCAGCGCTTGAAGGACCTTTCGATGATGTCGCGGCTTGTGATTGGTCGCGCGACGCCCATATGACCGCTCACGCGACCAATCACAAGCCGCGACGTCATCGAAAGGTCCTTCAGGCGCTCATTCTTAGGAAGGCTCCCGGTTACAACCAGGGCGCGTCCGAGGGTGAGTATAGCAATATTTTTTATTTTTATTCTTTATTTTACACTTAAATCTGAATTCCGATACCGATTCCCGATATCTTAAACATATCGGGAATCGGTATCGGAATTCCGATACCAGATTCAGAAGATCGCCGACCTCATGGCGGACCCCACACAGGGGTCGGGTCGGGTTTCATGAAACTCGACTTTGCCAAAAGTCGGCGACTTCTGAATCTGGCCGACCCGTTTCGCTCAACCCTAATTATCGCCTCTTGAATAAGATCACGGTCAAGTTTCAATACCCTTTACCTTTGCTTTCCGATTTGTTTGCTAGGATTAAGGGAGCTAGTTGGTTTACGAAGATTGACCTTCGGGGGGCATATAATCTTGTTCGTATTAAGCAGGGTGATGAATGGAAAACTGCGTTTAACACGCCCGAAGGCCATTTTGAATAACTTGTGAGGCTATTCGGACTCTCTAATGCTCCATCTGTTTTTCAGTCCTTCATGCATGATATCTTCCTGACTTATCGTGATAAATTCTTGATTGTATATTTGGACGATATTTTGATTTTTTCCGATGATTGGGAGTCTCATGTGCAACAGGTCAGGATGGTATTTCAGATCCTTCGTGACAATGCTTTGTTTGTGAAAGGGTCTAGGTGTCTCTTTGGGGTGCAGAAGGTTTCTTTTTTGGGCTTCATTTTTTCTCCCTCGTCTATAGAGATGGATCCGGTTAAGGTTCAGGCCATTCATGATTGGATTCAGCCCACATCCGTGAAGAGTCTTCAGAAATTTTTGGGTTTTGCAAATTTTTATCGCCGTTTCATTGCTAATTTTTCCAGCGTGGTTAAACCCTTGACCGATTTGACGAAGAAAGGCGCTGATGTGGCGAATTGGTCCTCTGTGGCTGTCTCTGCCTTTCAGGAGCTTAAACGTCGATTTACTTCTGCTCCAGTGTTGCGCCAACCGGATGTTTCTATTCCGTTTCAGGTTGAGGTTGACGCTTCTGAGATTGGGGCAGGGGCCGTTTTGTCTAAGAGGGATCCTGTTGGTTCCTTAATGAAACCGTGTGCCTTCTTTTCCCGTAAGTTTTCACCTGCTGAATGCAATTATGATGTCGGCAATCGGGAGTTGTTGGCTATGAAGTGGGCGTTTGAGGAGTGGCGACATTGGCTTGAGGGAGCTAAGCACCGTATTGTGGTCTTGACCGATCATAAGAATCTGATTTACCTCGAGTCTGCCAAACGGCTGAATCCTAGACAGGCTCGATGGGCCTTGTTTTTTTCCCGTTTTGATTTTGTGGTCTCGTACCTTCCGGGTTCTAAGAATATTAAGGCTGATGCCCTCTCTAGGAGTTTCCCAGAAGATGTCTGTTATCTGGGTTGTTTGTGACCGGTTCTCTAAGATGGTTCATTTGGTGCCTTTGCCTAAATTGCCTTCCTCTTCTGATTTGGTTCCGTTGTTTTTTCAGCATGTGGTTCGTTTGCATGGTATTCTGGAAAAAATTGTGTCCGACAGAGGTTCCCAGTTTGTTTCTAGGTTTTGGCGGGCCTTTTGTGCTAAGCTGGGCATTGATTTGTCTTTTTCTTCTGCATTTCATCCTCAGACAAATGGCCAGACCGAGCGAACTAATCAGACTTTGGAGACTTATTTGAGATGCTTTGTGTCTGCTGATCAGGATGATTGGGTGGCCTTCTTGCCATTGGCCGAGTTTGCCCTTAATAATCGGGCTAGTTCGGCTACTTTGGTTTCGCCTTTCTTTTGTAATTTGGGTTTTCATCCTCGTTTTTCTTCTGGGCAGGTTGAGCCTTCTGACTGTCCTGGTGTGGATTCTGTGGTTGACAGGTTGCAGCAGATTTGGGCTCATGTGGTGGACAATTTGGTGTTGTCTCAGGAGGAGGCTCAACGTTTTGCTAACCGTCGTCGGTGTGTTGGTTCCCGTCTTCGGGTTGGGGATCTGGTCTGGTTGTCTTCCCGTCATGTTCCTATGAAGGTTTCTTCCCCTAAGTTTAAGCCTCGGTTTATTGGTCCTTATAAGATTTCTGAGATTATTAATCCGGTGTCTTTTCGATTGGCGCTTCCGGCCTCTTTTGCTATCCATAATGTCTTCCATAGATCTTTATTGCGGAAATATGTGGAGCCCGTTGTTCCCTCTGTTGATCCTCCGGTCCCTGTGTTGGTTGATGGGGAGTTGGAATATGTTGTTGAGAAGATTTTGGATTCCCGTTTTTCGAGGCGGAAGCTTCAGTACCTTGTCAAATGGAAGGGTTATGGCCAGGAGGATAATTCCTGGGTTTTTGCCTCTGATGTCCATGCCGCTGATTTGGTTTGTGCCTTTCATCTGGCTCATCCTGATCGGCCTGGGGGCTCTGGTGAGAGTTCGGTGACCCCTCCTCAAGGGTGGGTACTGTTGTGAATTCTGCTTTTGGGCTCCCTCCGGTGGCTGTAGGTGGTAATGCAGTTGTCCCTGGCCTGCAGTTCTGGACAGGTGTATCTGCTGATTGCAAATCTGACTGGGGTATTTAGGTTTGCAGAACTCATTAGTCCTTTCCAGTTGTCAATGTTTCTTGTGAAGTGTTGGATCACTTTCTGGCTTCTCCTACTTAGCTGCCAATTCAGCAAAAGATAAGTGTCTGTTTGTTTTTCTGTGGCACACATGCAGTGTGCTTGTATTCTGTGCTATTCATTTGTTTTTCTCTTGTCCAGCTTAGACTGTGTCAGTGTTTTCTCAGTCTTGTTGGATTCTCTGGAGTTGCAGATATACACTCCACATCTTTAGTTGGATGGTGGAGTTTTTGTATTTTCTGCTGTGGATTTTTTTGGAAGGATTTTTAATACTGACCGCATAGTATCCTGTCCTATTCTTTCCTATTTAGCTAGTGTGGCCTCATTTGCTAAATCCTGTTTCCTGCCTGCGTGTGTCTTTTCCTCTACCACTCACAGTCGTTATTTGTGGGGGGGCTGCCTATTCTTTGGGGTTCTGCTCTGAGGCAAGATAGTATTCCTATTTCCATCTATAGGGGTATTTAGTCCTCCGGCTGTGTCGAGGTGTCTAGGTTTTGTTAGGCACACCCCACGGCTACTTCTAGTTTCGGTGTTAAGATCAGGGTTTGCGGTCTGTATAGTTACCACCTACTCCAGGGAAAGTTTTCATGCTGCTCCAAGGTCACCTGATCATAACAGTGTCCCCTCTGTAGCATTAGGAGTCCCCTCTGTAACACAGAAAAACAAGTCCTCTCCCTCCTCATCCATCTCATCTTCCTCCTCCTCACCCAATGTTGCCTCAGAATATTGTCTGGGCTGGGTAGTATCACCCATTGTGAAATCTGGCTCCATACCAACATGCTGAGCCCTTAAAGCTTCCTCATTGAGATTATGCAGTGATTGTTTCAAGAGACACAGCAGAGGGATGGTTACGCTGATAATATCCTGATCCCCATTCACAAGCTTGGTGCAGTGCTCAAGTTCTTAAGAACCTCAAAAATGTCAGCGTTCTGCACCCACTCGACAGTTGTTATGTGTGGTGGCTAACTCTCAGTCTGATGGGCATGTTGAAGCTGGTATTTAGCTACTGCCCTCTGCTGCTCACTAATCCTCACCAACATATGATAGGTTGAGTTCCACCGTGTGGGCAGGTCGCAAATGAGTCGGTGACTTGGCAAATTCAAGCACTTTTGCAGCACTGTAAGATCAGCAAAAGCGGTAGAGGAATGGCGGAAATGGGCAATAATACGGCACTCCTTCTCAAGTAGGTACAGCAAGGCAGGGTAACTTTTCAGAAATTTTGGAACAACTAGGTTCAACACGTGAGCCATGCATGGCACGTGTACCAGCTTGCCGATCTTTAAAGCCACCACCAGGTTATGCCCATTATCGCAGACGACCAGATGGGGTTGGAGGTGCAGCGGGGACAGCCACTGGTAGCAGGCAGTAGGAAATGTTTGGATTACTGCTTTGCATAGGGCACTAACCGCCTTTTTAAGTGGACTAATGTGGACAGCAGAAGGCTCTGACCCCCAAAACAGCAGGGAAAATGGCCTGGTGCGGCGTACTATTACGTCCAACGTTGGAAAGGAGTTAAAATATTTTTTCCTCTGTTGCTGGATGATTCTTTTTCCACTTGGCAGCCAACCCAATCTTAACATCAGCAAATCCAATAGAAGAAAGGTACTCCAGCTCCGATAAAAACGTGAAGTAAGACCATGGGTAAGACCGATTCAGGTCGAAACGCGTTGCCATAACCACTACAAACACCTGTTTGGTCCACCGAATGTAAGGATTACTGTTTTAACCATTTTGGATTAATAAAGACTTCACGTTTTTATCGGAGCTGGAGTACCTTTCTTCTATTGGATTTGCTGCTGCTGGACGTCCAGGTCAGGACGAACTCCCGTGCTCCGTACCTGCTGGTCTGGTTGGTGAGCGGGCTATGGCTTTTTGAGCCGTTTTTCTTTATATGTGTTATTACCAATCTTATCATCCCTGCACTACCGATGGTCACTGTTGTGTTGTGAATTCCGCTCTTGGGCTCCCTCTGGTGGTTGTAAGTGGCACTTTTGTGAGTTCTGCTCTTGGGCTCCCTCTTGTGGTTTCTAGTGGTATGGCTGCTCCTTGGAGTTAGCTGTCTTCAGCTGTTTCCACTGATCGTCTTTTCTGTTCAACTATTTATGCCTGGCTCTGTCCTTCTGCCAGTGCCACTTGTAAATGGTTCCTGGTTGGATTCACATCTCTTTGGAGTTCCCTGTTATCCTGACCAGTTCAGCAAAGCTAAGTTTTTGCTTGCTCTTTTCTGTTCACAGTTTGTGGACTTATCCATTCTGTGCTTCTATGTTTGTCCAGCGTTATCAGTATGAATTAATTCTGTCTTGCTGGAAGCTCTGGGAAGCAGATTTACCCTCCACACCTTTAGTCAGGTGTGGAGATTTTTAGTAAACTCTGCGTGGATTTTTGTAGTGTTTTATACTGACCGCACAGTATTCCATCCTGTCCTATCTATCAAGTTAGACTGGCCTCCTGTGCTCATCCTGGTTTCATTCTGTGTATGTCTTTTCCCTCTCCACTCACAGTCATTATTTGTGGGGGGCTAATCTATCCTTTGGGGATTTTCTCTGAGGCAAGATAGTTTTCCTGCTTCTATCTTTAGGGGTAGTTAGCTCTTAGGCGGTGACGAGGTGCCTAGGGAGAGTTAGGAGCATCCCACGGCTACTTCTAGTGTTGTGTTGAGCTTAGGGACTGCGGTCAGTACAGTTACCACTTCCTTCAGAGCTCGTTCCATGTTGCTCCTAAACCACCGCATCATAACAGGTCACACTTGTCGGTGAGCTGGATATAAATCCATTTCTATCAGAGTATTTCTTTGTATGTGTATTCCAGGAGAATAAAATAATTTTTTTTCATCCTATAAAATTACTAAAAAATAATGAAAAACACTTTGTAATGAAAAAAAATGAATAACTTTTTTTTAATAATAAAGATCACAAATCACCAAATAACAGACATATTTCATGTCGCTATAATCGTAACGACCTGCACAACACAGTGATCAGGTTATTTACGGGGATGGGTTAATGATGTAAAAAAATGGCGTAATTGATATTTTTCTCTTTTAAATCCATAAAAAATGAAATAAAAATGAAACGTTGGGGCCATGTTTACATGTAGCAAAAATGCTGTGTTTTTTCTACTGCTTTTTTTCTGCAGGTGTCTTCGCCATACGATACAATAACAATCTTCTCTTTGTATTAATTTTTCGTGTGTTTCTTTTATGCGTTTTCTCCCTTATTTGATGCAATCAGGGGGAGAGGCTGGGTTGTGGGTCCCGGTGGCCTAATAGATATGTCCAGCAGTGTGGTGGAGTGTTGGTAAAGCAGCGGTGCACCTGCCTTGGAAGCATTGTGATAATACCCTAATTAATAAGATTCAACACGTTTCTTCAGCACCCCCCTTTTGCCCCTCCATCTTTGGAGCAGCAACACTATTTTCCAGCCTACAGTTAAATCTAGCGATGTTTGAAAAAGACCCGGACAAGGTCGAAACATCACTCGCTACTTAACATATTTTTCACTCACCAATCCTGCATTATTTTTGTTGGCCTAATGCATATTGATCTGTATGTATTGCAACAACTATTGTTTGTTTAATATGATGTGATTTATATATCTGCATGCATATTGTTCACATGTCGACAAAGTTAAAAAAAAAAGAGTCCTCATTTACAGACAGGATGTTCCTCCTCCCCTTCCCTGTGAGCACATTTCTTGTGTGGAGCTGAAGCAGAAGGACTCATAGCAGATCTCTCTCTCTCAGAAACCAGATTGATCCTGTTCTCATGTTTTAAGCTGGATATTCTTAATTCTTAATAAATGAACATTCTCTGTTGCTCGTTGTGGACATCACGCTGATTAACCCGCTGCTAACAGGTTATGGGCCCAGGAGTCAAAGCAATCCCAAACCTCCAGAGCACAGAGATAGAAAGACAACAGCAAACTGAGAAGAAGTAAAATGGCCACCAGCAGCAACTCAACAAAGTTTACAGTGCCAAGCCTGAATAACCAGAACTACCAATCCTGGAAATTCAAGTTGAAGATGCTGTTGATAAGAGAAGGTACGTGGAAATACACTCAGGACCCTAAGCCTGACCCAGTACCACAGGAATGGCTAGAAATGGATCAGAAAGCACAGAGCACCATATCACTCAGTATAGAGGATGATCAGATTGTGCATGTGTGTAAGTGTGAATCTGCAAAGGAAATGTGGGAGCAGTTGCAGAAAGTACATGAGAGAATAAATTTAAGCAATAAACTCTATCTAATGAGAATGCTGTATCAGTCTAAGCTACACAATGACCAGGACATGCAGGACTACATTAGAAATACTCTGGAGACCGTAGAGCGCCTGCGGGGCATTGGAGAAGATATGAAGGACTTCCATATAGCAGCATTATTACTTAGTGGTCTCCCAGAAAGCTATGACACTCTGGTAACTGCACTAGATGCACGCCCAGATGATGAGCTGACATTGGAATACGTCAGAGGAAAGCTTGTAAATGAATATAAGAGAAAGGCAGAAAATGTGAGCAGCAAGATATGTAACAAGGAAACTGCTTTACAAACACATGATGTACCCACCAGCAAAAATCACCCTAAAGAGACACGTGAATGTTTTGTATGCAAGAAGCCAGGTCATTTAAAAGCTGAATGCAGAGTCTGGAAAGCTAAAATGAGTCAGTTGAAAAAGCAAAACAGCCAACAGAGAGTTAAAGGGACACTGTCACCTGAATTTGGAGGGAACAATCTTCAGCCATGGAGGCGGGGTTTTTGTGTGTTTGATTCACCCTTTCCTTACCCGCTGGCTGCATGCTGGCTGCAATATTGGATTGAAGTTCATTCTCTGTCCTCCGTAGTACACGCCTGCACAAGGTAAGATTGCCTTGCGCAGGCGTGTACTATGGAGGACAGAAAATGAACTTCAATCCAATATTGCAGCCAGCGGGTAAGGAAAGAGTGCATCAAAAACCCCAAAACCCCGCCTCCATGGCTGAAGATTGTTCCCTCCAAATTCAGGTGACAGTGTCCCTTTAAGAGTGCTGTATCTGGAAACAATGATTCGGCAAATACTGAAGCTGCATTCACATCAGTCAATGCATTTAAATCAAAGCATGCGTGGTGTATAGATTCTGGCGCAATCAGTCACATGACCAATGACAGAGACTTCTTTACTAAGCTTAACCAAAATAAGTCAGAGAAAGTGATAATGGCAAACGGTCAGTGCATGAACTCAGAAGGCATAGGAGACGGTTATATTGATTGTAACATCTCTGCAACACAAAGTAGAAGGATCCATGTAAAGGATGTACTATATGTGCCTAGTCTTGAAAGTAATCTATTATCTGTGAAAAAGCTCACAAAACAAGGTAATGAAGTTACATTTAAGGAAGATAGGTGCATCATCTCAAAGGAGGGTCACACATTAGCAAAAGGACAAATCAGAGATGAACTGTATCAGTTGAAATGTAAAGAGTGTGTATGCACAGCTAAGCAAGAACTGCACAAGAACTGTATTCATGTATGGCACAGGCGGCTTGCGCATAGAGACCCAGAAGCAATAAGAAAGTTATTTCAAGAACAATTAGCTGATAATATTACAATTGATTCATGTAATCAGACAATGAGGTGTTCCAGCTGTATCAAAGGGAAAATGTCCAGAAAGGCCTTTCCTAAGAAAAGTACTGCAAGAACAGAACAACCACTAGATTTAGTACACTTGGATATCTGTGGTCCAATGCGTACTCAGACCCCTGGAAAGAAAAGATATTTTCTTACATTTATTGATGACAATTCAAGATATACAGTTGTCTATTTACTTCACAGCAAAAACGAAGTTCCAGAGAAACTTGGAATATATCTAGCTGAAGTACACAACAAGTTTGGAAGAATGCCAAAAACTTTACGTGCAGATAATGGAACTGAGTATACAAGTAATGAAACACAGGGCATTTTAAAGAAAAATGGAATCATATTTCAAACTACTGTACCATACAACCCTGAGCAAAATGGTGTAGCAGAAAGAAGGAACCGAACACTCTGTGAAAGCGCAAGGAGTATGTTATTTGATGCAAATTTGCCTATAGTATATTGGGGCGAAGCTATTATGACGGCTTGTTATCTTCAGAACAGACTACCAAGTAAAGCGACAGAGAAAACTCCATTTGAGCAATGGAATGGTACAAAACCAAAACTACAACACATAAGGATTTTCGGAAGTAAAGCATTTGCACATGTTCCCAAAGAAAAATGAACTAAGTGGGAATCTCATGCCAAGGAAGGCATCCTGGTAGGCTACAGTGAAACCCAGAAAGGTTATAGAATTTTACACCCAGAGACAAACAAGGTCACAATAAGTAAAGATGTAGTGTTTGATGAAAACTTCGTGTCACCCAAGTTTTATGACATTATGCCAGTAGTCCAGATGAAGCAACAACAACAATCTCAATCACAATTACAAGACAACAAAGAAAAGAATGTAGAAGTCTGGCTGGACTCTTCAACCACTGAAGGAACAACAAAAGGCCTAAGTGAACCTGAAATTAGACGGTCGTCAAGATCAAACAAAGGAATACCAGCTAAACGTTTATCCTACATTGTGAAGACACTGCCTGAGTCAGAACCACAGTCATGGGATGAAATGCAGAAACTACCCGCCCATGAAAGAACAAAGTGGATCAATGCCGCGAATGAAGAAATGAACTCGCTTCATCAACTTCAAACTTGGAAACTCACTGAGTTACCACAGGATAAAAAGGCAATTAAGTGCAAGTGGGTATTTAAAACCAAATATGATTCTGAAGGTAAAGTCCACAGATTTAAAGCGAGGTTGGTCGCAAAAGGATATTCTCAAAAATATGGCGAAGACTATGATGCTACTTTTTCCACGGTCGCTAAGCAGACAACATTTAGAGCATTGTTGGCGGTAGCTGCAGTACAAAGGATGTTTGTCAGACATTTGGATATCAAAACTGCATTTTTAAATGGTGACATTGAGGAGGACTTATACATGACTCAACCTGAAGGTTATGTAAAGGAAGGTGAACAGAATCTTGTTTGCAAACTACAAAAATCTCTTTATGGTCTTAAGCAATCGGAGAGAGCATGGAACTCTAAAATGAACAAAGTCTTGTTAGAAGAAGGATTTAAAAGAGGTCAAGCGGATCCATGCCTGTACACGAGATACACAGATGAAAAATGGATGTATATTCTCTTATATGTGGACGATGTAATTGTAGTTCATCAAGAAGAAGCTGAAATTGGGAAAATTACTAAAATTTTGAACCAGCATTTTGAAACAAAAGACCTAGGAAATGTGACATATTATATGGGAATCCACATCCAGAGAGAGGAAGATGGAAGTTTTCTTTTAAATCAAAGTGCAAAGATTAATTCAATTTTGGATCAGTTCGGAATGACTGAAGCCAAAGGTGTATCAACGCCAATGGAATCATCCTACCTGAAACTGGAAGAAGATGACCTGTTGCCTAACAATGAGAAATATCGACAGGCAGTGGGGGCACTTCTATATATATCAACTACGACTCGACCGGATATTACAACAGCAGTTGGAATATTGTGCAGATATGTGGAGAAACCGCGCCAAAAGGACTGGAATGCCGTTAAAAGAGTTCTCCAATATTTAAAAGGGACACAAGGTGTAAATTAAAAAATATCTGCAGCAGGAAATCTAAAACTCACCGGCTATGCTGACTCAGATTGGGCTGGTGATTCGCAAGATTGTAAATCCACAAGCGGATATGTATTTAAACTTGGAGAAAGTTCAATCTCCTGGTCTAGTAGAAAACAAGTGTCTGTTGCTTTGTCATCTACAGAAACTGAGTATGTATCCGCAGCCTATGCAAGTCAGGAGATCATTTGGCTAAGACAACTGATGGATGATCTTGGTAAACCGTTAACTCAGCCAACGGTGACATATGAGGACAACCAAGGATGCATTAAACTTGCATGCAGTGAAAAGATCAGTGCTAGAACTAAGCACATCGACGTCAGATGTCATCATCTACGTGATTTAATAGATCGTGGCGTAATTCAATTTGTTTATTGTGAAACTGATAAAATGTTAGCTGATATTTTGACCAAGCCATTGCCACGACCTAGGTTCCAAGAATTGAGAACCACTATGGGACTGACAGAATAAGTAGTTGTTGAGTGGGGGTGTTGGCCTAATGCATATTGATCTGTATGTATTGCAACAACTATTGTTTGTTTAATATGATGTGATTTATATATCTGCATGCATATTGTTCACATGTCAACAAAGTTAAAAAAAAAAAGAGTCCTCATTTACAGACAGGATGTTCCTCCTCCCCTTCCCTGTGAGCACATTTCTTGTGTGGAGCTGAAGCAGAAGGACTCATAGCAGATCTCTCTCTCTCAGAAACCAGATTGATCCTGTTCTCATGTTTTAAGCTGGATATTCTTAATTCTTAATAAATGAACATTCTCTGTTGCTCGTTGTGGACATCACGCTGATCAACCCGCTGCTAACAATTTTTGTGGTGTAATTTCTTACACAAGAATTAAATTGTTCACTTTGCATCTACATGAGTGCAGCTCATTGACTTTTTCTACTTAATTTTGGATTACTCCGCTTCAGCCAGCACCTCATATTCTTATGAAATGTGTGCACCTTCCTCTTTTTCCTGAGAAGGTAAAAGATTTGCAGCCTCCCGTCCAGCTGCTCGGTGGCACTGACCTGGATGCTGGATCAATGTCCCATGAATCGATCTGCTCATCTCTAGTCTCAACTGTCCTGTATACAGCAGACAGTCCTTAATTTGGGTCTACACCCTGCAGTCTCTGCTGTCTGCTGAATGTCCCTTACTACCACCGCCCCCTCTGACATCACCTCCTGCCTTGGGAGAAAGAAATTGTAAATGGATTTGGATTGAGGTGTGAAGAGGGAATGGCCAAAATTTGCATGGCACACTTAGCACACAGCATAAGTTATCCCTCTTTCTATTCTTCAAAGGGAGGTATTGTTGGGAGGATTGTTGGGAGGTATGCCTTAACTCCCCCAACAATCATCTGTCGGGAGCCACATTAATCACAGAGCTGGAAAAAATAATACCAGTCATGAATTAACACAGGAAAAAAAGAGTCCAAAAATACTGCCATTTAAAAAAAGTAATAATATTTATTCAAATAATCAAATTGAAATTTACACATAAACAATTCCAAATGTAACAAAAGCTAGAAGTATATGGATTTTATCATAAATGTGACTACATCCATAGATGCAGAAAATGACCCAAGAATACAGAACGGGACATGTAATACTCAGGGCCGTATTTAGAGTTTCTGCTGCCCTAGGCACTTTTCGTGCTGCCTCCCCCTTTGGTGAGTATGACTAATGCAGACACTATCGGCAGTGACTTAGGTTACTTTCACATCAGCGATTTTTGACATTTGCGGCAGATCCGACAGTTTTTCCGCATCCGTAACGGATCACTTATGGCAACACTGTGTTCGGCCTCATTCATTCCCTATGGGACTTGCGGCACTTGCGGTTTTGCTGTGATCCAGCAAATGCGGTACTTGCAGCAAAAAGAAAAAAATGCTGCTAGCAGTGTTTTTTTTGTCTCACCTCAAGTGCTGCACATGTCCGCAAGTCCCATAGGGAATGAATGAGGCCGAACGCAGAGTTGCCGGCCTGTAAGTGATATGTTACACGACAGAGGCGGAAAAACTGCAGTATCTGCCATGAACGGAGAAAATCGCTGATTTGAAAGTAGCCTTAGCAAACCTTTCCATTAGTTGTCATGTGAGAATCTGGTGGATCTCATACACAGTACATGGTCAGTTGATTCTGCCATGGTTGCAATGTTTGGCTGACAGGTTTTTAAGGGGAACCTGTCAGTCGATTCATACTACCAAAACCACGGGCAGCATCACTCAGACTGCAAACAGGGAAGTTTATCTCTGCAATGCTGGGACGTTTCAGAGAGAGTACTTTGAAGAGCTGGATGGGTAATTTAGTGAGAGAACGGACTAATCTGTTGCTATCGTATGTGGGCTTCTCTCCATGTCTCTAGATCAGGGGTGGGCAATTTATTTTCCCGAGGGGCCAGATGAAAGACCATGACTGTTGTGGAGGCCGAACCAATAGCATGAAAATAATTCTACTCAATATTAATTAATATTAATTGTATCACTTAATATTGAGCAGAATTAAGTATGCTGACACCCCCTATATATCTTTAAACCCCCCACAGCCCCTTAAATACAGCATGAGCCCCACACAGCCTCCCCATATACAGCATGAGACCAGCCTCTCATCTCCTCTCCTTTCCAGCCTCTCCTCTCCTTTCCAGCCTCTCATCTCCTTTCCAGCCTCTCATCTCCTTTCCAGTCTCTCATCTCCTTTCCAGCCTCTCATCTCCTGCCTCTCAGCTCCTTTCCAGCCTCTCCTCTCCTGTCTCTCAGCTCCTTTCCAGCTTCTCCTCTCCTGCCTCTCAGCTCCTTTCCAGCCTCTCCTCTCCTGCCTCTCAGCTCCTTTCCAGCCTCTCCTCTCCTGCCTCTCAGCTCCTTTCCAGCCTCTCCTCTCCTTTCCAGCCTCTCCTCTCCTGCCTCTCAGCTCCTTTCCAGCCTCTCATCTCCTTTCCAGCCTCTCCTTTCCAGCCTCTCATCTCCTTTCCAGCCTCTCCTCTCCTTTCCAGCCTCTCATCTCCTTTCCAGCCTCTCATCTCCTTTCCAGCCTCTCCTCTCCTTTCCAGCCTCTCATCTCCTTTCCAGCCTCTCCTCTCCTTTTCAGCCTCTCATCTCCTTTCCAGCCTCTCCTCTCCTTTCCAGCCTCTCATCTCCTTTCCAGCCTCTCCTCTCCTTTTCAGCCTCTCATCTCCTTTCCAGCCTCTCATCTCCTTTCCAGCCTCTCATCTCCTTTCCAGCCTCTCCTCTCCTTTCCAGCCTCTCCTCTCCTTTCCAGCCTCTCATCTCCTTTCCAGCCTCTCATCTCCTTTCCAGCCTCTCATCTCCTTTCCAGCCTCTCCTCTCCTTTCCAGCCTCTCATCTTCTTACCAGCCTCTCCTTTCCAGCCTCTCCTTTCCAGCCTCTCCTCTCATTACCAGCCTCTCATCTCCTTACCAGCCTCTCCTTTCCAGCCTCTCCTCTCCTGCCTCTCAGCTCCTTTCCAGCCTCTCATCTCCTTACCAGCCTCTCCTTACCAGCCTCTCCTCTCCTTACCAGCCTCTCATCTCCTTTCCAGCCTCTCCTGTCCTGCCTCTCAGCTCCTTTCCAGCCTCTCCTCTCCTGCCTTTCAGCTCCTTTCCAGCCTCTCCTCTCCTGCCTCTCAGCTCCTTTCCAGCCTCTCCTCTCCTGCCTCTCAGCTCCTTTCCAGCTTCTCCTCTCCTGCCTCTCAGCTCCTTTCCAGCCTCTCCTCTCCTGCCTCTCAGCTCCTTTCCAGCCCCTCCTCTCCTGCCTCTCAGCTCCTTTCCAGCCTCTCATCTCCTTTCCAGCCTCTCCTCTCCTTTCCAGCCTCTCATCTCCTTTCCAGCCTCTCCTTTCCAGCCTCTCCTCTCCTTTCCAGCCTCTCCTCTCCTGCCTCTCCTCTCCTTTCCAGCCTCTCCTCTCCTTTCCAGCCTCTCCTCTCCTTTCCTGCCTCTCCTTTCCAGCCTCTCCTCTCCTGCCTCTCATCTCCTTTCCAGCCTCTCATCTCCTTTCCAGCCTCTCCTCTCCTTTCCAGCCTCTCCTCTCCTTTCCAGCCTCTCCTCTCCTGCCTCTCATCTCCTTTCCAGCCTCTCCTCTCCTTTCCAGCCTCTCATCTCCTTACCAGCCTCTCCTTTCCAGCCTCTTCTCTCCTTACCAGCCTCTCATCTCCTTACCAGCCTCTCCTTTCCAGCCTCTCCTCTCCTGCCTCTCAGCTCCTTTCCAGCCTCTCCTCTCCTGCCTCTCAGCTCCTTTCCAGCCTCTCCTCTCCTGCCTCTCAGCTCCTTTCCAGCCTCTCCTCTCCTTACCAGCCTCTCATCCCCTCTCCTCACTCACTCACATCAGCAGACTCCCGTCTCCTCTCTGCAGCTTCCTCTGAGTCCTCACACACTGCCCGCCTCCTCTCCCTGCTCACCGCCGACTTCAGTATCTTCTCCCACAAACATTACCTGCTTCTCTGCAGTCTGCTCCAGTGCTTACAGTAAGAAGAGCGCGCAGCGTGTGACATGACTGGCGTCAGGAGGACCATGATGCACTTGGGCTGCTGCTGCTTAAAGGTACAGCACCCATTTCTGCCCCATACAGTAGTCAGGGCAGTAATACCCATAGCAGGTTCAAAGGATCATGCAATAAGGCATGATATCTATGATAATATAAAGTGCATGTGCTTAATAAATAGCGATCCTTACAAACAGTGCATCAATATAAACTCTGGCTTGAAACGGGACAAAAACAAGACATCAGCAGGGCCTCGATTTGAAAGATTGGAGGAGGGAACGTCTTGTGGAGCCAATATATAGGCTCCTTGATTACTGTATATACTCGAGTATAAGCCAAGATATTCAGCCCACTTTTTGGGGCTGAAAGTCCCCCTCTCGGCTTATACTCGAGTCATACCCAGGGGTCGTCAGGTGAGGGGGAGTGGGGGCTGTGTAAATATACTTACCTGCTCCTGGCGCGGTCCCTGCAGGTCCCTGGCTTCCCGGCGCCAGCAGCTTCCTCCTGTACTGAGCGGTCACATGGTACCGCTCATTACAGTAATGAATATGCCGCTCCACCTTCGATAGAGGTGGAGCTGCGTATTCATTACTGTAATGAGCTCAGTACAGGAAGAAGCTGCAGCGCCGGGGAAGCAGGGACTGCACAGCGCCAGGAGCAGGTAAGTATAATGGGGAGGGGGAGCGCTGCGCTGCGCGATACTCACCTGCTCCTCATTTCGGCACCACTCCATCTTCAGCAGTGGCGCTCAGGTCAGAGGGCGCGGTGACGTGGATAGTGCGTGCCCTCAGCCTGAACACCAGAGCTGAAGATGGAGCGGCACCGGAACGATCAGCACGTGAATATTCAAAGTGCCAGGGGCCTGAGCGACGGAGAGGTGTGTATGTGATTTTTTTTATCACAGCAAATGGGGCAAGTGTCTGTATGGAGCATCTATGGGGCCGTAACGTTTGTGCAGCCCTATATGGGACAAGTGTCTGTATGGGGCCATAATCAACGTTTGTGCAGCACTATATGGGGCAAATATCTTTATGGAGCATCTTATGGGGCCATAATCAGCATTTGTGCAGCATTATATTGGGCAAATATGTCTATGGGGCATCTTATGGGGCCATTATTAACCTTTATGCAGGATTATATGGGGCATATTTTAATATGGAGCATCTTATGGGGCCATCATAAACTTTATGGAGCATTATATGGGGCTCCTGATTCAATATGGATATTCAAAAACACTTAACCTACTGATGTCTCAATTAATTTTACTTTTATTGGTATCTATTTTTACTTTTGACATTTACCGGTAGCTGCTGAATTTCCCACCCTAGGCTTATACTTGAGTCATTAAGTTTTTGTGGCAAAATTAGGGGGGTCGGCTTATACTCGGGTCGGCTTATACTCGAGTATATACGGTATGTTATTATTCATTTCCAACCATTGAGCCATTTAATTTATTGAGGAAAGTCAGTGAGAAATGTAAATCCATATTCATGTCATACGGATGTCATATGGATAAATGGGTGAGAGAAAAATGCATCATCGCATTGCAAATGCATTACACACGGATGACCATACGGAGAACACTTGTGTGACTCTCGGAAGGGAGACTCGGACCGATTTTTCATACGTTTAGTGTGACTCCGACCTAGGAGGAAAAAATGTAAGTGCTCGTAATGGGGGAAGTGATCAAATATTCTGGGGAAATAACCTAATTAATAGAAAGGAGTGTTATTTCAAAGGTAAGAAAGACAACAAGTAAAGGGAACCTGTGCCCCCCCCAGGCGTTTGAAACTAAAAGAGCCACCTTGTGCAGCAGTAATGCTGCATTCTGACAAAGTGGGTCTTTTAGTTATTGGTGCTATAAATGCAGAAGTAATCCGTTTTGTAATTTGTCCGAAATACCTGTCTTCAGTCCTGGAGGCAGGTCTTTCCCCCCCTGCTGCAGACGCCTCACAGCCGTCACTCAAGTCTTCTTGGCGCCGGGCGCCGCCTCCTCAGTGCTGTTTCGAAATCTGCCAGCGCCTGCGCTCTTTTGTCTTGCCTGGGGCAGGCGCAGTGAGCGCTGCCCGTCTGTCCTCATATGCAGTCTCGCTGACTGCGCCTGTGCGGCCGCCCTGCTTGTGAATCCCAGCCCCTCAGTGTCTTATGATTTATTCACACTGCGGGGTTGGGATTCCTGGGCATGCACACTGCGTGTCTAAGCCACTCACCCAGGTTGCAGTGCGCATACCCAGGAATCCCAGCTCCGCAGTGTGAATAAATCATAAGACACTGCGGGGTTGGGATTCACAAGCAGGGCGGCCGCACAGGCGCAGTCAGCGAGACTGTATATGAGGACAGACGGGCAGCGCTCACTGCGCCTGCCCCAGGCAAGACAAAAGAGCGTAGGCACCAGCAGATTTCAAAACAGCGCCGAGGAGGCAGCGCCCGGCGCCAAGAAGACTTGAGTGATGGCTGTGAGGCGTCTGCAGCAGGGGGGAACGGCCTGCCTCCAGGACTGAAGACAGGTATTTCGGACAAATTACAAAACGGATTATTTCTGCATTTACAGCACCAATAACTAAAAGAGCCACCTTGTCAGAATGCAGCATTACTGCTGCACAAGGTGGCTCTTTTAGTTTCAAACGCCTGGGGGGACGGACAGGTTCCCTTTAAGGGAGAGATAGTAAGTATATGAGGAAATTGCCGTGTTCGGACATATGAGTAGCATGTTATATTCTAAACCAGGAGAGAGGATTGGTGAAGGAAATCTTTGTACGATAGTCATCATTAAAGGATTAATATATACTATATAATTGTAAAACAATTATTTAATACAAATGTACGATAGGAACAATTAATCTATATATATACAAGCATTTCATGACGGGGATAAACATTAACCATATGATATTTCCATTGCGAAAGCCATATAATTGTTTGCACACCATATTGTGTGTTCTGTCCACACCTTTCCAATCTCACATTGGAATTTTCTCATGCATGATCCAATGAGGTCCCCTGTTATAAGCTTTCACGTGGCTCAAAACTGCGATGCGCGGTGCCAGCACACTTCTTCGTCATACGGTGTGAGCGTTTTGTGCACGGAAGTTCCATTCTTAAAAATTATCTAATTAATCACATATCATTGCAAAAAATGTGGTTGAGTATAAATGAATACAATATAACTTGAGCTTGCTGTGGCTGACAGACAATATGTGATTTTTCAAAGCTCATCTGGCCTTGTCACATCAGATTAGTACGTTTCTCTATCCACTCAGCATCATTCCCAGCGTTACACTTTTTTTTTTACAATGATACTGGAGCGCCCCCAGACACAGGGCCACGCGTTCTCGGTACCGGGCCTCGCTGGTTCGGTTCTGATGCTGTCACGGTGGCTATACCCCGTCCGTGACCCTGCTAAGGGGCGTCCAATAAAGGTGGTACAGTCAGTCAGGGGTTCGTGACGCCACCTGTGGTGTTCGGTCAGGGTGACCGACGCTGCTGTGGGGTCCGCTGGGGTGATGGAATGGCAGCTGGATGGTATACCTTCCCACAGGTGAAGTATGTCCCCAGGGCTTCCCAGTAAGGTGGATGGTGATGGTGTGAGGTGCAGTCTCTTTACCTCTTTACTGAAGACTTCAGGATCCTCAATCCAGAGCACGTTTAACAGGGCTATCAGAGACCGGCCGGTCCGATGGGCACTTCCAGAATTCACTTTGCAGATGGAAATCATTGCCTACCACTAGCGCCTGTGTGTTGTAGTGCTACCCTGCTGAGCATTCAGAATAGTCCTCACAACTGCTGTTCTCGCTTCGTTCGTTCTTTACAGCTCTCTCTCTCTCTCTAGTTCCAGATGTTGCTAGTTTCTCTTCCCCCATTATGTTTTGGCTAGGACGCACCCATATGACGAGAAGGCTTGGAGGTCTTCCGGGACCCTAGAGACGCCCCTCTCCCAATGTTGCCCCCTATGTCTTCTTAGGAAATTTAAGGTAGACAGCCAACCTATAATTAACTGTCCTGCGTAGTTTGAAGTAAGGCCTAGAGTCAGTTACTTCCGGCTACGCGCCTCAGTAGGATGTTGCCTCGGTCTCACGGCACGACTCCTGCTGGTACTCCTTTTTGCTTGATCTCGTTTACACTGTTCCACAATATCCTTCCTTTCTTGTCTCTTTCTTAGGATACCGCCGCAAGGAGGTGCAGGCACGGTTCCGTAACGTTCTGCTCTGTTCGCTAGGCACCTGCCAGGTTCCCACGCCTGACAGGGACCCCCTGTGACACCCCCTGCCACGGGATGTTGCCTGAATCCAACCCTGTCAGCTTCTGACTAACTTTCTATCCAACCCCTAGTTTTATCAGTGTGAGGAGGGGCCTAATAAATAAAGCATTTTGCTCCCCCTAGTGGCCGGAGTGTGAAGTGTAATGTGTGCTGGTGATACCTGGTCAGTAGAATTCCTTCAGTGCCATCAGATGTACCATCACTCCCCTTAGTGGCAGAGTGTCATACTGCAACGACCAGATCTCTGGGGCGCTGCAATACCATTTTAAAATAAAAATTTTTAATGATTTTTATAATCACATCTTACTTTTCACAATCTTTTTCTGAAAAGATTTTAACTATCAATTTTTTCTTTTTTAATCATTGGTTCTTTAATAAATAAAATACCTTTTCTCGATATTTATCATGTTTTTAAATTTCAAATTAGTTTTTACAAATAAATATATTTTTCTCTTATATATTTTAACTTTTTTCAACGGAATAAAGAAAGATGGTTTTCAATACATACCTCAAAACTATTACGAATCATGTAAATATATTTATTTATTTTTCATTGATTAAATCCTTTCAAAGGGTTTGACCACAGAAACAAATAAGTAACACGAAATCCACTATTATCTCCTTTTTCCTCTGATCAGGTAGCTCACTGGGTGGGGAACGGTCCAGACACTCAGTCTTTTCGGGATTGTGTCGAGAGGAGTTCGCCCCTAGTTCCTTTCTTTTGCAGACTTATCACTCTTCCTTTTATTTTTTATTTTTCTTCATTCTTTTCTAAATGTGAATCCTACCATTAAACAGATCGCTATACAAGTTAAATTATAACAAGACTAGTACATTACACTGGTCAACGCAATTTTTCTGGCAAAAGGTTTTAAAACATATTTTAAGTCAATTTTGCCTGCTGATTACGAGTATGAACTCCGTTTTTGGCTATCACATCAGAATTTTGAGATATTTTCAATTCTTGATGAAAATTACTCCTAATGTTTTATGATAAAAACACATGATTTTCGGTACTACATTTTGTATATTTTTAATCAAGGAATAACAAATATTACAAAGTCTATGTACAGCAAATCAAATATACTTACAGAATTAAACTACAAAATATAAAAACACATATATATGGCACACAGATGAATGACAAATGGCAGTTATTTGAACTTTCTTTTCTTGGCTGATCTGTGATGTACAGCTTCTGGGTCGTGACTCTAGAGCCCCCGAGGTCGAGCGGACCAGATGGAACCACCCCCTATACAGGGAGCGTTAGGAGCAGGACCTTGGGGGAATGGAGACAGCAGCTAGAGCCAAAGGGACGACCCAAAAGAGAGAGAGAGAGAGAGACAACAGAGCAATAGGACTGGCTAGGAACGACAGGAACACTGGACTTAGCTGGATACGGCAGGAACACGGGACTAAGCAGGTTACGGCAGGAACACAGGACTAGGCAGGACACGGCAGGAACACAGGATCTTAGGAAACGGCAGGAACACAGGACTTTAGCAGGATACGGCAGGAACACGGGACTAGGCAGGATGCGTCAGGAACACAGGACTTGGCAAGACACGGCAGGAACACAGGGCTGGCAGGACACAATAGAAACATAGGACTTAGCTGGTTACGGCAGGAACACAGGACTAGGCAGGACACGGCAGGAACGCAGAGCAGAGACGACTTGAACAAAGGACAAACTAAGCGGAGACACACAGAGAACAACGTAGGGAAAAATACTGAGACTAGGGAGCCTAGGGCATAGGAACGCTGAAAAAAGACAGAGAACCTACAAAGCAAAGGTGTCTTACCTGGGAAGATGCCGGGAAGAAATACCCGATGGGCGCCACCATGTTGGGGCGGGGCCATCGGGTCGCGACCTCCCAGAAGGCTCAGCGATGCAGGAGACGTGACCACGCATGCGCAAAGAAACCAGACGCCGCAACCCAGCCAAGGAAGAAGCAGAGCGGCGACGGACAGGATCGTGAGTGCGCAGAGGGATAGGAGAAGGCAGGTAAGTATGAGCGGACGTAACAGTAAATAGTGAATCTTGATACTCATTCTACATCCAAGATTTCGCAGACTCATTAGTAGCTCTTCCACAATCTCTTCATAGTTGTCTGCTTTCTTATTCCCTAGAAAATTCTGCACCACATTACAAAATGCATTCCAAGCTCTTTCTTCTGTCTCATTCACTGATGTGATAAAATTTGGGTTTCTCATAAGTGTTCTTATTTGAGGTCCATCAAATATTCCAGCCTTTTTCTTCTCTTCACTAAGACCAGGAAAAGTTGAATATATATAGTTCAAGCATTCTCCACTGTGATTGAGAGCTTTGACGAACTGCTTCATCAATCCAAGTTTTATGTGTAAGGGAGGAAAGACAATGTCCTTCCTATCCACTAGAGGATCATGGATGACATTCTTATCACCAGATGCCAAACTCTGTTGCTGAGGCCATTCAGTTTTCACCCAATGCTCTGCTGTAGCTCTACTGTCCCAGTAGCACAGAAAACAAGGGTGTTATCATAGCACATGGGAATTATGTATGTTCAAAGAAAACAAAGATATTCTCACATTTATTGGGAGACTAAATGAAAACTAAATTTACCTTAGTGAACCGTATAAACTGGCACTTTTCATACACTACTTATATTTATCATGGAATTCATGAAAATGGGCTATATACCTATAGCGCAAAAACGTGATGTGATAGAGAAATTATGAGATCAGATTTGAATTCAACACCCTCAAATTAGTCTAAAACTGTTCTTAAAGTCCATGCCAGAAATTTTTTTTTTGTAGACCAGTGTTATAAGTAATTGCAGCGCCTCAGAGTCCTGGTCGTTGCAGTAATGTCGCCCTGCCACTAAGGGGAGTGATGTTATGTCTGATTGCACTAAAGGAGTTCACCTGATCAGGTATCACAGTCACACATTACACTTCACACTCTGGCCACCAGGGGGAGCAAAAGGCACTATGTATTAGGCCACTCCTCACACTGGTAAAACTGGGGGTTGGATAGGAAGTTAGAACAGAAAGCAGCTTGGGAGAGCTCCAGGGAGGACCTGTCAGGGGTGGGTTCCTGGCAGGTACCTAGCAGAAAGAGAGAACGTGACGGAGCCGTGCCTGCACTACCTTGCGGCGGCATCCTAAGAAAGGACACGAAGCGAAGGATATTGTGGAGAAGTGAGAAACGAGATCACAGCACAAAGGAGAGCCAGTAGGAGTCGTGCCCCGAGATCGGCAACATCCTACTGAGGCGCGTAGCCGGTGGCCGGAACGCCGAGGAAGTAAATGACTTCAAGCATTACTTCAAATAGCGGCAGGACAGTATAGGTTGGCTGTCTACCATACATCACCTAAGAAGACATAGGGAGCAAGCGTGGAGAGGGGTGTCTCTAGGGTCCCAGAATAGCTCTGAGCCTTCCCGTCAAACGGGTGCGTCCTATCCAGATAAACTTGGGGGATGGAGAGAAAGAGAGAGAAAGAACGAATACGAAAGTTGTGAGGACTATCCCGAATGCTTAGCAGGGAAGAACTACAACACACAGGCACTAGTTGGTAGGCACTGATTTCCATCTGCAAAGGGAACTCTGGATGTGCCTTCGGACCGGCCGGTCTCAGTCAGCCCTGTTAGCAGTGCTCTGGATTGCGGATCCCGAAGTCTTCAGTAAAAGGTAAAGAGACTGCAACCCTGTGTCCTCGTTATTAACCGCGCCTCACATCATCACCACCTACACAACTGGGAAGCTCTGGGGATATACTTCACCTGTGGGAAGGTATACCATCTAGCTGCCATTACACCACCCCAGTGGGCCCCAAGCAGCATCGGTCACCCTGACCGAATATTACAGGTGGCATCACGAAACCTTGGCTGACTTTCATTACCCTTTCATTGGACGCCCCTTAGCAGGGTCACGGACCGGGTCCAGCTACCGTGACAACCCTAGAGCCAGACAGAGAGGACCGGTACCGAGAAACCCGTGGCCCTGCATCTGGGGGTGCTCCATAATTTTACCTTAACCTCTGCATATAACATGTATATCATGTGTCATCCCATGTGGTACCTGACCGAACTTTGACACCTTGTGATGTTGCTCTATTTTTGGCGCTCACATATGAAACCTTTAACCTATTTAAACGATACCCTTCCTGTCTCTGGATACTTGTGGTCTTTCCTGATAAAGAAGTAATTTTTACTTTGAAACATGTTGAATAAACTACCATTTCATTTTACCTCCAGGGATAAATGTCTCATTATCCATCAGCGAGCGCAGAATCCGTCCACAAACCTCTTTTCATCTTTTGAGAGCCACATTAGACAGTCAGTCGAAAACATAAATATTCGTCCGGAGGGGTTGGCCAACGTGAATCTAATGTGTATGAGGGCTTTTGCATTGGATACATTTCTCTTTTTGCCCCAATTGTTGGCATTTATGACATATACGGTAATTATAATTCAGCATTTATCTAATGTTCATGGCTCGATTTCAACCAGTTCTACTTGGCTGAAATGTGTGCAACTCACCGTGCATCTTGTTTGATAGTAATTTGGGGGTAGGCAATCTCCAGCTAAAGCAAAACCTTTCTCAAGTGTACATTTTTTCTTAAAATTAACCTGTCAGGTCCCCCATGCCCTCCAACCCAGGGTCAGTCACTTATTTATGAGTAAACTTCCTGCCTAACCAGCCTGTATAAGGTTTTTCTGCACAAATGAGGTTTAAGAAAAGCATTTATATGGTCCCCTTTACCTACTCTAATGAGAACTTTGGCTAGTCGATGGGGTGTTAGTTGCTCCTGGACTAGTCAGCTCTCTTTCCATGTTTTTAAACCCTGGAAATCTCCCGCACGCATGCCACACATTTTGACAGCGTCACTGCACCTCTAAAGTTTAAAAGATGGCTTCCGCACATGCGCAGTACACGCCTCTGAAGCCGGGAAGCGCACACCTGGCTTCAAAGACGCAATGACACTGCCTGAATGAGCGGCACGCATGCCCAAGATTTGTATAAGCGGTGATGACGCTGTTTATGCAAAATATGTTATCACATCCATAGAGAAAGAAGGTTGACTAGTCTGGAGCAACTAATGCCCCACCATCTAGTAAAAGCCTCATCAGCATAGCAAACGGGGAACGTATAAATGCTTTTGCTAACCCCCATTTGTACAGAAAAATGTTATACAGGGATGGTTAGGCAGGGAATTTACTCATAAATAAGTGAATGCTGCTGGGTTGGCGGGCATTGAGGATCTAACTGGTTCCCTTTAGGAAAAAACTGGTGGAACCTGTTTGTGGAGACGGCATATACAATGTCACTGAAAGAAAAAGGAAACTATTTTGGTTTCACTGTATTTTATACTTTGTACAGGTGCTGATTTCTGTGGGCCCCACCGCATAGACCCAAGGGTGCGTTCACACATAGCAGTTGTACTGCGGCATGAGGCAGCCAAAAACTGCAGCTGCTGGAGTTTCTAACCACTCTTTATACAATTACATAGCCATTTCCCTGCAAAATTGGGTGATTTATATAAAGAGCAGTTAAAAAAAAGCAGTGTCTCCAAGCTCTGCCGGCTGAAAAAATATGTCATGTGGACATACCATTCAGATTGGTTAAACCTCCAAATGAGCCTGGTTTAATATGAGCAGAAGGTTCAACTCTTATGTACAATCTATGACCTTGATTCATTAAAGTGAGTTAAAAAGTGTAGTCTATAGGTTATTTCGCTTGAATTAACTAGGGTGTTCACAGAAATTTTTCTCACATCCTCAACCTACTGAACAGCCGCACAGCCAGCTTTTCCCTCTCCTAGTGTATCCTCACCCACCCCCTGCAGACTGTGAGCCCTCCCGGGCAGGGTCCTCCCTCCTTATGTACTCGTGTGCCTTGTTATCTGCTCATGTTTAATGTATTTGTCTATATTTGCCCCGTATTCACATGTAAAGCGCCATGGAATAAATGGCGCTATAAAAAATGTATAATAATAATAATAATAATAATAAGGTAATGAGTGTAAATTGTCTCTTTTATCATGTATAATTAGATGTCAGGTCTAACCTGTCTTACTCTTTACACCCCTTGTCCTTTTTTAATTCCCCCTCTCTACTGACATTCTGTACAATGGGAAAATAATAAAAAAATGCAAAACAACCTCTAACTTGCTCATTAGTCTAATAAAGTTTCTATTGAAGATGTTGGATAAAAAGGTGGAGACAACAAGCTCAATAGAGTCTTAATTAGCAAGTTCAGGTGAAGGAATATGTAGCTGCTCATTTTTTGGGTATTGAAACCCACAACTGAGCAACAGAAGCAAGAAAAAGCTGTGGCAGCACCCTCAGGACAGGAAAACCTGCCATATTAGCGTGTGGTTGGAGGATAGAGTGGTGATCTGCGCTGCCGACAACATATTTCCAATAAGGATCCAGAGGACGTGATGTAGGAATAACAGATCGGTTTATAGTCACTGCTTTTATAAGTTGCACTAACTTCTTAATCAGGAGAACCATAGTAATGACTACTGTGGTTCTCCTTATGTAGAAGTTAGTGCAATTTAGAAAAGCGTTGAGAATAATTCCTACATCACATCCTTTGGATCCTTATTGGGAATACCTCCTTCGTAGAGTAGATCCTACTCTAGATTCCCATCCTCCAAACAAACCTTCGAAGACGTTGTAACTTTTTTGTTTGGGGAATTCCTGATCATTCCTGTAGACTCTGCTAGATCAGCCCTGGGACAGTTTGAAGCCTCGTCCTGCTGCTATAGGAGGAGTTATAGGAGTCCCAGACACCACCTCCTATTAACGCTCCAAAGACACACTAATGGGCAATTTAGATTGTGAGCCCCATTGGGGACAGTGATGATGATGTCTGTACAACGCTGCTGAATAAGATAGCACTCTATAAGCAATGCATAATAAATAATAAGGGGCAGCACGGTTGCTCAGTGAATAGCACTGCAGCCTTGCAGTGCTGGAGTCCTGGGTTCTAATCCCACCTTGTACAACATCTGCAAGGAGTTTGTATGTTCTCGCCGTGTTTGCGTGGGTTTCCCCCCACATTTCAAAGACATACTAATAGGGAATTTAGATTGTGAGGCCCATCAGGGGACAGTGATGATAATGTGTTCAAAACTGTAAAGCACTACGGAATATGTTAGCGCTATATAAAAATAAAGATTATTATTATTAATAAATAAATAAATTACCAGATAGAATCTGCCAACAACCTGATAAAGAAAGAAAACTGTGACATGCTTCATAAGCGCTCATTCAGACATCAGATCTTCAAGTAAGAGTTATATCTGTGATTTTCATGGATAGAACTTGCACCTATTAGGCTGCCGTCACACTATCAGTGTTTGGTCAGTATTTTACATCAGTATTTCTCAGCCAAAACCAGGAGTGGATGATAAATACAGAAGTGGTGTATATGTTTCTGTGGCACCACTAGGGGTATTAGCCACAAAAATAGTTACTGACACTAAATACAAATACTAAAATAGCAAGACTGCACTACCACCTCCGGCCAGAAGGGGGAGCTCCAGAGACTCCCCTTGATCCATTCTGGTCTGAGAAAAGAACTGTCAGTTGGGCTAAGGAGCTGAAAGTGAGAGGTCATACAGCTGAATTTCTAACAGCCCTATGACGGTTTCCAGGCCCAAATCACCGGCCTGAGGAGAAGAGGGACAGAGAAAAAGGACATTGTGAGAACCGGGTAGCATTAATCACTACCCAGAACAGGCGCAAAGACGGATACCGGATCCGTGGCTGTATTCATCTATATATATAATTGTCTAAGGGTTTTTCCGTCTGTCTGTCTGTCTGTCTTTCTGTCTGTCTGTCTGTCTGTCCTGGAAATCCCGCGTCTCTGATTGGTCGAGGCCGCCAGGCCTCGACCAATCAGCAACGGGCACAGTATCGACGTAGAAATCCCGCGTCTCTGATTGGTCAAGGCCCCCAGGCCTCGACCAATCAGCGACGGGCACAGCGACGATGATGTCATAAAGGACGTGGAAATCCCACGTTTCTGATTCAGCGACGGGCACAGTATCGACGTAGATGTCATAATGGTTGCCATGGTGACGATGATGTCATAAAGGTTGCCTCGACCAATCAGCGACGGGCACAGTCTGCCGCGAATTCTGGAATCATCATTGTCCATATACTACGGGGACATGCATATTCTAGAATACCCGATGCGTTAGAATCGGGCCACAATCTAGTTATATATAATACAGCAACCGGAAAAACGTGAGGTGATATCAGCTTCACTAGGGCCGGACGCAGCAACAGACACAGAGTTCAGCGGTACCCCCGGAGGGGGTAAGCCGATAAAAGGACTCGGGTTGCCCGTCGAACCAGGACTCGGAGGGGACAGATTGGGCCAGTTCACATACAGCAGCAGGGCCATACAGAAACTGCGTACAATAAGAGGCGAAGACCCCGGGAGGGTCAAAGTAACTCAGAGTTCCCATACAGACTCCGGTGACAGGACTGGTTGTAAATCCCTTTATGTTGAAGTAAACTGATTAAACGTTTCAGTGCCTCAGTCTTTCATTTGGACAATAGCCATCTATCCAGGATCGGGATCATCACCGCTGGGAGAACCTGCTGCCGATCAAGTAAGTGCCTGTTCCCTCACGATAACCCCTTAGGGTACCGTCACACAGTGCAATTTTGATCGCTACGACGGCACGATTCGTGACGTTCGAGCGATATAGTTATGATATCGCAGTGTCTGACACGCTCCTGCGATCAGGGACCCGGCTGAGAATCGTACGTCGTAGCAGATCGTTTGAAACTTTCTTTCGTCGTCTAGTGTCCCGCTGTGGCGGCATGATCGCATGGTGTAACATATATCGTATACGATGTGCGCATAGTAACCAACGGCTTCTACATCGCATATACGTCATGAAATTATCGCTCCAGCGTCGTAGATTGCAAAGTGTGACAGCAGTCTACGAAGCAAGAGCGATATTGTTACGATGCTGGAGCGTCATGGATCGTACCGTTGTAGCGATGAAAATTGCACTGTGTGACGGTACCCTTACACTGTGCATTGCCTGAGGCCACAGCACCGGGTCAAGCCACCCGTGACATCCCCCTCAAGAGATAGACCCCATTGGTCCGGTGCTGGGTACCCCGGACTCCTGGGCGTCACATTTCAATTATACTTTTCCTCTAATTGTTCCACTCCTGGTTTTGGCTTACAAATACTGATGTAGAATACTGACCAAATACTGCTAGTGTGACGACAGCCTTATAGTCTGTGAAGATGTTTTTTTTTGTCAGACCCAGTGGTTCACACAAAATCACGAAGACATGTCCAATACTGAACAGAGTGTTGGAACAAAATCGTCAATGCAAGCATATGGGTCAATGAAAAAGGCGGACAGAACTCGGATACCATCTATCAATGACTGATGAATGAGAAAAACTGGAGAAACTTTTTTTTCTCACTCAAGAAAAATTGAACTTGGACCAACCTCTGATGACAATCTGCTGAAATTCGAATCAAAAACACTGATGAAATTTGGTCAGTTTTTCTCTGGCATGAAAAAAATAGATGTCTTAGGCTACTTTCACACTAGTCCGTTGGTACGGGCCGTCGCAAACTGTCGGCCCGACGTACCGACGGACACTGTGATTGATTAGCACAACGTGGACAGCGAATGCAGTTTTACAATGCATCCGCTGCCCATTGTGAGTTCCGGGGACGAGGGGATGGAGTTTTTGTGCGTCGCGGCCACCAAAAACACGATGCATCCATCGCACGACGGATGCGACGAGTGGCAATATGTCGCTAATGCAAGTCTATGGAGAAAAAAACGCATCCTGCAGGCAACTTTGCAGGATGCATTTTTTCTCCAAAACGACGCATTGTGACATCCGTCACACGACGCTAGTGTGAAAGTAGCCTTAGGCTGGTTTCACATGTCAGTGGCTCCGGTACGTGTGATGACAGTTTTCCTCATGTACCGGAGACACTGACAAACGTAGACACATTAAAATAAATATGTCTCTGCACATGTCAGCGTGTTTTCATGGACCGTGTGTCCGTGTGCAAAACACGGAGACATGTCAGTGTTCGTGGGAGCGCACGGACCCATTAAAATCAATGGGTGCGTGTAAACACATACCGCACACGGGTGCCGTCCGTGTGCTGTCTGTGTGCTTTTTTTTTAAGTCATAGGGTTAAAATTGAAACAAATTGTTTCAATACACAGATATGTGGACATCACACGGATGATAAAAAAGGACACACGGATAGCACACGGATGACACACGGATGGCCTACATGCACACATGGACACAAGGACACGGATAGCCCCGGAACCGTTTCTTCCGGTATCGGAAATATCTGGATATGTGAGACTGGCCTTAATGAGGCCTAACTCTGACCAAACACTGATGGTAAAAACGGGCACAGAGCATACTCTGATGAAACTGGTACTGTTGAAACTCAAAACGTTTTTGTGTATGAGAAAAATCACTGATGTCTGAGTGACACCTTAGGCTGCCATCACACTAGCAGTATGTGGTCAGTATTTTACATCAGTATTTGTAAGCCAAAACCAGGAGTGGAACAAATAGAGGAAAAGTATAATAGAAGCATATGCACCACTTCTGCATTTATCACCCACTCCTGGTTTTGGCTTACAAATACTGATGTAAAATACTGACCAAATACTGATAGTGTGACGACAGCCTTAGTCCTAGTGCTGTTCGTTTTTTTCTCAGACAGCAAAATGAGGGCTCTTGCACTTATCTGAGTGTTCCTTGTACGAGAAAATAGGACCAATTTTTTTTGGGTCACACTCTGATCAGAATTTGATCAGTGTTGTCCAAGTGTCATCAGGTTTTCTCTCAGTTTTTCAAGCGCCTCATGAAAAAAAAAGATGTTTCTCCACATTTTCCATTCTGACAATCCGTGAAAATCAGACCACACTCCAATACTATCCAAATGCGATCCAATTTTTTCACAGAACCATAGGCTTGCACTGCCAGCTTTGATAATTAATTACAGTTGTCTAACCATAAGGTCACATTCACACATTCAGTATTTTACCTCAGTATGTGTAAGTCAAAACCAGGAGTGGTGATAGGAGAGCTTGAACACTTAGGCAGCATAGTATTTGGTCAATATTTTACCTCAGTATTTGTAAGTCAAAATCAGGAGTGGAACAATCAGAGGAAAAGTATAATAGAAACATATGCACCACTTCTGTATTTATCAACCACTCTTGGTTTGGGCTTAAAAATACTGATGTAAAATACTGACCTATTACTGAAAGTGTGTGAATGTAGCTTTAGGCTATGTGCCCACGTTGCAGATTCGTGTGCGGATTTTTCCGCACCGTTTTTGAAAAATCCGCAGGTAAAACGCACTGCGTTTTACACCTGCGGATTCCTATCGAGGAGAAGGTGTAAAACGCTGTAGAAAGCGCACAAAAAATTGACATGCTGCGGAAAATACAACGCAGCGTTTCCGCGCGGTATTTTCTGCACCATGGGCACAGTGGATTTGGTTTTCCATAGGTTTACATGGTACTGTACAACGCATGGAAAACTGCAGTGAATCCGCACTGTGTGCACATAGCCTTACACTGTCATCTTGCAATGCAGGTGGCGTCCCGAGCCTTTTTTAATTCTAAGGCTGCAGTCACACTAGCAGTATTTGGTCAGTATTTTACATCAGTATTTGTAGCCAAAACCAGGAGTGGAACAAATAGAGGAAAAGTATAATAGAAACATATGCACCACTTCTGTATTTATCACCCACTCCTGGTTTAGTGAGGACGGACTAGGCCGCAGGCCTTGAGGGAGGACGACATGACAGGGTTGAATGGGCTTATAGGGGGTGAGCGGAAAGGTGGGGGCAATATTGTGGAGTGAGATCAGGGTATTATTTGAATTGGGGTTTACGGATTGGCTGAGGGCAAGGTAGGCAGGAAGGTGGGGGCAGTAAAGGGGGGGTTGAATATAAAAGGGGGCACCCATCTTAGAGGAGCAACCATTTTGGTGCCCCTCTGACTTAGATAGCAAGCGCTGTGGGTTTAAGGATAATGGAGGTAGAGGCAATTTTACAGCACCTCCGTGATGCGGCTAAGACCAGGGGCGCAGGTTGGCTACAGGCGTCGCTGCAAGGCCTGCTTCCTGAGGGGGGACCTGGGTCATCTACTTCCCTGACTGAGGGCCGCCGGCCTAGGAGGTCTCGTCCTCCGGAGCGCCTGAGCCCAGAGGTCACCCCTAGGGCCCGTCGCCGTGTGAGGAGCCCCTCAAGGGACCCTCCGGTTCCAGCAGCTAACCGCGGCTCTAGCGAGTGCTGCCAGGGAGCCGGGAGGAATCCCATTAGTCGGCGGGGCCTACAGCGGGGGGAGGTGTCGGCCTCCCCTTCATCTGAAGGATCGTCTTCGCATGTGGATCCAGGGATGGGAGCGGCCGGTGCTCAGCCAGGAACGGGCCCGGCTCAGCGGCGACAAGTGGCACAGAGGAGAGGACGGGGGCCTGCGCGACGGGCTCCTCAGCCAGCGGTACGGCGCGGGGGGTCGGCGCACTTACCGGAGACTGCCGGAGCACAGGAGCCAGGTACAGGAGCAGCGGCGAGCCCATTTATCCGGGCCGCCGCTCAGCGTGGAAGGGAAGATTCTCGGGCGGCAGCAGCACAGGCCCAGGAGCGCAGAGCAGTCAGTGATGGGCGCCGGTTTAGCCCCGCCCACTCGCTGGCTGCTGCTGCTAGTAACCGTTGCAGTGCTGGAAGCACTGCAGTTAATGTGGATCTTTGGGATTGTCAGAGGGGGGTACAATCAGGAGCTGTAGAGGGGCAGAGGGCATTAGTGTATGGGGGGGTTGAGGCAGGTAGTGGGGGCAGGTTGGCGGAGCGTCCCGCTGCGCGCCTTGATTCATCGCGGGCAGCATCTATGGATCGGGACCACCCAGTGGATTCTATCTCTGCAACGACATCTCAGGACTGGCCCATGGAAGTTCGTGGAGCATCAAGCCCGCCCGGACACGGAGGAGCACGGACTGTAGGAGCGCATCTGGACCCGGGATCAGCGGCTGCTGGGATCACAGCGCCCAGGCAGCCAGGTGAGAGTGCCGTTTTACCTTCTTTATTACCATCACTAGCTCCTAGTGTTGATTCGGGTAGAGGGGAGGTTTCTATAGGGGGGGTTAGTGTTGGTGCAGGTATTTTAATGCAAGGGTTAAGAGATTTGTTTCAAATGTGGGAAACAAGGGGTAGGCAAATTGAACCGTCGCCGTTATCGGCGTGGTTGGGGAACGTTCGGGAGAGGGCAGTCCCCGGGGCGGAGGGAGTCGGCGACTCTTGCGGACATGGATCCAGTATTTCACAGGGGGCTCCATTGGCACCTGGGTTGACATCAGTTGGTAGTTGTGAAGTAGTTCAGCAGGGGGGCTCGGCGATAACGGAAAGTGGGAATAAAGAGAAAGACGAATCAACTCGGGTGGATGATTCGGCTAAGGGGGAGGTGTACGTATGTTTTGAGGGGCCTTTGGGCGCGCATTTGAAACCTGAGGTAAAAGAGAGAATTTGGAAAGGGGAGTATGTTGAAATTTTCTCGCTACTCCCTTTAGAGCGCTTCAATTTAGACAAAGCCCGTAGGGATGATTCCAAAAAAGAGGACGAGGAGAAGAGAAGGTTTAGATTAATTCCACGTACTTTTTCTAACTGGTTACAGGCTTTTGCGATTTTTGCTAGTGTCATAGGGGAAAAATTGCCGGAAACTTGTGCCCCATTGTTTTGCTATTTAGATATCATTGGGGAGGCATACAGGGTTTATGGGGGTCAAGGGTGGATTAGATACGATGAACAGTTTCGTCAACGTAAAGCAGTACGTCCAAATATTCGGTGGGATCACAAGGATATTTCTTTGTGGATGAGAGTGACAGCACCGGTCAGGCCGAGTCTGGGTTCTCAGTCATTTCTTTGGGGCACCGGGGGTTCAGGACAGTCGGGGCACTCGGTGGTCATGCAGAAGGGACTGTGTTTTGCCTTCAACGACGGGTCATGCAGATTTGGGGCAAAGTGTAAGTTTAAGCACGAATGTTCATCATGCGGAGGTACCCATGGGGCAGCTAGATGTTTTAGGGGCGGAAAACAAAAAGGGGCAGATGGATTTGAAAAAAGGGGTGACTCCGGTGCGTCTAGCAGAGATGGAGCGGTTCCTAAGTAGATATCCTGATGAAAGGGCAGCGTCAACTTTGAGAAATGGTTTTAAGAATGGTTTTTCAATACCTTTTGTGGACGTTAAGGTGCAATGGTCCAAAAAGAATTTAAAATCGGCTTACGATTTTCCTCAAGTGGTCACGGAAAAATTGAATAAGGAGGTGTCGCTTGGAAGAATGGCTGGCCCATTTCAGTCTCTCCCTCTGGAAGGATTGAGAGTTTCCCCATTAGGGGTGGTGCCCAAAAAGGAGGCTAACAAATTTAGGCTAATCCATCATCTTTCGTTCCCAAAAGGTTTGTTAGTGAACGACGGCATTGATCCACAGTTGTGTTCAGTTCTTTATACGTCGTTTGACACAGCTATGGAGTGGGTGAGACATTGTGGACAGGGGGCTTTGTTGGCAAAAACCGATATTGAGGCCGCTTTTCGTTTGCTTCCTGTCAATCCGGATAGTTTACATTTGTTGGGGTGTTTCTGGAATGGGGGTTTCTATGTGGATCGTTGTTTGCCGATGGGCTGTTCCCTGTCGTGTGCATATTTTGAATTGTTCAGTACGTTTTTGGAGTGGACGGTAAAAGATGTATCCGGACTTCGATCTTGCATCCATTATCTGGATGATTTTTTGTTTGTTGGTCCAGCGCTCTCCGCGGACTGTTCAATTTTGCTTCATTCAATGGAGAGTGTGTCAAGCAGGTTCGGCGTTCCGTTAGCCGCTGACAAGACGGTAGGTCCGGTAACATGTTTGAGTTTTTTAGGCATCGAGATAGATACGGTTGCGATGGAATGTCGGCTACCTATGGATAAACTCGTGAGCATGAGAATGGACGTGAGGAGGGTGTATGAGTCAAAAAAGGTGACGTTGCATGTGGTGCAATCCTTGTTGGGGAAGTTGAATTTTGCATGCCGTATCATGCCAATGGGTAGGGCTTTTTGTCGCAGACTGTCTTTGGCTACTGTTGGAGTTCAGTCTCCGTCTCATTTTATCAGGCTTCGAAAGGCCTTAAAGGATGATTTGAAAGTATGGATGCTTTTCCTGGATTCTTATAACGGGAAGTCACTATGGATTGCACCGTTGGTGCCTGCGGAGGATTTGGGTTTTACGATTGGCCCAGTAGACGAGCAGGGTTTTTGTTTGGTCTTTCGAGGAAGTTGGTTAGCGTGTCGATGGCCGCCTTCATGGGTTGACAACGGTTTTTCTACTAATCGATTGCTGTGTATGGTTTTTCCCATTGCTGTTGCTTTATCTTTATGGGGATCAGAGGTCGGTAACATGAAGATTTGTTTCGGTTGTGAGTCGGAAGGAGCCGTGAGGGCGCTAAATTCACTATCATCCGCAGATTCGGCGTTGCTACGAGTTTTGCAGCATATCGTTTGGTTGGGCTTACGGGGTTTAACTTGTGGGTCACTGCGGAATTTCGGCTGTCTAATGAATCATTGACTGGTGACGCTATTTTTCATTCACAGTGGGATCGGGTTCCAGATGGCATGTCTCAAGTGGATCTCGTGCGAGTGTTCTGCCCGGAGGAATTATGGAAGCTTCCGTTGGGGCAGTAAGAGGGTTAATGTCTAGGTCATTGGCGCCAGGAACTTGGTCACATTATATTAAGGCTTGGGATACTTGGGAGGATTGGGACTTCTCGCTTGGATCAGATATGCATGACGACGAGAAATTGCTGTTGCTTTTGGGTCAAAAATGGGATTTAGGTTGGTCGGTACCTAAAGTCAATCAATTTTTGGCTGGTCTAGCATTCGGTTTTAAATTTAGGGGGTTACAGGATGTCAGTAAATCATTTATGGTCCTCCAGGTGATGAAGGGGTGGCGTAAGGGTTGGAAAAGTTTAGATGGTCGTCGCCCTGTTTCCTATGAGATTTTATTGCAGTTAGGTGAGCAATTACCAAGGGTATGTGCTACTCAACCGGAGGTGGTTTTGTTTAAGTTGGCATTTGCTTTGGCATTCTTTGGGGCGTTTCGTTTGGGGGAGTTGGTCAGTCCCTCTAAGAATAAAAAAGGGGGGCTGCTGGGTCGGGATGTAGTTTTACATGGGGATAAGCTGGTGATTTGGCTGCGTCAATCAAAAACTGATTTGGCTGGAAAAGGGTGTAAAATTGTGCTATTCGAGGTGATGGGTTCCCCATTGTGCCCTGTATTATGTTTTAGGGAGTTTTCAGAGGGGAGGGTTTGGGATGATGAGCCACTGTTATTACACAGAGATGGATCGTTTTTATCTCGGTATCAGTTTGTCACTATATTTAAGCGCTGTTTGACGCAAGGGGGTATTTCGGCTGAGAATTTTTCGGGTCACTCATTTAGGATAGGTGCAGCCACGGAAGCGGCGAGAAGAGGTTTAGGGGAGGACGTGGTGCGGAGGATTGGTCGTTGGGAATCTGTGAGGTTTAGGTCTTATATTCGCCCGTCATTGGTTTAAAGGTGGTCTTGAGTTGGGTGAGGATTTAATCGGGTCGTGCTTTGTGATTATTATGTTTTGGTTTGTTGTTTTTTCTTTTCAGGAGAAAGGCCTTTACTTGCATGGATTATGGGCCATTCGTTTGTATTTTGGGCAGCGGTAAGAGCGGACGTTCGCCCTCAAGGGAGACAGCTCGGTGTGGAAAAGCCATCAGCGACCATACGTTGGATTGGAAAACGTGGAATGTATTGGAAGCAGCTTTTACCGGAATTTCATAAGTTTGGGCGTTTGGACCGGGTACCGGATTTACTGGTGATTCATTTGGGGGGCAACGACCTTGGTAAACGCCCCTGTAGAGAACTGATCAACGACATCAAATTTGATGTTTTAAGGTTGTGGGCTATGTTCCCGCGTTTGTTGGTAATCTGGTCGGATATTATTCCCAGGAAAGTTTGGTTTGGAGCACGATCAGTGCAGGGTATCAACAGGGCCAGAATAAAAGTTAATAGGGCAGTTTCCCGTTTTATGGTGCGGAATGGGGCTCTTGTAATTCGCCATTTGGATTTGGAGTCGGGAACCGGCGAGTATTGGAGAAAAGATGGAGTACATTTGAATGCTATCGGTTTGGACTTATGGTGTCTTGCGGTGCAGGAAGGTATCGAGAAAGGGCTGCGGGTGTGGCGGGACACAAATGTCTGAGGGGTCAGGACATTGGTGTTGGTGGCGGGGGGAATGGGGTCCTCGAAGTTGGTGGTGTTAAGAAATGGCGGATTGGAGGGGGGGGGGGGATGTGTGAGATCCTGGACTCCCCCTGGTGTGGCTTAGAGAATCGGTAGTTATACAGTCGAGAAGACTGGGGACGTGGGATTTTTTGGAGGATATTGGCCGGGCGAGTCTTTAAGCGTCTCTGAGCTGGTGCCTAGCGGCTGGGGGCAGGGACACGACCTGGAGGCCAAATTTATGGAGATTGGATACGAGTTGGTTGACTCTTCGGGGCTTCGAGGACTGCCTTCCCTGGGGTTTTTCAATGTTAATAAATGTTATGTTTTAAATGTTAATAAAAGATGGCTGCTGTGGCCAATTTTATCCAAACAAATGTTTTATGTGTAGTTATTGGGTAGGGGGGCCACGACAGTGTGGGAAGTCAGTAGATACTAGTAAATAAGGTTATTGGTCAATTTAAGCGAAACTCACAGGCATCATGAATACCTAATGTCAAGTGAGGACGGACTAGGCCGCAGGCCTTGAGGGAGGACGACATGACAGGGTTGAATGGGCCTATAGGGGGTGAGCGGAAAGGTGGGGGCAATATTGTGGAGTGAGATCAGGGTATTATTTGAATTGGGGTTTACGGATTGGCTGAGGGCAAGGTAGGCAGGAAGGTGGGGGCAGTAAAGGGGGGGTTGAATATAAAAGGGGGCACCCATCTTAGAGGAGCAACCATTTTGGTGCCCCTCTGACTTAGATAGCAAGCTCCCACCCACCCTCCCTTTTTTGAATGGGGTAATTACTGGTTGGATCACAATTTTGGAACTTTAAGGTTAATTTAATGATGGCAGCGAGGGTTAAATTCATGGCGCTAAAGGGAATTAGTTATGCTTCGTCGCGGCAGCAGGGCGGGGGGAATGGGGTCCTCGAAGTTGGTGGTGTTAAGAAATGGCGGATTGGAGGGGGGGGGGATGTGTGAGATCCTGGACTCCCCCTGGTGTGGCTTAGAGAATCGGTAGTTATACAGTCGAGAAGACTGGGGACGTGGGATTTTTTGGAGGATATTGGCCGGGCGAGTCTTTAAGCGTCTCTGAGCTGGTGCCTAGCGGCTGGGGGCAGGGACACGACCTGGAGGCCAAATTTATGGAGATTGGATACGAGTTGGTTGACTCTTGGGGGCTTCGAGGACCGCCTTCCCTGGGGTTTTTCAATGTTAATAAATGTTATGTTTTAAATGTTAATAAAAGATGGCTGCTGTGGCCAAATTTATCCAAACAAATGTTTTATGTGTAGTTATTGGGTAGGGGGGCCACGACAGTGTGGGAAGTCAGTAGATACTAGTAAATAAGGTTATTGGTCAATTTAAGCGAAACTCACAGGCATCATGAATACCTAATGTCAAGACTTACAAATACTGATGAGAAATACTGACCAAATACTGCTAGTGTGACTGTAGCCTAAGCAGAATACTGAGCACATGAAGGATACAGAAACATCTACATGAACCCGCTGAGGGTATGTACATAGGAGATCTTTTTCAAGAAGATTCTGCCTGAAAACAGCTGCAAACCCTCCTCAAAAGAATGGAAAATAGTGCACAGCAATGTAGAAACGAAAGTGCCATGCACATGCTCAGCCTTTTGCTGCTTGTTTTACCTGCTCCAGGGCTCGGAAACTGCAAAGTGGCTGCTAGGAATCTGCTTACTAATTATATTTTAAACTATGGAAAAAAAAGACGCTGCTTCAGAGATGACAGCAAGACTGCTAGCTTCGGCATCTTAGACACACCGTGTGCACATACCTAAGGATATGTTCACACACAGTTTTGAGAGGGTTTTTCAGTGTTATTCCTCATTTGCTTACTTATATCACCATTAATTTCCACAGCACTTTTAGGGCTCATACTCACCTGCGAGAAACTCGGCTGAGTCTCGCACATCAATACCTGGCGCTGCTGCCGGCACTGACTGGAGAGGAGCGTGCGGCTGCATGTATTCCTATGCGGCCGCACACTCCGATCTGAGTGCCGAGTATTAACATGCGAGACTCCTCCAAGTTTCTCACAGGTGAGTATGAGCCCTTACAAACATCATCGCTCCCATCAGGGCTCACAATTAGTGATGAGCGAGTGTACTCGTTGCTCGGGGGGTCTCTGAGTATTTGTAACTACTCAGAGATTTAGTTTTTGTTGACTCAATGTTTACGGCTGCTAGCCAGCCTGAGTACATGTGGAGGTTGCCTGGTTGCTAGGGAATCCCCACATGTATTCAAGCTATCAGCTGTAAATCATGCAGCTGAGGCAACAAAAACTAAATCTCCGAGCAGTTAGGGTATGTGCACAAGCTGCGGATTTTGCTGCGGATCCGCAGCGGATTTGATGCTTCGGATCTGCAGCAGTTTTCCTTGAGTTTACAGTACCATGTAAACCTATGGGAAACAAAATCCACAGTGCACACGCACTTATTGGTCTGTGGTCTGCGTGTGGAAACGCAGCGGTTTATATGCGCAGAATGTCAATTATTTGTGCGGATTCCGCAGCGGTTTACACCTGCTCCTCAATAGGAATCCGCAGGTGTAAAACCGCGGGTGGAATCCACACAAAAAAACGCGGGAAATCCGCAGGTAAAATGCAGTACATTTTACCTGCGGATTTTTAAAAAGCGGTGCGGAAAAAATCTGCACAGGAATCCGCAACGTGGGCACATAGCCTAATAGATCAATCAGTGTGCGTAGGCTAATGTCATGATCACTGAGCTCATATCCTTGTGGTGTTTACCCTCAGAACATCTCATCCTATTATTTTCTTTCCATCAGTCCTACATATCATACTATCTTTCCTTCAGTACTTCGCCTCCTATTTTTTTTTAGTACTAATGTTTTCTTTTTGTCCTTCAGACTCCACTTACATGCAATCCTATATCAATATCTGCTTTTCACCTCTTTGTTTCCATTGCACTCTTCCTTGCATCCGGGTCCCGTCTTTAAAAATCAGCATTTTCCATTTCACAAACAAGTTAACTACCTAAACACCAATGTTACTCTAACTTCAATGTGAGAAGGGTTAATTGGATGAAGTAATATAATTCCCATTCATGCATGTACAGAACTATGGTGACTAGGGAATCATACACCTTGCTAACCGAAAGTATGGAGCATTACTGCTGACAAGCTACAGCCAGCAAGGGTTAAGTAGTAGCCCAACCTATATGGGAGGATCTGTGCTGCACCTGGAAGCAGGTAAAACAGGTTGAGAGAGCTCAGTGCAAACAAAACAGGCAAGCCTTCTGGTAGCCAGGGCATACTTTCTAGTATTGCTTAAGCTGCTGGCCTGTCTGGGTTTTTTTTTTTTAAAGAAAGATGAGGCTCATATCAAGAGGAGCCAACTCATCTTGGCATCATCTCTGGTACAGCGTGCTGCTGCTCTGTGTTTTGATAATACAAAGCGCTACGTCTGATGTCCTATGGACAGCCAATGTGAACTTCTCATATGTGAGGAACAATGAGACCTTATGGGTAGAGGATGAGATTGGGATCTACGGCCATGACTCGCCAGTGAACAGGGCAAGTGGACTGGTTGTCCTACCGAGGAGTAAGCACAACCCCAGCATGGCATCTAGTTCAATGTGTCCACCATATCTGAACTTCAGTGTCCCAGGGAACTTTAAGGATTCTTGGATCGCTCTTATACAACGTGGAGGGTGTACGTTTAGTGATAAGATCAAAGCTGCGGCAGAGGCTGGAGCCAAAGCTGTGGTCATATACAACAATGAAGGAGATGAAACTGGGATCTTTGAAATGTCTCATCCTGGTAAGTATGAGAACCTTCTTACAACATATAATTGTTATGGAGGCTGTGTAAGGAGCTTCAGTTATAGTTGCTAAACTGCGCAATGTAATGTGTTCTTCCAGCCCTCGTGTTATAATGGTATTGCAGTATATATCTGGTTGACATGTTATACAAATCTGTCCACGCAAACCAGATCCTGGGACTAGCTCTTGGAATTGGTGGGCGGCTAACCACTGCACTTCACTGGCTTGATTGTTAGGACCGCTGACTGGCCTGTAAGGCCACGTGCACACTTTGAGTCCCTTTATTTTATTTTTTCCCTCCAGTATTTCCAAGCCAAAACAAGGGGTGGGTAATAAAAATGAAGAAGTGGTTTCCATGTTTCTATTATACTTTTTCCTCTGAATGTTCCACTCCTGGTTTTGGCTTACAAATACTAACTTAAAAAAAACATGCCAAATACTGATAGTGTTACCATGACCTTAGAAAAATCATTTTACAGGAAGTCTAGAATCTGTTTTACCAATATGTCTCTAAGGGCTCCTTTCCACTTGTGAGAAACACGTCCGTGTCTCGCATGTGAAATCCAAGCTCTGGCGCCGGCACTCCAGAGCGGAGCGTGCAGCTCCATGTGTTGCTATGCGGCCGCACGCTCCGCTCTGGACTGCCAGTGCCAGAGCTTGGTTTTCACATGTGAGACATGGATGTGTTTCTCGCAAGTAGAAAGGAGCCCTAATAGTGATAAGCAAACATGCTCAGATAAGGCGTTATCCAAGCATAGTCGAGTGCTAACTAAGTGTCTTTGGTGTGCTCAAATAATATGTTCGAGTCCCCACGCCTGTATGTTCTGTGGCTGTTTGAGCTGCAGCACATGCATAGATTGCCTGTTTGTTAAGCCATCATCTATGCATGTATTGCGACTGTCAAAGAGCCGTGAGACATGCGAGGACTCAAACATATTATTCGAGCACGCTGAAGATACTCGGTTAGCACCCAAGCTCGGATAACGCCTTATCCGAGCATGTTTTTTTGCTCATCACTACTCTCTGCGTTATCAACTGATTATACCTTGGGTCATTCTACATGGAGACTTTTGCCAAAAGACACGTTGCTCAGTCAAAGATCAGCGGGATTCAGGCTACTTGACGTATGCATGTCGTCGCAACATGACCATATTCGTTTTCATTATGGTGAGATGTAATATTGGCATAGTCCATCTTTGGCATTGTGAAGTCCCGATGTGGCCCAAGTCATAAAGCTCCCATACTTATTAAGCTACTTTCACACTTCCGTCGGTACGGGACCGTCGCAAACCGTCGGCCCGACTTACGAAAAAGCAGTTTCACAACGCATCTGCTGCCCATTGTGATGAGCGGGGAGGAGGGGGCAGAGTTTTGGCCGCGCATACGTGGTCGGAAATGACGGAACCAATGGACAAAAAAATGTTACATTGAACTTTTTTTTTTTTTTTTTGTAACGGTGGACTGCTAAAACATGACGCATCCGTCGCACGACGGATGCAACATGTGGCCTTCCGTCGCAATCCGTCATCCATTAAAGTGTATGGGGAAAAAAACGCATCCTGCGGGCATATTGCAGGATCCGTTTTTTTTGCCATAAGTTTGAAAGTAGCATTAGACTACTGTTGACCAAACCCACCAATATCGATGGGTTAACCCATCAGTCTAAGGTATATGGATTGCCTTCCACAAATGAGTTGTCTAAGTCAAGCATCTGAAATGTCCAAATTTGGACCATTGATTCTTATGTTCTCTTGAGAAAAGCTGCCACCTGAGATGTCTGGGCATGGCTCTAAGGCCGGGGTCACACTTGCGAGTTCAATGCGAGGGACTCTCATTTCCCAACACAGCCGCCGGCACTCGGGAACGGAGTGTGCGGCTGTCTAGAAATTCATGCAGCCGCACACTCTGGTCCCGACCGAGTGCCGGGAATTGATGCGAGAGACTCGCGCACTGAACTCGCAAGTGTGACCTCGCCCTAATAGAAAGCACCACAGCGCTCCTGTGCATGGGACAGTCAAGTAAGAAAGCTGCCGGCAAAACCATTGTCCAACCACCAGCCATCTGGGGCTATGTTCACATGTCTAGTAGAAATCCGTTAGAAAGGATATAGCAGCGATCCATTAGCAAAAAAGTTGTGGCGACACTACTTTTCAGTCTGTTTTTAAGTAACTGATCTATGCTGGTTCTCCTGGTTTTACAAATACTGAGGTAAAATAATCAGTGGAAAAGTATATTAGAAACACGTCACCACTCCTGTATTTTTCTCCCCCCCTCCTGGTTTTGTCTTACAAATACTGAGATGAAATACCGAATGTGTGAACGTGGCCTATTTAAGGTGTAAGATGACTTGTTTCTATACTCACCATAAATGGAAGTGTAAAAGTCCTGGGGCATAGTGCAAAAAAAGGAAAAACATGTTTGGCATGGTCATATAAATTTCAGCAACAAATCAGACATGTATGAGCCGGCCCTATAGTGGGATTTAGGCCACGTAGCACGAATCGATGTGATGAATGTCTGATTACTAACTTACGAAGGTCTTGGAGGCCTTAACATTTAGTGAAAAACATTGGTATATTAAAGGAAACCTTTTGTATATGTAGTGAAACATGTATATGGAGGCCTTTAGTCAACGTCCTACTGAGGAGAGTGGCTGACTGGTGGTGGTGGAGGGAAGGATTGGGTGTGTTTTAATGTTTCAATACCTCATCCTTTTCTTCTCCCAGTATATAAGTTGCCACCAGCAGAGTCTGACGGATGTGTACTCTGCTCTCCCCATGCAGAATGCATGCATGCTTGCTCGCCTAGATTAAGCATGCAGATATGAAGGGGGGGCCTAGGAGAAATGACTGTACAATCTGACTTCTGGGTGACATTCAAGGAGCAAGGGCATCTTAAGTAAAGCTGTTAACTTTATTTGATCTCTGAAATAACAATTGTTGATTAGCTGACTATATATTGTGTAAAGAGGCAGCCTGACATTACACCATGGCAGTTGTTGAGAAAGCAAAGGTTCAAGCAGGTTGTCAGCAGATTATCATTCTCCCCATTAAAATAAACATTCATGCCAAGCATGCATGTTCTTGGGCGAGCAGAGAGAGAGATATGGCCAAAAGTTGTCAAATATGTGTGGTCACGGTGCTCTTTGGGCTCCATGCTCGTAGCCATACTACACCTCTATGCATTAACATAATAAATATATATATATTTTTATTTCTTTTAGATAACCCATCATGTTAGATTACATAAGCCATTTCTCATCTAAAAGGAGTTCATCCAATCCCTTACTTTTCTTCTTTAGGCCGGGGTCACACTTGTGAGTGTGATGCGAGAAACTAACGCATCGATACCTGGCACTACTGCCGGCACTCGGGCTGGAGCGTGAGGCTGCATGTATTTCTATGCAGACGCACACTCCGGTCCTGAGTAATGGTGGCAGTGCCGGGTATTGATGCGCGAGTTTATCGCATCACACTCGAAAGTGTGACCCCGACCTTACTGGCTCATTTAGGTGGTCATGTGATGGAATGCTCGTTCTCCTTAGTTGGGCTCTTTCCCTTCTACAGGCTCCATCTAAACAAGCCGTAAACACCCATCAGACAGGCAAAACTGTGCAACAACTTTACATTTTTAAAATTGGCTTATCGATAGCACATGGCCTCTTGTAGACAGGTAAAGTGCTGCCGAGAACATAAGTCCACAGAGTAATAATATTAATGAACTTTCGGAGTGTTCATCCAAACCACCGTTTATCATACTTGTAGCTATGGTCGCTTATGGACAGTTGTCAACATCTCCCCAACAATCAGTTGCTACAGCCCCATACACATTAGTGTATTAGCCGAACCCATTTATATCAGTGGGTGCAGGCGATATTAATCCAATGTGTATGGGAGGCAGCAAAAAGAACAAAAATGAACTTGAGGACTGTGGTTTAACCCCTTAGTGACAGAGCCAATTTGGTACTTAATGACCAGGCCAATTTTTGCAATTCTGACCACTGTCACTTTATGAGGTTATAACTCTGGAACGCTTCAACGGATCCCGCTGATTCTGAGACTGTTTTTTCGTGACAAATTGTACTTCATGTTAGTGGTAACATTTCTTCGATATTACTTGCGATTATTTCTGAAAAAAACGGAAATATGGCTAAAATTTAGCAATTTTCAAACTTTGTATTTTTATGCCCTTAAATCAGAGAGATATGTCACGAAAAATAGTTAATAAATAACATTTCCCACATGTCTACTTTACATCAGCACAATTTTGGAAACAAAATTTTTTTTTGTTAGGGAGTTATAAGGGTTAAAAGTTGACCAGCAATTTCTCATTTTTACAACACCGTTTTTTTTTTAGGGACCACATCACATTTGAAGTCATTTTGAGGGGTCTATATGATAGAAAATAATGAAGTGTGACACCATTCTAAAAAACTACACCCCTCAAGGTTCTCAAAACCACATTCAAGAAGTTTATTAACCCTTTACGTGCTTCACAGGAACTGAAACAATGTGGAAGGAAAAAATGAACATTTAACTTTTTTTTGCAAACATCTTAATTCAGAACCATTTTTTTTATTTTCACAAGTGTAAAAACGGAAATGTAACCATAAATGTTGTTATGCAATTTCTCCTGAATACGCCAATACCCCATATGTGGGGGTAAACCACTTTTTGGGTGCACCGCAGAACTTAGAAGTGAAGGGGTGACGTTTGACTTTTTCAATGCAGAATTGGCTGGAATTGAGATCGGACGCCATGTCACGTTTAGAGAGCCCCTGATGTGCCTAAACAGTGGAAACTCCCCACAAGTGACCCCATTTTGGAAACTAGACCCCTTAAGGAACATATCTAGATGTGTGGTGAGCACTTTGAACCCCCATGTGCTTCACAGAAGTTTATAATGTAGAGCCGTGAAAAAAAAAAAATCGCATTTTTTCTACAAAAATGATCTTTTTGACCACAAATTTTTATTTTCACAAGGGTAACAGGAGAAATTAGACCACAAAAGTTGTTGTGCAATTTGTCCTGAGTACGCTGATACCCAATATGTGGGGGTAAACCACTGTTAGGGCGCACCGCAGAGCTTGGAAGAGAAAGAGTGCCGTTTTACTTTTTCAATGTAGAATTGGCTGGAATTGAGATCCGACGCCATGTCGCGTTTGGAGAGCCCCTGATGTGCCTAAACAGTGGAAACCCCCCACAAGTGACCCCATTTTGGAAACTAGACCCCCCATGGAACTTATCTAGATGTGTGGTGAGAACCTTGAATGCCCAAGTGCTTCACAGAAGTTTATAATGCAGAGCCGTGAAAATAAAAAATATTTTTTTTTCCACAAAAAAGATTTTTTAGCCCCCAAGTCTTTATTTTCACAAGGGTAACAAGAGAAATTAGACCCCAAAAGTTGTTGTCCAATTTGTCCTGAGTATGCTGGTACCCCATATGTGGGGGTAAACCACTGTTTGGGCGCACGGCAGAGCTCAGAAGGGAGGGAGCACCATTTGACTTTTTGAGCGCAAAATTGGCTGTCGTGTTTGGAGACCCCCTGATGTACCTAAACAGTGGAAACCCCCCAATTCTAGCTCCAACCCTAACCCCAACACACCCCTAACCCTAATCCCAACCTGATCCATAATCCTAATCACTAACCCTAACCATAATCACAACCCTTACCCCAAAACAACCCTAATGTCAACCCTAACCATAACCCTAATCAAAACCCTAAATCCAACACACCCCTAATCCTAATCTCAACCCTAACCTCAAACCTAACCCTAATCCCAATACACCCCTAATCACAACCCTAACTTTAGCCCCAACCCTAACCCTAGCCCTAAGGCTACTTTCACACTTGCGTCGTTTGGCATTCCGTCGCAATCCGTCGTTTTGGACAAGAAACGGATCCTGCAAATGTGCCCGCAGGATGCGTTTTTTGCCCATAGACTTGTATTGCCGACGGATCGTGACGGATGGCCACACGTCGCGTCCGTCGTGCATTGGATCAGTTGTGTTTTGGAGGAGCGTCGGCACAAAAAAAACGTTCAATGAAACGTTTTTTTGTACGTCGCATCCGCCATTTCTGACCGCGCATGCGTGGCCGTAACTCCGCCCCCTCCTCCCCAGGACATAGATTGGGCAGCGGATGCGTTGAAAAACTACAGCTGCTGCCCACGTTGTGCACAATTTTCACAACGTGCGTCGGTATGTCGGGCCGACGCATTGCGATGGCCCCGTACCGACGTAAGTGTGAAAGAAGCCTAACCCTAAATTTAGCCCTAGCCCTAGCCCTACCCCTAACCCCAACTGCTGTTCTCCTGCCGGCCGGCAGATGAAGACAGATGGCGGGCGCACTGGGCATGCGCCCGCCATTTTCTTCGGCGGCCAGGAGGAGCAGCAAGAGGATCCAGGGACACAGGTGAGCATTGTAGGGTCCCCCGAATCCCCCTATTTCTCTGTCCTCTGATGTGCGATCACATCAGAGGACAGAGAATTACACTTTACTTTTTTTTTTTTTTGCGGTCGCCGGTAAACAGTTAATTACCGGCGATCGCAAAACAGGGGTCAGTAAAATCGACACCGATCATGCTCTTTGGGGTCTCGGCTACCCCCGGCAGCCGAGACCCCAAAGATTCTCCCGGTGCCGGCCGGCGGGCGCACTGCGCATGCGCCCGCCATTTTTGAAGATGGCGGCGCCCACCGGGAGACACGAGGAGCATTGGGGGAGCTAGGTGAGTATTGGGGGGCCACCTGGGACCCCTTTTCTCTGTCCGATGTGCGATCACATCGGAGGACAGAGAAATTAAAGAGACCGCTTTTTTTTTTTTTTTTTTGCGTTTTCCGGTAAACGGTTAATTACCGGCGATCGCAAATGCGGGGTGGGTTAAAAAACCCCCGAATCATGTTCTCTGGGGTCTCGGCTACCCCTGGCAGCCGAGACCCCGGAGAAAATCGGCCTCTGGGGGGCGCTATGTACTTTTTCCACAGCGCCGTTAATTAACGGCGCTGTGGTTTAAGTACCCTTAGTGGCCGCCGTTAAAAGGCGTATCGGCGGTCGCTAAGGGGTTAACAACCAGATATTAATATTACTTCAATAATTCAAAGCTTCTAATCATACTAGTTATTATGTAAACATTATACCAAAACAATATAATGGAAATTATTTGAAGCTGAGGAAAGTATTAAATGCATTAAGTGTGAGAGAGAAATCAAGTTGGGACTTTTTTTTTTTTTTTTTTTTTTTTTTAAATTACTCTGACAAACATTGAGACATCCCCCAAACTATTGGTCTTTTGTTCTTGATGTTTATATCCTTTGTGTGCAAGTGACCCATTTATAGAACAATAAGATCTTTGTTCAAGTTGAGCTAACATGTTTTCTGTAGAGTGAGGTGGTAAATTGGTGCAATTTGTGACTAAAATGTGTGTTTTGGGCAACACCCTATAACATGTCGGGGGGGGGGGGGGGAACAAATGTCTGTGGATCCTCATATTATTCTGCTGGCCTTTATAATTTATACAAGATATAAGCTCTATAAATAAATATTATCCAAATAATGATCAACTCAACTTATTTAAAATATTTGATTTTTCCATTTGAAAAATCCTAGCCACAATCCCTTTTGCCATGCAGCATAAATAGTTTATTTTAAAATATATATATATATATATATATATATATATATATATATATATATATATATATATATATATATATATATAATTTTTTTTTTGTTCTACAGGTCCTTACGATTAAGGCCGGTTTCACACGTCAGTGGCTCCGGTACGTGAGGTGACAGTTTCCCCACGTACCGGAGCCACTGACACACGTAGACACATTAAAATCAATGCATCTGTTCAGATGTCATTTTTTTTTTTTTTTTTTTCGGACCATGTCTCCGTGTGCCAAACACGGAGACATGTCGGTGTTCGTGGGAGCGCACGTATTACACAGACCCATTAAAGTCAATGGGTCCGTGTAAAACATGTACTGCACACGGACGTTGTCAGTGTGCCGTGCAGGGGACAGTGCTACATTAAGCGCTGCCCCCCCCCCCCCCACTGGTACTGAAGCCGCGATTCATATCTTCCCTGCAGCAGCGTTTGCTGTAGAGAAGATATGAATAATTGTGTTTAAAACAAAGTTTACACATCTTATTTTACTGTAACCTTTTATGCTTTTCTTCAAATACTTAATTTAAAAAAAAAAAAAATAAACATTGCATAAAAACCCTATCTTCATGTGGCAGGATGCATTTACACTACATGATTTCTGCTGAGACGTCTAAGCTAATTGGTCTGATCATGTGCAGCTGATGTACAGGCTGGACGCGGCTCTCCTGACCCAAGCGTGACTGCTTCATTTAGTTCTATGAAGCTATGTTTGGGCAGGGAGAACCACAGCCAGTCCGTGCGTTGGGGTCAGATCTTGGACTGATCTGCACGGACGTCTGAATGGGAACAAGTGTACCAAGGAACGCTCATTTCCTAATAATCAGCCAATGTAAACAGACTCCACCAATCGCACAACCAAAAAGACGCTCATTCTCGGCAGCATGTCATTCTGGGTGACCAGGACGTGTGCTAACCAAATGACTTTGACATGCTTAAAAAATATTTGATTCCCCGCGCCTGCATGTCTTGCAGCTGTTGGGCAATCCCGGCATGTGTTGCAGCTGTCAAACACCCGTGAGACATACAGCCGTGGGGAATAACATATTATTTGAACACACCAAAGTCACTTGGTTCGCACACAAGCATGTTCAGATAACACCTTATCTGAACACGTGCACTCATCACTAATCTGTGCACATTAGTAGTGCGGTCGGGCCATTAATCGACCACTGATTGACACGTTTATCAATGAGCCCTAAGGGTGCGTTTCACATTGATTGGCATTAAATGACCACAATGTTTTCTGATTGTCGTTTCATAGCCTGTTTAGTCACTTTGTATAATATGTGCAGAGAATTATTATTTATTTATATAGCGCCATTAATTCCATGGTGCTGTACATGAGAAAAGGGGGAATGATCAGTAATATGTTGTTCTGCGTGCATAGACTGTCTTTGTTCTCGGAAGCACAGGTCCTGGTTACACCAGATGATGTGCTGCCGGTTGGTTCACCCAAACATTCATTTTGATTGTTGGATGACTCAGTCTGTAAACTCTGCATGGTTATTGGAAAAAGAATGTCCCTAGGAATGCCCCTTCCCAATAACTGAGCAAAGTAAATGCACCCTAAGGGTATCTGCACACGTTGGGATTTCTTGCAGAAATTTTCCTGACAAAAACCGGACACTTCTGCCAGAAATCCGCATGCGTTTTTTTTTTTTTTGTGCCTTTTTCCAAAATGCATAGAATAGCGGGAAAACGCAGAAAATCAGCAAAATTAATGAACATGCTGCTTTCTTTTTTTTTTTTTTTTTTTTTTTTTTTTATTACCGCGATGCGTTTTTTTTTGTCACGGGAAAAAAATGCATCATGTGCACAAAACATGCAGAATGCATTCTAAATGATAGGATGCATAATGTGTGCATTTTTAATGAGTTTTTATCGCGAAAAAACCTGAACGTGTGCACATAGCCTAAGTGTCCTCTTGGTAGGCAGTTTGTGAATGTTTCTTACGTTTAACAAGGACAAACAATCTTGAGGCTATGTGCGCACGTTGTGGATTAGGCTTAGGAATTTCTGGTGCGAATTCTGGCTCTCCTGGCAGAAAACGCACCTGCGGTTCCGCAGCGTTTTTTGTGCGGTTTTGCTGCGGGTTTTTACCCCTGTGGTTTTCTATAATCGAATGGGTACAAAAACGCTGCAGATTCACAAAAAAGTGACATGCTACTTTTAAACCGCAGCGTTTCCGCAGCGGATTTTCCGCAAAGTGTGCACAACATTTTTTTTTTTTTTTTTTTCTCATTGATTTACATTGTACTGTAAATCATTTGCGGATCTGCAGCGTTTCTGCACTGCATAAAATGCTGCGGATCTGCAGAGAATCCGCAACGTGTGCACATACCCTAAGTATCGGACAACCTTCTTCAGTTCCAAGTGCTGCCTCATTACAGGAAGATTCATAATTGGATTGGCTTGCTCCAGTCGTCTTCTACTCAACAACTAAAACAATTTTGGTAGTACTAACTTAAACTTTTTTTTTTTTTTTTTCTTATTTAACTCTTCATTTTTATTCTGTATCTTAGGTGTAGAATCAAAGCTTTAATATGTAGTACTATTAAAAATGCTTCAAATCTGCATCAAATAAAGAGGAAAGTGCTTAAAATGTGCAATAAGATTTTCTTAGTGTCGTGTGGTGCAGACACCTGCAGTAAATAAAAAAAAAAAAAAAAAAAAAAAAAAAAAAAAAGTAAAACACTTCACTGACTAAAATTTTATTAAGTAGTCAGTGCCATGATGACCACTGAGGCGTATAGCAGGCTATATTAGTAGCTGGCAAAATTTACTCCTAGTGGTGACACGGGCATAGGTAACAATTTCTATTATCTACCCTCACATCTTGGCATAAACAGGCTGCAAAGGCTATAAAATACAACCCACATTGATCACACTGCAATATTATATATATATATATATATTTTTCTTTTAAATCCAGTAGGCTGTCTGCATTTTTGTAGCACCAGCTTATTCCTCAATGCTTCTCCGTCAGGGAAAATACACAAAATCATAAAATATGGAAGCCTACAAATACCAACATATAATTCTCGAAAGAAGAGCGGGCGCTGCCTATAGGAGCTGACCTTGCCTCTCTTGTGACTCAAGACCTGCATAATAACTGTGTAAATGTCATGTCAGTCAGACAAGATCTTTCGCAGCTTTTATTGAGATGAGACTTTGGTTCTCAAATATACAAAGTACCGTATACATCTTCATGTTCTTCTGCTGCTGGTAGTAGCTGTCCTGTGCATTAGGCACACCTTCATTTCTCAGGCTTTTCCCAGGTATGGTCTTTAAAAAAAAAAAAATTGGCAAATGCCCCCAAAAAAGAAGTTTCTGTCCCCAAATGCCAACTTGAAGGGCCCCTATACATATTTAGGTGGTTTATGGTTGAACAATGCTTGGCCAATCATTCTGCAAGATGCTCTCGAATCGGATGTGATACGCTGGTGTGACTCCGGCCTTAAAGTTCTCATGGGAAAATCATACATTCTGGGCTACAGTATGCAATTAAAGGAACCGGAGTCCTTTCTGTGGTTATAGCCAGGAAAAAGAAGGCTGTCTCTAGATTTCTCTTCCGTTTGATTAATACCCTACACCGATATTTAATGAGTCGTTGAAATCTGAGAAGTCTTGTTTGTTTGTGTTTTTTATTTTTTTTTAATTTTCCATCCAGTGTCCTCCTAGTTGATGATCTGCTTGTGATTTTATGACACATGTATAGAAGTAGGCTTGTGACATCGAAAGCCGGAAAAAGCGTGTTGAGTCCTGTATAGCGTGATACAATCTGCTCCATGACTTGGTGTTCTGCATTCCTTCCCTCAACGTATCACATTCTTTGCTTAAGTCAGCTCAATTGCAAGAAGGGAAACTTTTGTTTTGGGCAATAATATTTAGCCACTGGCCTGAATAGGATGATGGTTGCATGTACTTTATTACAGTATATTAAAGAACCCTATGTGGCAGCACATCTAGTCCTCATGGGACATCTAGGACCCATCGTATTCTCCTGTAGGAACAATTCTATCTAGCAAGATTACCATTTCAATGTCATCCAGAAGAGAATGCGTTGAGTGCCGTCACGTGAAATTGAAACACACAGGAAAGTACAAGAATGCACACGTTATTGGCATTGGGCTATAGTATGGTACCTTATTTTAATTTTATTTTTTGTGGAAATGCATAAAAAAAAAAGCCTGTTCCATGTCAACGGTCAATTCTGCAAATTTAGGGTCTCCATTGAAATTAATGGATAAAAATCCTCTTCACAGGTGCATCTCAGCTACAAAAATTGACATGGAAAGGATTTTTAAAAAAAGCAGCCGGTGAATGTTAAAATTCATCCACATTCCAGGTACTATAAAATGCTGCAGATTATGCACACAAATTTGACACCAAATATGCAATTTGTGAACCCAGCCTAGGCATTTCCTTCCTGTAAAACTGAAGTTTAGAAAACAAGCCATTGTTCTAACACATTATGCATATAAAGATTTAGGAGAATAAAGCTGTAAGTGTCAATCCTGTAAATCGCATCATATATCCATTTGGCACAGATACCGTAAGTGGTTTTGGAGCTGGACGCATATGTTCTGTACCCAGCACTATTTTTTTTATTTTTTTTTTTTTATAGTTTCTATTGCATCCATAAAACTAAGAGGATGCTGTGTAATATCACCATTATTGAACCTTTTACATGAGTCTCGTAATTTCCTTAGAGTTAAGCTGTTGGCTTATTGTTGGAGCTTCTAGAGATGAGGAGATATATATGGTGCATGAATAGCCACCTCGATCATAAACCAAGCACTTATTGCACCTTAAATTGCCGCCATTCATGTAAAGAAAGTTATTTGACACTTTAGTTATATAATTGATCTTGGCACAAAGTGGATTACTTCTAATACTTTAAGCTTTTTATAAAGCAAGGGGCATCCATAATACTAAAATGGACCCTGAAAGACATGGCATGAAATCGGCATCAAACCTGTATCCTGATTAATCTATGAACAGAGCTGGTCAATGATTTCCATGTCTACCCTGTAATTACATATTAGTCACACTAAATAGTTTTCTTTACGTGTTTATTGCTTCAATAAAAATTTTTTTAAAAATATCTTGTTTGTGAAATAAAGGAATTTCAACACCTTCTACCACTCCCATTCTGAGTCGTCTACAGCATGAGCATAAGATGAGTTTAAAGCAACACAGTGGATGAGATGCATGTTCCACTGCAAATTTGGGCAGAAAAAATTATAGCAAAATTTATACCTCTACAAAGCCGGCTTTCTGACACTTTAAGATTATTCCTAAGATTGTAAATTATCCTCTATCCTTGGGGTAATTTGGTTGTAATTTACTGATCAATGGCAGTCCAATCGCTAGGATCTGGATCTCAAGAACTACCTTGAATGGAGTGGAGGTGCGTATGCTCGAACTCTGCTTTATTTATGGTCTGAGAGACTTCTGGACCATATAATTCTGCAGTCTTGTAGGCAATGAATGGAGCGGATTTGCGCATGCACACCGCCACTCCATTCAAGACTGGACTGTTCAGACCATGATTCTCAGGTTCTAGTGCCCCATTCTCAAGATTAGTGGGGTTCTTAGAGGTCAGATCCCCAGCATTCATTAAGCTGCCACCTTGAGAATAACCTCCAAGTTAGAAGGCCACCACAGCATCTTCCTTATAGTGTTCTGTGCGGTCTTGGTACTCAGTCCTACTGATACTCTCTTCCGACATGTTTTCAACTACAAGTTGAGAGAATTTATTGCAGGCTATAGAATGTTTAGTTATTTAATCATATTATGCCCCCCCCATTTTTATCATTCTGCTATGGGTTTATTGGCAAAAAAAGTACACTGATACTGGCATGGTTACCGGTAAATGTAATTAAGTGAAGAAGCATAAGAGACTGACGTAGCCCAGAGTCATCTACACGGATGAGCTAAAGGCATGTGGGTTCGGCACTGAGTGGGGGGGAGAAACAGGAGATACTTTTATGACACCTCTTGATTCTCCATTTACAGAACACCCAGGTGTAAAATCTAAACATTGACTGTAGCTAGCCGTCGTTAGGACAAGGAAGAGGTATTAAATTGAAACTTTTCATGGGTCATTGGTTGTGATCTAGGCCCTGCGTCAATAAAAGTGGTTTCAAAGTCCACGTTTGCTAATTGCTTCATCTTTATGAGATTTGACCTTCATAATCCTCCATATGGAATGAAGTTTAAGTGGATCACATGTACAAACAGACATGTGGTCTTTACTGATACCACTAAATGACAGGGGGATAACTATGGGTAAGAGGCAATCGGAGCGCTTGAAAAATTACTGGGTTCAGTGGGGTGGGAGAGGGTGCCAGCAAGCCACTTTGCCTGGGCCACAGTGTTTACACACCTGGTAAGAGCGGCACACTGAACTTTAGCAATTGCAACTGGAAGTAGAAGACTACTATAAAAATATATATATTTTACCATAAATGATCGGTGTAACCGCTAGTCTGTAACTTCTATTTGGGTGTTTTGTTTGGTAGTAAGTGATGTACAATTAAAAAATATTGTTATGCACCATGTTGGTCAGAAAACTCTGGACTTTTATGCCAAAAGTGTTCTAGAAGGGATATATATATATATATATATATATATATATATATATATATATATATATATATATATATATATATATATATATATATATATATATATATATATATATTTTTGTCTAAGGCTTGTTTTCACACTTCCGTCTTTTGGCGGGCATAGTAATGCGTTGTTGCGATGTATCGACGGACGTTTTGAAAATATTGAAAAACGTGTGTTAACGCATCCAGTGTTTTGACGGATGCATCATTTGAGTTCTTGCCTGTATTTCAATGGAGAAATATCTGGGGAAAGATTTCTCCGGGTTGGAAAATGCTTCCAGGCATGCTCAAATGTAACAGGATCCGTCACTGGATTCCTGCATTTCAGTGACCGCAGGATCCTGCGTCCATAGGCTCCCATTCTCTGGAATGACGCAGGAGGCATCCTGGCATGTTTTTTCCACTGCAGAAAAAAACATTTCTTTGAAATTTTTTTTTTTTTTTTTTTTTCCAATCGACGGGCCGTCGTCAAATTCCGCAGGATCCAGTGCACGACGGACAAAACGTGTGGCCATACATCGCGATACGTTGCTAATACAAGTCTATGAGAACTTTTTTTGCAGGATTTGGTTTTCTCAAACTACGTATCTTTACTGGAGCTCAAAGCTGGAAGTGTGAAAGAGGCCTTACCTGCTGGATGAACGAGTCTCTTTGCTTCAAAAGCTGACGAGAGGTATTCCAAACAAACCTATGGAACAAATATGTAAATGGATGCAAAATGGCAAAGCCAAATGTGAATCCATCTTTACACAATTTGTATCCAGCCTGATTATTCCATGTCGGTAAGAGTTTGAAAGGCTAATTTTAAGTCAAAACGGGACTCCAACATTGAAGGGTCCGTTTTTTTTTTGTGTTTTTGTCTTTATGACCGCAGATATGAGTAATGCTTAAAGGAAACCTGACGGCTGATGCATTCTGCCCAATCACGTAGAAGTTTCCAAACTTCAGATTGTCCTAAGCCAGGCTTTTATGGCATGTCCAAAGTATATGTCATACATGTCTAATAGATAAGAAAATATATAATAAGTTAGGCTTTCTTTCACTAATCTGCTGGCATTAATCATAATTGAGGTAAAGCAATAGATGGGATTAGTTGGCCATTTACTCTTGGTATTCATCTCTGATTCATAGTCTCCACTGGATAAAGATTACAAATATCAAACTTTGACCAGTGTGTTTTACTGTGGTAAACAATCCCGTCTCAGAAAGTCGATATGGACTGAACACTTTCCATTAACCAAGTGTAATCAAACTAGAAACCTGAGCTAGGAAGTCAATGCAACCACAACTTGGTCTACGGCAATGCTCTCTGTCCCAGAAGAAATGTCTTGCCCAGCCTCTTGCATACTGCATGAAACAGGCTCTACTGGGCAAATTCATTGGTATGCGAATGTTATCAGCAAAAAAAAAAAAAAAAAATTTTTTTTTTTTTTTTTTATACCTTCTTGCCTGCTAACTTTCCAGATTCCTCCCTCCTCCCAAATATCCTACACTTGACCACTCTCATATCTGACTGCTATTAACAAGTAGATGTTTAAAAGAAACACCTTTTTGGTTAGATCTGCGTCTCCCAAACTCGCAGTCCTCCGCGGCCACCAACACATCGTGTTTTCAGGATTTCCTTAGTATTGCACAGGTAAGAAAACCTGTGGCAAGTTCTGATACTTTGATAATTCCATCACCTGTGCAATACCAAAGAAATCCTGAAAATTTGATCTGTTTGGGGGCTGTGAGGACTGTAGTTTTTGGAAATACTGGGTTACATTGTGTTGTCTGACAAGCTTGGCCCACTAAACGGGAAGGCCGATACTTATCTCTGTTTTGCTGTTCCTTGAGCTTTCTGTACGGCGGACATTGCTGTGTCCCTACATCGTGTAAGTTCCCCACACAGGACTTTTTTTTTTTTTTTTCTTCTATCCACTGACCGATTCGGCCATGCTTTGGTTTCATTCTTAATTCAGATGTCGCTCGCCTGTTCAAGTTCTTGGGTGCGTGGAAAACATCAGACTGCACTCAAATGACATCCGGGAGCAATCTGATTTCTACTAACTTGCAGAATGGAGAAGATGTGTAGAAATTTTGTTCTCAATACTTCCCTCTGTGCTCCGAGAAAATCTGAGCACATTATGATCACACTCGGATCAGAGTGTGATTAGCATAATTGGCTCAATTCTCATGACCGAGCTCTTAAAGAAACCATTTTAGCAACTAGCACTCAAAAACAGAAAACTTGTCCTCCATCTCTTCAGACAACCATAGGCATGTATATGCGTATACAACCACTTAATCACTACTTGTTAGGGCAGACTTGCAATATCTTTGCATAAGGGACAACCCCATACCAGAAAGAACACTAATTAGACCGGTTACAAATTAAAGGGACACTGTCACCTGAATTTGGAGGGAACAATCTTTAGCCATGGAGGCGGGGTTTTGGGGTTTTTGATACACCCTTTCCTTACCCGCTGGCTGCATGCTGGCTGCAATATTGGATTGAAGTTCATTCTCTGTCCTCCATAGTACACGCCTGCGCAAGACAAGATTGCCTTGCGCAGGCGTGTACTACGGAGGACAGAGAATGAACTTCAATCCAATATTGCAGCCAGCATGCAGCCAGCGGGTAAGGAAAGGGTGAATCAAACACCCAAAAACCCCGCCTCCATGGCTGAAGATTGTTCCCTCCAAATTCAGGTGACAGTGTCCCTTTAAAGCTTTATAATCCGGCTAATTGGAATTCTTGCTCTTCCTAAACTGTCTTTTGGTGTGGGTAGGGTCTGGTTTACACTACGTTTTTGCCTTCTGTTTGTAGTTCCTCTGTGGTCTCCGTCTGAAGACCAATAACAAATGTAAGAAACAAAGGTTACTTGGCTCTTTTTTTTTTTTTTTTTTTTTTTTTTTTTTATATATCAAAAAGCAGATCAGCTCTGTCCCCTATTACTTTGAGGCCTGTTGGCATAGAGCGAAGGAGTCACTATAGTTAGGGACTGTTTAGCTTGGGTATGCCCTGTTGCGGAGGGATGACTATAAAACATTTTTTTATTTATTTTTTTTTAAAAAACTAAACTAAGTAACCTATGACTTTTACATTACTTAATGCAGTGTGCTTGTGAATGTTTCTAAAAACATCTGGATAAGCAAAGTTGTCAGACACAATCTATAAATAATAATGTAAAAAAAAAAAAAAAAAATATATATATATATATATATATAATTTATTTTTTCTTGGAGAATAAGGCACAAATGTGAAAACCTAAAACAAAGGCCCGCCTGTTAGAAGTGTAATATGTAGGTGTAACTTATAATACTCTGCTTGAACCCATTATATGAGCCTGACGTTAGCAGGATTACCATGTGTTACAAGAGGGAGCATTGCTGAAAACCGTCACATTGTCAAAGCCCTCCTGTCGTCCAAAGGTCCCTCACTCACATAAAAATGACACTGTTGGGTGAGGGGGGGATTGTGCAGATTTTTACCATGGTCTTCATTGAACTGTTCTAAAATGTGCCTTAATAATTAAATGAGAATTGTACTTTCAATAAACTTTACTTAAATCAATAGTATAAGCAAATATTAAAACCCTGATGTATCTTATCAGAAAACCCTGCTTCTTTCTCCATCCCAAGTCCAGAAATCCCCAATCTTAGATAATCAGATCCACACCGTTTTGCTCAGTTGGTCTCACAGCACAATAAGGCATTAGGTCACACAGCGTATAATCTATGGGGTGAGGAGCAGAGTGAGGAAACAAGCAAAGGGAGATGGCTGGATTCCCATCTACACAGCTCAGGATTGCTATATGACTTGCTTCAGGCTACTGATGCTTATCTTTGCTTTCTAACCAAGAAATGGTTTGCAAAAATCAGTGTCTGTTTTTCCTCCTACTCGCTGATTAAAATTATGCATGGATGGCATTTGTGTACAATCCATGTTCTGTCAGTGATGTTGCAAAAAAATAGAAGCCGATTTTGCAGTTTATTCATAAATGAAAATTGGATCTAAAACGCAGATTGAAAAAAAAAAAAAAAAAAAAAAAAAAATCCTTGTTTTTACATGAAATATCATGGAGATCTAAATTGGGCCCAAAGCTACATAAAATATTCATGTCCCTCTTCCGTCAAGTCTGACAGCGCAGTGTACACAAACCACCAGGAATTTGGTATGTAGAGGAGGAAATGCCAGAATATATAAAAGGCAAAATAGCTGCAAACTAAATACCAGTATATCTACTATATAAAGCTGAATGTGTGTGTGTGTATGTCCGGGATTGGCATCTGCACCGTCGCAGCTACAGCCACAAAATTTTGCAGTCACACGTCTGGACCCCGAGAGCGTCATGGGGTGAGGTGAAATTTTAACCCCGCGCTTTCCAATTCACCAAACTATTTTTCCCCTATCTACATAATGGGGAAAAGTGAAAGGAAAAGTGTTGGAGGCAAATTGACAGCTGCCAGATGTGAACAAGTGGGACTTAAAGAGTGAGAGCGATGGCGCCAAAGAGTATATACCGTACAGTTGCTAAGGTAGGACCCCGACATGGGATACTCGCCACACGGGGATATGAACACACACACAAAATGCGCCACGTGCTTGAACACATATACCACCCTCAGCACACATTTCACCACACATATGCCAACCTCGCCACATAAAAGTCGAAACACAAAAGTCGCCGCTCAAAACTCACCACGCGCAAAACTCGCCACATGCAAAAAATAGGCTCACGCAAAACTCGCCACAAGTGCAAAACTCGCCTCATGGAAAACTCGCCACACGCAAAACTTGCACACGCGGAAAAATTGCCATATGCACAAAATTTGCAACACATGCAAAAGTTGCCTCACACAAAACTTGCACATACTCAAAAGGCACCAGACATAAAACTCACCGCGCAAAACTCACCATGCGCAAAACTTGCTGCACACAACTTGCTACACTAACCTGTCACATGCAACTCGACACACAAAAAGTTGCTACACGCATGTTGCCACACACAACTCAACACACACAACTTGACAAACGAAACTCGCCCTAAAACACACACAAGTCTGGTATTGGCCTTCAAAAATAAAATTCTGATTAATAAGCAGACAAACTACAAGAGCAACAAATGTACCATATAGGAAATACGGCAGGTGTCAGTCACATGACCTGTCTATTATGTGTATGTGTGAGCTAATATATACTGCCAGGGGGAGGGCTTCCTGTTGGCTAGGGATTTATCAGGCTGTCAATTTATCTTACAAATACTGAGGTAAAAATACTGAGCAAATAACGTGTGAACGAGGTCTAATACAGGAGATCACACAGGTATATACTATATACAGGGGAGATGACACACAGATATATACTATATACAGGAGAGATGACACACAGGTATATACTATATAAAGGAGGAGATGACATACAGGTATATACTATATACAGGAGGAGATGACATACAGGTATATGCTATATATAGAAGATGACATACAGGTATATACTATATACAGGAGGAGATGACACACATATATACTATATACAGGGGAGATGACACACAGGTATATACTATATACAGGAGGAGATGACATACAGGTATATACTATATATAGAAGGAGATGACATACAGGTATATACTATATATACAGGAGATGACCTACAGGTGTATACTATATATAAGGGAGATGACAAACATGTATATACTGAGGTGCAAATGAGAGGTGTGAGGTGAAAATGAAAAGGTGTGAGTGCAAAATGAGAGGAGTGAGGGAAAATAGTGTAGTGATCGGAAAATGACAGATGTGAGGTCGAAATGACAAGTGTTAGGCGGGAATGAGAGGAGTGAGGGAGAAAATGAGAGGTGTGAGGGAGAAAATGAGAGATGTGAGGGGGAAAATGAGAGGCGTAATGGGAAAATAAGAGAAGTGACGTGCTATAACTAACCACAGATATTTACTATGCCCAGGCAACGCTGGGCTCTTCAGCTAGTTATTAATTAAATACTGTAGCTCTTAGATTTGATCCTGGTGTGCTCCCTTTAAAAATACGTGTCAGAGTGGATAGATAATCCTAAAAAGAGGAGCATTTTGTGGGCTCTGAAATAGAGGGACTCATAAAATGTACATTTCAATGAGAAAAAAAAAAAAAAAATTTTTTATATATATATATATATATATATATATATATATATATATATATATATATATATATATATATATATATATATATATATATATATATATATATATATATATATATATATATATATATATATATATATATATATATTATATATTAAATAAATTTTTTTTTTTTGTATTAAGCCGTTTTTTTGATGAGGATTTTTAAGGAACTTTATCAGGTTACGAGATCTAATTAATGTTTCATACAATTTGTACTGAGAAATCTTGTGACCAATCCAGTTTAAGATTTGGTCTGTAAAGGATCCAGACAAGCTGGTTATCCTTTTTAAAATGAATCTGTCCCCCACCCGGGACGTTTTCAGCCTTTTAATTTGGGCATACAGGCGATAGAATGGTTAAAATAGTCCTACCTGTATGCCTCATAGCTTCAGTCTTGTTGTTAAAAAAATTGTCGGTTTTGTTTTTCTTTTATGCTAATTATTTCTATGGGCAAAATGGCTTCGTTCTTCTGCAATGGCGCCTGCGAGTCTCTGCTACTGTGCACTGACTCGGCCACGCAAAAAAATGCATAATCCATTGCCCATAGAAGGGCAAGTAAGGTCCATATAATTGCGCTATTGCAGGGCACAGGCCCTGGATTCTGGGGCTACCAGTACACAGGGCAGTGTGACGCTGATGGGAGGTGAGTAGTAAGCAAACAAAGACCATAGGCAGAGTTTTCTTACAGGCACCGCGCCTCAGAGACTGGTCTTGTTGTTGAGTAATGATTTCTTCCAAAGATATGGGCATACATAGTTAGTAAGGCTGAAAAAAGACATTTGTCCATCCAGGTAGAAATAATGTAACCAATCACCTGTATTCCCATATTAATGGGTGAAAAACGTCCCAGGGGATGACAGATTCCCTTTTAAGTAGCAGAGAGGGACTCTTTTCTTTACCACTTTTTTTAAAAAAATATATAATCTTTTTTTACAGGCACTAAGGACACCATTGCCATCATGATCGGATTCCTAAAGGGGATGGAGATTGTAGAACTTGTAAAGGATCGTATCCAGGTGACCATGATTATTGAAGTTGGGAAGAAACATGGATCCTGGATGAACCATTATTCCATATTCTTTGTCTCGGTGTCTTTCTTTGTGGTGACAGCCGCCACAGTGGGCTACTTTATCTTCTACTCGGCTCGCAGGTGGAGGCACACAAGGGCTCAGAACCAGAAAATGGTAAGAAAACACTTGAAATAATACTTGTAGTAATTCCATGGTTTGCTGGTATTTTATTAAGTCTACCATCTCTGTGGTATCACATCTGTGTAGGTTGTCAGTCTCCGCATGGAAAATGAGAAAAGATAGAACTGCTGTAAGATTTTATGCACTTTGTCATATACATGTAGATGATATTTTATGGTAAATGTTTGATATATGTATGTGTGATGTGTTGTTGGTTTTTATTTTTATTTTGAGCTGTTGAACATCGTAACAAAAAAAAAAAAATTCTAATGCTCTAAGATTACAAATGTCGCTCTGCAGTTACGACCCGTTTCCAAGTGGGCAATTCCATACAAGGCTGTATGTCTATATATGATAATGGTTTGAGATGCCTTATTTTTCTTATAAACTTTGATCAAGATTATTTTGGATCTTTAAAATTGTCCTGCTGTTAAGGCCCGATTTACACTTGATGGCTGTTGGATAAATGATGCTTCAGTTGCTTGTTCAGCCGGCAGCCATCTCAGCCGACTACCCGTACACAGGGGCACTCGCTCAGCCAAGCGCTCCAGTGTTGTCTACGAGAGTGACACCAGATGACAAATCGACTGGCGGCTCATCTGCAGGAGAGCAATACGATGATCAGTCCAAAATTACACTTGCCCGATCAACCTCTCCACCAGCACTCCACACATTAGACGGTTGGGCAAACCCATCGATATTGGCAGGTTCAGCCAACATTAGTCTGTGTAGGGGGCCCGTTGCACTGTCCAAACTTCTCTATCTGTCCCAATTCTCATCTTTGTCATTTGACATACACATTAGAAACAGGCCTAATTATATGGCTAGAACTTAACCAGTAATGTGTATGGAGGCTTCTAGAATCATCAGCTCTCTGGGAGTTTGTGCCTACAAACCATTGGCTGGCTGCACACTGGACATCTGTATTAAAAAACGTAAAGGTGTGCTCTCCATCTGAATGATGCGAGTCTCGCTTCTGGGTGACCCGCATCCATCTCGGGAACGGGGCGCATCACTATGAGTGGAGCGCTCTCCAATCACTCCTAGTGAACTTCTGAAGCTGGCCAATTGTTGAAACTCCTTTTGAAGACCTATATCAATTTGATATCCTGTGGACATGCTATCAATTTTTTAATGGATTAAGTGTCTTCTTGTAGAAGGATTAATGACAAGTCAAACGTTTTATCAGCTAAATTATATTTTGCTATTAAGTTCCTATGTGATCGGTTTACTCTCATCGGTATCAACAAACAAGTCTAAAGGGGTTTTGTTCTTCCAATTTTCTACAGCCCATGGTCTTACAAATGGTGAAAATAATAATTTCAGCAATATTCACCACCTGCTCCTGGTGATTTGTTGACTGAATGACTACAGCGGTGAAGTGTGCAGCGTATAAGCAGCACTGGACCTAGGGAGGGTCAGTGTTGTTGTTGTTGTTGTCAAAATCCACAGACGTGACAGACCAATGGGTTGATGAAAAGAGAACGACCCTTAATACAAAAGTTGAGCATGTGGACTTATTATATAGTGCTCATGGCAGTGGTTATTCTAAGTAACCTAACAGGGAGTGGATACTAAACTCTGTACCAGGAAAACCTGACAAATACATCAGGGAACACAGAGTTCAGGAGAACAATTCTTCTACCCTTCCCCTATAATTACTTAATTACAATATGACAATGAACAATTCAGCTTTTGATAGTCTCAATATTAAATTGTTCGTGCGGTGTAACAGATCTGGTCTCTTCCCGGTACAATAATCCTGGTTCCTTGAAAGCCAACCTGGTTACACTTCTCTATAGGGCACATTCTGCTTTTAACCACAAACAATTCCAATATTTTTGCTTTCTGTTCTTGTAGAAGTTCTTGAATGATCTTGCATGCCTAGATTGCCAAATCTAATTGTTGGCTATTAAGTGAACCCCTACCCCAGCCTGATTAACTCCTAAAATGGATATTTAGGTCTTCATCACATGAGCCTAGTATACGGCCATGTGCTGTCCAAGTGAGCATTGGATACCACACAGATGGCTAACTGACCAATGTTATAGAACAGGGCGGTTCAGATGAGGGTTTTTTTTTTTCCACATTGACCCTCTGGCTGTGTGGGGGGAGGAAAAAAAAATGCATTAGGTTTTTCTATTTTGGATGAGCCTTGCCTATAAAAGTCTGTAGGTGCACAAAAATACGAATCCTGTATAGATTCTGTATAGCAGCCATTTTCTACGAAATTGCAATTTAACAAACTACATTTGGTACTGTAAAGATTTTTTTTTTGTTTTAATTTAATTGATTCATAAAATGATGTAATAAAAATTAAAACACATGGATGGTGTACTGATAAATAATCTGTATGACGCCTGGGCTAAACGGTTTGTCCGTCAGTTCTACTTTCAGGACTATTGTATCCGTGACTCAGAGGGAGTGTTGCAGTTTCTATTTATTTATTGTCCTTGATCTGAAACAACGTGACTTTGTGAGTTGAATTCCCAGGCATACAAATGTGGACACAGAACGTGATGATAAAATGGCAATAAACTAAGAGCTGTTTTAGCATAAAGATACAGAGATTTTGTCTTAACAATTTACAGCAGTAAGGAAATTATTGTGGGATTTTATTTTATTTTTTTAATTGCTCTCCTCTACATAAATGAACGTTTCCAGTAAATCAGATTCCTTTTGGCCTTCCTTCTTTGTCATGACCACGTATAGCCCATATGGAACATTTCTCCCCCCCCCCCCCCCCCCCAGACCAAATTCTGCCACCCCTTCTCATGCTACATATGCACAAAAACATGACACATTAAATTCTTTGGAAATTTTTGGCCACAGCGGCCAGTTTATTAACAAACAACAGTTAATTCTGTATGATTATAATGTTTTTATCTGAAAACATGAGGGGGAGGGTTCTTGGAGCTAAAAGATCTGGATATATATATATACATACATACATACATACATACATACATACATACATACATACATACATACATACATACATACATACATACATACATACACAAAAACCAACACTTATTACCCTCAGCCGTGACAACCAGCTCGAGGGCACCATGTAACCCTTTTTCAGGGCAGACCAAAAACCCGAAAGCTCCTGAGGACAATCCCCGTCCAGAGCGCGTAACCACAAGCCAGATCCACCCCCATCCTTTTTAATTGACCTTCCTCCAATAAACATCACCAACTCCAAGAACCCCGCCCCCCCGCCACACTTGCCACTGTGACAATGAGAACTCGTAAAATTAACAAAAAACACCAACCTCACCCACTAACTAATCGCATTACATACCCTAAACAGCCCTACTCGATGCCCCTGAAAACAAAGGGAGGGTGGGTGGGCTTTCTCTGCTGCCTTCCTCCTCGTGACTGCACTTCTTCCCGCACTTTTTCCCCTAACCGATGATACCCAGCTCCCCCCCCCCTTTTCCCCCAGCCAATCCCCTTCACTAAACTCAAACATAATATGGGAAAAAAACCCTCCCATGGCAACGCAGTCATGGGGGGCTTTCATCTAGCTCTGCCCATTCCAGCCCCCCCTTGACTGCATATAGCCCATATGGAACATTTTCCCCCCCCCCCCCACCCTTAGACCAAATTCTGCCACCCCGTCTCATGCTACATATGCACAAAAAACATGACATTAAATTCTTTGGAAATTTTTGGCCACAGCGGCTAGTTTATTAACAAACAGTTAAAAACACTATAATCATACAGAATTATCTGAAAACCTGAGGGGGAGGGTTCTTGGAGCTAAAAGATCTGTGTGTGTGTATATATATATATATATATATATATATATATATATATATATATATATATATATATATATATATATATATCAACACTTATTACCCTCAGCCGTGACAACCAGCTCGAGGGCACCATGTAACCCTTTTTCAGGGCAGACAGAAACACGAAAGCTCCCGAGGACAATCCCCGTCCAGAGCGCGTAACCACAAGCCAGATCCACCCCCATCCTTTTTAATTGACCTTCCTCCAATAAACATCACCAACTCCAAGAACCCCGCCCCCCCGCCAACCACGAACAGCCCTGACCACCTCAGGCTCGTGAGTGTCCCACCACCGCCAACGCCCTTTCCACACCCTCCTGTATGGCAAGCGCCCACAAGTCAATACCGATATCGTTTAAGTGCACGCCATCCTCTCTCCAGAAGTTACCGACCCCCGGCCTCCAACTCAAAGTGCCTCACTGCAATTCCTCCATTCCTGGATACAAACTTCCCCACAGCCCTATTAAGTTTGATCCTGGCCCTATTAATGCCTGTCAAGGACCGAGCCAACCTCCACTGCTTCCTGGGCACAATGTCGGACCATACCGTCATAACTCCCGGATAAGAGACCCACAATCTCAAAAAATCGAAGCGGATGTCCCTGATCAGTTCCCTAACCGGCTTCGTACCCAAATCATTCCCCCCTATGTGCACCAGCAAGATATCTGGCGCTCTATCCAGACGACCCGCCCGGGAAAATTCAGACAACACCCGGTTCCATAACATACCCCGGAACCCCAACCATCGAATCACTACCGTGTCGCGGCGAAAACCAATTGTCTGCCGTCCGGTCTAGCGTCAGCCTGCGCCGCACCCCAATACACGAACGAATGTCCGAAAATCCATGTCAATAACGGGGGCCGACCTGAAAAACAGAACAATAATTAAATGAACCAGAAGGCTACATGGCCCCACACAAACTAATGCCGTATATAAGTCAAATAACGATTAGAACTCCAGCGCCCGATTCGTTTAATCACATCAGACCCTAAACCCAAACCATCCGCAACCATTGCCGCCCCAATTCTAAAAGAATGAGACCCGTAGGACCGAGGATCCAGTCCCAACTCGACCAAAACCTTTTTCAAAACCGCCGAAAATTGAAAACGTGACAAAGTTCCGTCCTGGTGGCAAAGTAACGGGCCTGACCTAACCGACCACAAACCCCAGTATTCCTCCAAACATCGCTGCGGACACATCAAACATCCATTTACCCTCCCTAAAGCCACCCGCTTACCCTTTCCGAACCTTTCAGTCTTCGACCGCCGAATCAAAAAGGAAATACCTCCTACTCAAAAATCAACATCCTCTGCTGACAAACCTCCCACCTTAGCCTTGTTAGGGGACACTAGCTCACCCCTCAAAGCCCCAAAAAACGCCCAAGAATATGCCAACCTAAACAAGGCAGCTTCGAACTGAGAGCCACAAATTCTCCCAACTGCGTCTCCTAACCTAACTAACAAACTAAACGAAATGGGTCTACGCTTGTCAACACTAGTGTTCCCGCTACGAAAACCCCGCAGAACCTGAACTACGAGAAAATTCTTGGTAACATCGACCGACCCCTGCAGCTTGAAACCAAAGGCCAAGCCCGCCATAAATTTGTTCACTTTCGATACCGACCAATTCCACTCGGCTGCCTTGCCCACCAAAAACAATACCGCCATTGTCCTATCGCTGTCAGATTCAGCCACTCCCCATTGGCCAGACCAACTCTCCCAGATTTCCCAAGCCGATTTGTAAGCCAGCCACGTCGACCTCGAGACCGAGGATTGAATCAACCTTCCTCCTCGTCCGCAACAATTTTCCACAAACGTGAAGGGCATACCACTCCTGAGGCGTCCGCATCTGGGGCCAACTCCCGGAAACGTTCCAACTGTGAACGAGATAAAGCATCTGCTATAGAATTTTGTACCCCCGGTACATGTACTGCAGAAATGTATGCATTTAACTCCAAGCAGCGCAACACAAGTTCCCTAACCAGCCTAATCACCAGGGGGGAGGAAGAGGTTAAACTATTGATAATAGCGACGACCACACTTAAATTATCGCAATGAAACCTGACCTTCCGATTTTGAAAAATGTCACCCCAAATCGCAACCGACACCACAATTGGGAACAGTTCTAAGAGTGAAAGATTCTTAGTTAGACCCTGCTTCCGCCATACTTCTGGCCACACCTCCGCACTCCATCGACCTCCACAATACGTGCCGTATCCAACCGAACCGGCCGCATCCGTGTAAATTTCACAGTCAAAATCATCCACGGCTTCCAACTGAATCAAGGAGCGACCATTATAATTTGACAAAAAACGCTGCCAAACGACCAAATCTTCTCTATGCTCCTTGGTTAAACGAACAAAATGATGTGCCGCCCTAACTCCGGCTGTTGCCAACGACAACCTACGGCAAAAGATTCGACCAATGGGCATAATCCGGCACGCAAAATTCAAATGCCCCAAAAGGGACTGCAATTCTTTCAAAGTCACCTTACGCAAATGACCGATCCTGTGTACCTCTTGTACCAGCAACAAAAGTTTGTCCTCAGGTAACCTACATTCCATCTTCTCTGAATCGATAAGGATACCCAAAAAACTCAGAACCTTACAGGGTCCCTCAGTCTTCTCCTTCGCCAATGGTACTCCAAACAACCCAGCCATCCACTCCATAGTAGCCAACAAATTCCTGCATACGGCGGAATCAGGGGGACCAATAAACAAAAAATCATCCAAATAGTGGATGGCGGAAGGAATACCGGACACATCCCTGATCACCCATTCCAGAAACGTGCTAAACATCTCAAACAGTGAACAAGAAATCGAACATCCCATAGGCAAACATCTGTCCAGATAAAAACCACCTTTCCAACAACAACCCAACAAAGGAATGCTATCCGGGTGCACCGGGAGCAACCGAAAAGCCGATTCAATATCTGTCTTGGCCAGTAAAGCCCTTTCGCCATACCGCCGTACCCATTGCACTGCCGTATCAAACGAGGTGTACACCACTGAACATAGCTCTCCATCTATGCCATCGTTAACTGACCTCCCTTTCGGATACGACAAATGTTGGATCAACCGAAACTTGTTCGGCTCCTTCTTGGGCACCACCCCCAAAGGTGAAAGGACCATGCCTTCAATGGGCAATGAACTGAATGGCCCAGCCATCCTACCCAGTTCCACCTCCTTCGCCAACTTACTGCTGACTACCTCAGCATGCAAATCAGCTGACCTCAAATTCTTAGTAGTAAAGGGAACCGCGTGATTAGGGGCCGGGATCCGAAAACCCTCAGAAAAACCCCGTAAAAGAATTCCAGCCTTATCTTGATCAGGGTATCTATTTAGATAAGGGACCATCCCTTGAAGCCTCACCGGTGTCTCCCCCTTGACTACCACCCGTTCCTGGCTTACCCTTGGCTTTTTTGAAACATTTGGACGCTCCATGGGAGCTCCCGTTGCAATGGGAACAAACGTGCTTAAATTTGCAGGAGTTCCCGTACTTACATTGGCCATCATTGAACTGCCAACAAGTACCGGACTTCTCTTTCCCGCCCTGTGCTCCCTGGCCTCCGCTGGCATGTCCTGATTGCTGAGTGCTGTTGCCACCGCTACCCTGAAAGGACTGCCCATATCTCACCGGAGCCATGACTTTCAACCAAAGCCCGATATCCTTTTGGTCCCATTTGATTTCAGGCCTGACTGCCTTCCTCTGACGGAACTGCTCGTCATAACGGAGCCACGCCTGCCTCCCATAAGTCCGATATGCCTCACCTATCGAGTCAAAGTAACAAAACAGGCCCGAACAGTTATCTGGAAATTTCTCACCTATGACACTAGCCAGTATCGCAAAAGCCTGCTGCCAATTAACGAAGGTTTGCGGAATCAACCGCCACCTTCTCTTCTCCTCCTCCTCCTCTTTTTTGCTGTCCTCCTTCTTACTCTTGTCCAAATTAAATTTTTCCAAAGGGAGTAGGGAGAAAATCTCCACATACTCATCTTTCCAAATCCCCTCCTTCACTTCCTTCTTTAAATGCGCCCCCAGCGGGCCCTCAAAGCAGACGTACACCTCCCCCTTAGCCCTGTCGTCCAACTTTACTGTATCCCCTTTATCCTTCTCAGTCTGCAGCGACACCGATACACCGGCAGCCGATGCCTGTGCTGACCCCCCAGAACTAGTCGCATCACTAGCCAACCGCGATCCCGCCCTCACACCCTGTAACCAGGCTCCCAGGGGTGACCCCCCATCCCCCTCCGCAACTCCCCCTTCCAGACTTTTCAAAAAATGTGACACCCCAGCCAGAATATCACTAATTCCCGACATCCCAGAGCCCCCTACCACCGCCATAGTACTATTATCGGATGCCGTACCCCCAACCCCCCCCCCTAAACTACCACCTAACTGAGACAGACTAGACGTGGACGTATACTCACGGGGCTGCGCGGGTGCTGTGTCCCTAAACTCAAACATAATATGGGAAAAAAAACCTCCCATGGCAACGCAGTCATGGGGGGCTTTCATCTAGCTCTGCCCATTCCAGCCCCCCCCAGAACCTAAAAACAAAAATCAAACTACAATTCTGTGAAACTGGATACAAAAAAGGCTTCAATCTACTCCTGGACTTGAGGGCTCAATCACTTACACTTTACAGGATATGAAATGCTTTCTTTTGACAATTTTAAAAAGGTGTGTATGTTGTAGTGCAGCGGTAGCACACTTTCATGCAGTGATGACACAGTGACCCAGCAAAGTTCCAAACAAGTCTCTTTAATGCGTTTACTTCACAGCATTAATGTCCAACTCATACAAACACCGCACACAATATCCTCCGGATCGCAGCTGGGAAACATATCTTCTGGATTACAGTCAATAAACACGTCAGTCCTCGTCTTGCGACCAGTTGCCGTGGGTGACTGCACCACCATGTTAATGTTCTACTCGCAGCTTTACACAGTACATGATTTCCTCCAGATCTCTTCCAGGCACATATCCTCTGGATTACAGTCAATAAACATGTCAGCCCTCGTCTTGCGACCAATTGCCATGGACAACTGCACCATCATGTTAATGTTCTACTCACAGCATTACACAGTGCACAATATCCTCCGGATCGCAGTCGGGAACCAAATCCTCCAGTTTAGTCACTAAACACACCAGTCCTCCTTTGGGCACAGGACAGTCTACCTACCTCCGATTCACCGAAGGGCACAAGACAGTCCAATTCCGAGACCAGTTGCCATGGGCGACTGCACCACTGTATGCTGTGGATGCCAGGGGTGGGGTCTCAGCTCCCCCTGGCTGTTTGGCTCCACTGATCTGTGTTGCCTCACACAGCGTGGAGCTCTGCAGAGCTGACTGCTCTGTACTCTTCCAAACACCAAACTGACTATGGCCCTGACACACCTAAACCCTATACTGCAGGGTTTTTAACTAGCAATCTGTGGCCTTCAGCCACATGGAAAACCCGGGTCAGGAATGAAACTGACTGCATGGCTACCCTCCTGCTGTCTGTTTCCAAACACAAAAGCCCAGAGCAGGTTTTCCCTAAATCTGCCTTGGACAACCAGCATGTCCAAGACTTAAACTCACTTTACCAGTATCCAAAAAGATATCGTCTGGCCGCACCCTACAACAGTACCGTCTCTATGGACATCAGGGCGCACGTCCTCACCAGGGGGTCCATCCCAGAAAGAGAATCCAAATATAAATGAAAAAGAGGACAGCAGTGTCCTCTTTTTCATTTATATTTAAACTCACTTTAGTCTGTATTGCAACCACAGCTATGCCTGTGACTGCAATAACCTCTCATGACCTCAACATGCCTCCGTGCGCATCCTGGGGGGAACATACAGTAACCCCTACACGTAACACCAGTCACTGCCTCTGTGTGAGAATATGTATGTATGCATGTGTGTGTGTATGTATATATATATATATATATATATATATATATATATATATATATATATATATATCTCTCTCTAGATCGCAGTATAAATACCATGAATGGCAAGAAGAACTAATCAATTTTTGATCAAATCAAGCCAGACATTTTGTGATGAGCGAATGTTCTTGGGTAAGGTGTTATCCGAGCATGGTCGGGTGCTAACAGTTCCTTTGGCATGCTGGAATAATATGTTTGAGTCCCAGCGGCTGCATGACTAATGGCTGTTCAACAGCCGAAACAAATGCAGGGATTGCGTAACAAGCAGACAATTCAGCACTGATCTCCTTTTTGTGAAGTGCTTTCCACTTGTCGGTCCTGCCTTCAGCACATCGTACACACTCATAGAGCTCCTATTCTCGTATTTCCGGCTGATAGAGGATATGGTTGCCAACTTAAGCGGACCAGAAAAAATAAAGTTATCAAAAAGTCACAGACAGACAATATTTTTTTACGGACATATTAGAAAACCATAATAAATCATAAGTGATGCGTTTCGACAGCCTATGATTCTAATATGATGATTTTAGAAGCATTCAGTGTTAACTTACAATCAAAGTAATCTGCATGTCACTTTAGCTTTTAAAAAAAAAAAAAACATTTTAAATTTTTTTTTGACTATTCAGAAAACTTTTGGACTGTTGGCAACCCTGATGGAGGGACATGGACCAGTACTGTCCATCACCCTCCTCCAATTGAAAAATGCTGCACATGTGAAAGCTGGCTTGCAATTGGAGGAGACATGATGGCCTGGTCTGGTCACCTGCTCCTCTACCAGCAGCCATATTGAGAACAAGACCACTGGGTCGTCTGTGAGAAAGCCGGCAGTAATCAGTGCAAGAGGAGAACTTGTAATATCTATACATTAGTAAGTGGCTTAAATCATGTCCCCAAATAGGTTAAAATAAAGGTGAACATCCCCCTTTAATACACTTTTGGCCAAGTGATTCCTATGAGAGTAAAGGGGGACCTACAGTTCCTCTATGAATTCATATTGGTCTTTGTTTCAGAATTTTTTTTTTTTTTCTTTAAAGGGGTTGTCCAAACTGAGAGAAAACCGCATACTCTCCTGATTCCCAGGTACTCTTGGTGTGAGCAGGCAGTCAGGGGTGGTCTTGTGACCCCCATGTCTATGATTGGCATGTTTGCGGTTATGTGACCACTAAGTGTTCTGATTCTCTCAATGGAAGTGAATTGAGAGAAGTCAGATTTGTGTAGTCGGCGTGGGACCACCAGCCGCTCACACCGGGGAATCGTGACCGCAAGCGCCTCACACGCTGCTGCCAGTCTGCAGTCAAATATAGTGAAGCCACTACATACTAGAGATGAGCAGTGTTCGAGTCGAACTGTTCGCCAATCTCAAATTCGAGCTGTTTTGGGCGGTGTTCGAGTCGTTCAAACCCGAACAATTTGCTTAAAATTCGGCTGTTCGAGTTTCTGTTCGATAACTGTTCGTTCAGCAAAAGCCTCGCTTGATTTGCACATTAAAACTCTTTATCATTGTTAATACACTGTTTCAGTGTATTGGGGGCGGGGGATAGATCTGTGCTGAAATAACGCCAATCTCATTTCCCCCCCCCCCCCCCCGCATTTATAGTAGGCTGAGAGACTGCACCGCCCCATCAGCAGTGCGCGCACACACACAGCAATGTGCATGTGATGCACACAAGCAAGGGCATGTGTCATTGGCTGTGTATGTCACATGTCCTTGCCCTATAAGAACTAGCCATTTGCCCCGTCACCACCATTTCCTGACTGCTGCAGCTTAGTGTTAGACAGCACCACTGCTGCTATGGGCGCTATAGACAGTGGTTTTTTTTTTTTTTTTTTTTTTTGGAGCGAATTGTCAGAGATAGGTTTAGGGAGTCGGGATTAGTTGTAATATCAGCCCTTTTCAGGGTAGGTTACAGCAGTTCATAGCACTGTTTGCCAGGCAGGTCTGTGCCAGTGCTGTGCAAGTGTTTGTCACAGCATTTGGTGTAATCTAGCTCAGCCAATCCTTTTGTGCTAGTAGCATTGTCTGATAGTCATCTGAGTAGCCCGCCTGTGAAACTAACTATACCGCCTGTGTATCTCTATTTTCACTGCATCTAAACCAAATAGTTTTGGGCCTAGTACCACAGTTTGGCCACTCAGTTCTGCTCGGTTTTCATCCATCGGTTGTTGTGCCAACAACTACAGATACAGAGTTGCCAATTAGTTAAGCACTAAAATGAGTGGCAAAAGACCTGCTGCTTGTGGAAAGGGGAATAGGCGTGTTGGAAAGGGGGGGGAAAAAAAGGTTGTGTCTGTGGGGTAGGTGGTACAGCACCAGTAACATCTGCAGAAGAAAGACCATCCTCCAGCCAAAGTAAGATGTCTACTTCTTTTCGTGGACAATCTGATATGATCCCTTTCTTATGACCATTGCTACAAGCATCGCCAAAAATTCCAGATGAGGCACAAAAACAGCAGGTGCTTGAACGGATATCAAGTGCTCGTTCAAGTGGGCTCTCCTCCATGTCAACTTCAACATCACAACTACTCCAGTCCTCAGAGTTGTCACCCCAATCGCACTTGCTCCTTCACAGCTCCCAAATCTCCAGCCGCCCATCTGAGCATGGGGTAACACACATGGTTGAGTCTGTAGAGCTGTTTTCACATACTATAGCCTGGGAATCAGAGGTCGGCTCCAGAGCTTCTGTGAATCCAGATGAGGAAATGATCTGCACTGATGCCCAGAATCTTTGAGTCAGATCCAGGTCCAGATGAAGAAGGTTCTGAGCATAATGTAGACCCTTGTTCCCAAACTGTAACTCCTGTTGGTGGAGACAATGAGGAAGATGATGAGACTGAGATACCTGATTGGAACGAAAACTTGACTTTTCGGTCGGGGCAGGAAGAAGTTGGCTCTGAGGACGACTGGTGTGAGAACACACAGGAGGATGATAACGAGGTTGTAGACCCCACTTACTATCAACCCCCAGTCCGCCAGTCCATGAGGTCAGCAGAGGAAGTGGAGGAGGATGCTAGTGACGAGTCTGATGACGAGGTAACTGTGCGCCTTCCTGGACAGAGACTGAGTACTGGAAGCGCGTCAACAACTGCATCCTCAACCCCAACTGTGCCTCAGACCAGCCATGGTGGCTCTTCAGGTCAAACTGGCTCTAAGCCTTGCATAGCCTGGGCATTTTTTGACATCGCAAAGGATGACCCAACTCATGTTGTCTGTAAGATTTGTCAGCAAAATCTCAGTAAAGGCCAAAAAATCACTAGCTTGAGTACTTCATGCTTGAACCGTCACATGGATATGAGGCATAAGTTGCAGTGGGAAGCTCACTGTGCTACAATGCGGCCTAGTGGGCCGGGTCAACCACCGTCTGCCCCATCAAGTGCATCCGCGTCCTCTTCATCCTCTGTGACTGTGGGGACAGCAGGTTTTGGATGCAGACTTTCCACCTCTTTACCCGAAACAGCCAGTTTGATTGGCAGGTCATCAGGACATTTGCTAGTGGAAACACCTGCTGGTGTTGAGCTCTCTCCGACATCGACACCACATTTTGATAAAGGCAACATAACATCTCCGCCTGCACCTTCCTCACAGACCAGCAGTTTGTCGGTGACACCCTACTCAACTCCGTCTAAGCACGGCAGCCAGCCCTCAGTCCCTCAGATGTGGACAAGTAAAAGACCATTTCCTCCTAGCCATGACAAAGCTACGAGGTTGAATTTCTCCATCAGCAAGCTGTTGGCTACAGAAATGCTGCCTTTCCACCTGGTGGACACAGAGGATATTCGAGACCTTATGTCCATCGCAGTGCCCCAGTTCCAGATGCCCAGTCGCCACTACTTCTCAAAGAAAACTGTGCCTGCGCTACACCAGCATGTCACACACAACACCGCCTCCTTGAGAAACTGTGTGTGACAGGGTGCAATTCACCAGACAGTTGTGACGCCCCTGTCCATGTCTACTCGTCCATGTCAGTGACTGGGCATTGGGTAAATGGCGACATCAGGAGAAGGGGCTGCTATCCAAGTCTTGCAGTCGCCACGAGTTGCTCGTTGATCCTCTGTCTAGAAATTCCTCCACTGCTTCTGCCTCCTCAACCTCCTCTCGGTCCTCCACCTGCACCCAAAGCCTTTCTGGTAATGCCACCCGCGTTGTAACTGCGCAGAAGGAATCCTGCACTCCTCCTCACTATGCTGTCACCAGTGCTCAATGGCATCAGGCAGTGTTTACATTGAAATGTCTGGGAAATGTGAGTCACACAGCTGAGGAGTTGTGGTAAGCTCTGGAGACCGAGTTCCATCAATGGTTGTCTCCACTCAACCTGCAGCCAGGGAAGGCTGTGTCCGACAATGCTGCAAACCTGGGTGCGGCCCTTCGACGGGGCAATGTCACACACGTGCCTTGTATGGCTCACGTTTTGAACCTGGTTGTCCAGCAATTTGTATCCCACTATCCCGGACTAGATGGGCTTCTGTAGAGGGCACGGTCGCTGTGTGCTCACTTACGCCGTTCGCATCCCGCAGCTCGACGACTTGCATCTCTACAGAAGTCGTTGGGTCTGCCAGTTCACCGGCTGAAATGCGATGTGCCCACACTGTGGAATTCAACTCTGCACATGTTGCAGCAACTGTGGCAGCACCGACGAGCCCTGGTGCAATACGTTATGACGTATAGCCTGGACCAACGAGATCAAGAGGTGGGGCAAATCACGCTGCAGGAGTGGTCTCAGATCAGGGATCTATGCACCCTTCTGCACAGTTTTGAAATAGCAAGAAAGATGTTTAGTGGTGACGATGCCATTATCAGCATGACTATTCCGGTGATTTACATGCTGGAGCACACCTAACACAGTGTTCGGAGTCAGGTGGTGGAACAGGAGGAGGAGGAGGAGGAGGAACAGGAGGAGTCGTATGTGGAAGGGATCAAGAAGGTTGGCAGCACCAAAGCTGCTGGCATTGGAGGCTGGGGGAGAGGGGTTACCGAGGGTGCATGGTAGCAGCCAAACTGTTGAAGGTGCAGGAGGCGAGGAAGTGGAGGACGAACTGGCGCTGGGCATGGAAGACTCATCAGATGAGGGAGACATTGATCAAATTTCTGTTGTGCGAGGTTGGGGGGAGAGGGCAGACGAAGGAAGCATGATTCTCACCTCGCCACCACCAAGACAACAAGGACTTGGTCCTCCTGGATGCGCAAGACACAGGAGTGCCTTCTTGCTGCACTACCTGCAACATGACCTTTGGATTGTCAGAATCCGAAGTAATGCCGACTACTGGGTTGCCACATTTAGATCCCCGGTACAAAAGCAAATTTGGCGAAATAATTCCTGCCATAGAAAGGGATTCACACATGCAGGAGTATCAGCAGACACTGTTAGTTTCTGTAACATCTGCTTTTCCACAAAACACCAGTGGTGCACGTAGTGAATCTCTTAGTCCCACGGTTGGCAAGTTAGAACTATCGAGTCATCACTCAAACCATAACAGGAACATCGTATCTGGTGGTAACAGCAGTTTTTTCCTATCGTTTCAAGATTTTTTTTTTTTTTCTTTTTTTTTTTTACCATCCTTTGCAAGGCCACAGGAGACAAGAAGTCTTACGCACAGCCAACGCCTAGAGAGGATGGTACAAGAGTATCTCCAAGTTAACATCAATGCCATGACTGTGGAACTGGACCCTTGCTCATTTTGGGCTTCCAATCTTGAAAAATGGCCTGAGCTCGCCATCATGCCTTGGAGATATTGTCGTACCCCGCAGCCAGTGTTATCTCTGAACATGTGTTCAGCACTGCTGGTGGTGTGCTGACAGATAAGCGAACGCGGCTGTCCAGTGACAATGTAGACAGACTAACGTTCATCAAGATGAACAAATCCTGGATCCGCAAGGACTTCTCTACCCCTGTGTCATCTTGGGGAGACTAAAAGCTTGATTATTTTTGAAAATTGCCTCACCAACCGGTTTAAAAAAACTTTGGCGAAATTGATGCCACTTAAGTGGTGTCTGTGGCCGAATTTTTGGAAAAAATGGAGACTCTTTATTCAGTCCCCTTGCTGAGTTTTACATGATGTTGCCATCGTCAATTCCAGGTGGGTGGGGACGTCTGCAGAGTTGTTTCCTCATACTATGGCCTGGGATTCGGAGGTCTGCTCCAAAGCTTCAGTGTTTGCTAGTCAGCAGAGTAGCCCAGCCACCCATCGCCTGATTACCTAAGTACTATTTTGTAACTGCATCTAGCCCAGGAAATCCTTTTGGGCCTAGTAGAATTTAGTGATACTTGGCAGCGTACCCCACCCATGAAGCAAGCTACACCGCCTGTTTACCTAACTACTATTTTGTAACTGCATATAGCCCAGGAAATCCTTTTGGGCCTAGAGTCAATTTCTGCTACTCAGCAGAGTACCCTACCCATGGAGCAAGCTACACCGCCTTCTTTCTTGGATATGACAAATGGTGGATTAGTCTGAATGTATTGGGTTCATTTTTTTGGCACAACTCCCAACGTACCACTACGTCTTCTAAGGAAAGTGTTCTGAATGGACCCGCCGCCATTCTACCTAAAATAAATATATATATTTTTATTTTTTTTTTTTGTCAAGACGTCTGGGTGTTGGTAGAGTGTGTTTAGATTTTTACTCCAGCCTTGATTTTTAGAAGGGCATGACATGCCTATATCTGTTTCCTCCTCCTCCACCTCTTTTCTTTTCCCATGACTATATGTAGTCATGGCCAAAAGTGTTGACACCCCTGCAATTCTGTCAGATAATACTCAGTTTCTTCCTGAAAATGATTGCAAACACAAATTATTTGGTATTATCTTCATTTAATTTGTTTTAAATCAAAAAAAACACACAGAATTGTCCTAAAGCCAAATTGGATGTAATTCCACACCAAACATAAGGGGGTGGACAAAAGTATTGGCACTGTTCGAAAAATCATGTGATGCATGGAGAAAAAGAAGACCAAAGAACTGTCTGAGGACTTGAGAAACCAAATTGTGAGGAAGTATGAGCAATCTCAAGGCTACAAGTCCATCTCCAAAGACCTGAATGTTCCTGTCTACCGTGCGCAGTGTCATCAAGAAGTTTAAAGCCCATGGCACTGTGGCTAACCTCCCTAGATGTGAACGGAAAAGAAAAATTGACAAGAGATTTCAATGCAAGATTGTGCGGATGTTGGATAAAGAACCTCGACTAACATCCAAACAAGTTCAAGCTGCCCTGCAGTCCGAGGGTACAAGTGTCAACCCGTACTATCCGTCGGCATCTGAATGAAAAGGGACTTTATGGTAGGAGACACAGGAAGACCCCACTTCTTACCCTGAGACATAAAGCCAGGCTGGAGTTTGCCAAAACTTACCTGAAAAAGCCTAAAACGTTTTGGAAGAATGTTCTCTGGTCAGATGAGACAAAAGTAGAGCTTTTTGGGCAAAGGCATCAACATAGTTTACAGGAGAAAAAAAGGCATTCAAAGAAAAGAAAACACGGTCCATACAGAGGTTCCCTGATGTTTTGGGGTTGCTTTGCTGCCTCTGGCACTGGACTGCTTGACTGTGTGCATGACATTATGAAGTATGAAGACTACCAACAAATTTTGCAGCATAATGTAGGGCCCAGTGTGAGGAAAGCTGGGTCTCCCTCAGAGGTCATGGGTCTTCCAGCAGGACAATGAGCCAAAACACACTTCAAAAAGCACTAGAAAATGGTTTGAGAGAAAGCACTGGAGACTTCTAAGGTGGCCAGCAATGAGTCCAGACCTGAATCCCATAGAACACCTGTGGAGAGATCTAAAAATGGCAGTTTGGAGAAGGCACCCTTCAAATATCAGGGACCTGGAGCAGTTTGCCAAAGAAGAATGGTCTAAAATTCCAGCAGAGCATTGTAAGAAACTCATTGATGGTTACTGGAAGCGGTTGGTCGCAGTTATTTTGGCTAAAGGTTGTGCAACCAAATATTAGGCTGAGGGTGCCAATACTTTTGTCTGGCCCATTTTTGGAGTTTTGTGTGAAATGATCAATGCTTTGCTTTTTTGCTTCATTCTCTCATGTTTTTTTCATTTAAGACAAATTAAATGAAGATAATACCAAATAATTTGTGTTTGTAATCATTTTCGGGAAGAAAATGAGAATTATTTGACAATCGCAGGGGTGTCAATACTTTTGGCCATGACTGTAGTTGTGACTTTTCCATGTTTGTTGTGTCTTGAGCAGTTTGTCAGCTTTTGGACACCTTTAACCCTTTAGCGACCGCCGATACGCCTTTTAACGGCGGCCGCTAAGGGTACTTAAACCACAGCGCCGTTAATTTAACGGCGCTGTGGAAAAAGTCAATAGCGCCCCCCAGAGGCCGATTTTCTCCGGGGTCTCGGCTGCCAAGGGTAGCCGAGACACCAGAGAACATGATTCGGGGGGTTTTTAACCCACCCCGCATTTGCGATCGCCGGTAATTAACAGTTTACCGGCGATCGCAAAAAAAAAAAAATCTTTTTAATTTCTCTGTCCTCCGATGTGATCGCACATCGGAGGACAGAGAAAAGGGGTCCCAGGTGGCCCCCAAATACTCACCTAGCTCCCTCCATGCTCCTCGTGTCTCCCGGTGGGCGCCGCCATTTTCAAAATGGCGGGCGCATGCGCAATGCGCCCGCCGGCCGGTATCGGGAGAATCTTTGGGGTCTCGGCTGCCGGGGGTAGCCGAGACCCCAAAGAGCATGATCGGGGTCGGTATTACCGACCCCTGTTTTGCGATCGCCGGTAATTAACTGTTTACCTGCGACTGCAAAAAAAAAAACAAAAACAAAAAAGTAAAGTGTAATTCTCTGTCCTCTGATGTGATCGCACATCAGAGGACAGAGAAATAGGGGGATTCGGGGACCCTAGCATACTCGCCTAGGTCCCTGGATCCTCTTGCTGCTCCTCCTGGCTGCCGGCAGAAGAAAATGGCGGGCGCATGCCCAGTGCGCCCGCCATCTGTCTCCATCTGCCGGCCGGCCGGAGAACAGCAGTTGGGGCTAAAATTAGGGTTAGGGGTAGGGCTAGGGTTGGGGCTAAATTTAGGGTTAGGGTTGGGGCTAAATTTAGGGTTAGGGTTGGGGCTAAATTTAAGGTTAGGCTTCTTTCACACTTACGTCGGTATGGGGCCGTCGCAATGCGTCAGCCCGACATACCGACGCACGTTGTGAAAATTGTGCACAACGTGGGCAGCAGCTGTAGTTTTTCAACGCATCCGCTGCCCAATCTATGTCCTGGGGAGGAGGGGGCGGAGTTACGGCCACGCATGCGCGGTCAGAAATGGCGGATGCGACGTACAAAAAAAGTTTCATTGAACTTTTTTTGTGCCGACGCTCCGCCAAAACACAACTGATCCAGTGCACGACGGACGCGACGTGTGGCAATCCGTCACGATCCGTCGGCAATACAAGTCTATGGGCAAAAAACGCATCCTGCGGGCACATTTGCAGGATCCGTTTCTTGTCCAAAACGACGGATTGCGACCGAATGCCAAACGACGCAAGTGTGAAAGTAGCCTTAGGGCTAGGGTTAGGGTTAGGGCTAAAGTTAGGGCTAGGGTTGGGGCTAAAGTTAGGGTTAGAGCTGGGATTAGGGTTAGGGTTGGTGTTAGGGTTGGCATTAGGGTTACGCTTGGGATTAGGGTTAGGTTTGGGATTAGGGTTTGGGTTGTGATTAGGGGTGTATTGGGATTAGGGTTAGGTTTGAGGTTAGGGTTGAGATTAGGATTAGGGGTGTGTTGGATTTAGGGTTTTGATTAGGGTTATGGTTAGGGTTGACATTAGGGTTGTTTTGGGGTAAGGGTTGTGATTATGGTTAGGGTTAGTGATTAGGATTATGGATCAGGTTGGGATTAGGGTTAGGGGTGTGTTGGGGTTAGGGTTGGAGCTAGAATTGGGGGGTTTCCACTGTTTAGGTACATCAGGGGGTCTCCAAACACGACAGCCAATTTTGCGCTCAAAAAGTCAAATGGTGCTCCCTCCCTTCTGAGCTCTGCCGTGCGCCCAAACAGTGGGTTACCCCCACATATGGGGCATCAGCGTACTCGGGATAAATTGGACAACTTTTTGTGAAAAAAAAAAAATATTTATTTTCACGGCTCTGCATTATAAACTTCTGTGAAGCACTTGGGCATTCAAGGTTCTCACCACACATCTAGATAAGTTCCTTAAGGGGTCTAGTTTCCAAAATGGTGTTACTTGTGGGGGGTTTCCACTGTTTAGGCACATCAGGGGCTCTCCAAACGCGACATGGCGTCCAATCTCAATTCCAGCCAATTCTGCATTGAAAAAGTCAAACGGCGCTCCTTCACTTCTAAGTTCTGCGGTGCGCCCTAACAGTGGTTTACCCCCACATATGGGGTATTGGCATATTCAGGAGAAATTGCATAACACAATTTATGGTTACATTTCTGTTTTTACACTTGTGAAAATAAAAAAAATGGTTCTGAATTAAGATGTTTGCAAAAAAAAAGGTAAATGTTCATTTTTTCCTTCCACATTGTTTCAGTTCCTGTGAAGCACGTAAAGGGTTAATAAACTTCTTGAATGTGGTTTTGAGAACCTTGAGGGGTGTAGTTTTTAGAATGGTGTCACACTTCATTATTTTCTATCATATAGACCCCTCAAAATGACTTCAAATGTGATGTGGTCCCTAAAAAAAAAAAAAAAAAAAAAAAATGGTGTTGTAAAAATGAGAAATTGCTGGTCAACTTTTAACCCTTATAACTCCCTAACAAAAAAAAATTTTGTTTCCAAAATTGTGCTGATGTAAAGTAGACATGTGGGAAATATTATTTATTAACTATTTTTCGTGACATATCTCTCTGATTTAAGGGCATAAAAATACAAAGTTTGAAAATTGCAAAATTTTAAAAATTTTCGCCATATTTCCGTTTTTTTCATAAATAATCGCAAGTAATATCGAAGAAATGTTACCACTAACATGAAGTACAATATGTCACGAAAAAACAATCTCAATCAGCGGGATCCGTTGAAGCGTTCCAGAGTTATAACCTCATAAAGTGACTGGTCAGAATTGCAAAAATTGGCCTGGTCATTAAGTACCAAATTGGCTCTGTCACTAAGGGGTTAAGGTGTTTTCCATGTGTTTGTATGTGTTTGTGTTTGCCTGCCATTGGTTTCAATGGGGTTCGATGGTGTTCGGTGAACACCCCCCTGTTCGACTAACCGAACCCTAACACTAGGGAGGTGGCTCAACACTACTACAGACTTCTGTCCCAAACTGGGATAACTCATTAAGTCTATATTGATATTTTACATGGGATTATTTGAAAAACCCATTAAAGGCCGGTGTGATTTTTATTTTTCTTGGAGATATTTCTCAGAATCTGTGACGCTACTCTAACTTGAGATCATGACTTGGTCATTTATAGGTGAGGATACTTTATAACGATTCTTCCTGATGGAGCAACGTGACCTCAGATCATCACTTGTATTAATTACTCATGTAAATTGACTACTTTATAATACAATAAATATTTATAAAGTTCTATTTAAATGACATCTTTTATTTTGAGACCTGGCAGAGTGAGCCAGAGCAGATTGAGACCGTTGAAACTAGAATTCTTACTTCGTACCATACTGCTTTGATCTGGATACCTATAGTCTGGCCTCTAGGAGGAATGGTGTCCACCCAGAAATGTATACACCTGAGAAACCAGTCAGACCTGACGATGGCATCTAATATTAGATACATTTGTAGAATTGGACAGTTGATATGGTTGATGTTTTTGTCTCCTGTCACAACACCCATATACTGCGTTGGTGAATGCAGGTACAACCGTTGTGATGTAGGTGCTGAACTCAAAAAAAAAAAAAGGGGAAAACCGGACTAACTACTTTACTCTGTCCTGTGGTTCTCCATTTCCTCATACTCCTGTACTTTCACCCTTGTACAGCAGAATGCTAATAAAGATAATTCTAATCTCGTATTGTGCAATCTACTTTATACCAGAAGAGGAATAGAAGAGTTTGTACAAACACCCCACTAACCGGGAAGAAGTACTACAAGTCCAATAGAATAAAGAGGTGACAAAAATAGAATATTGCCAAGGAAGAACTACACTACAATGCAACTTTCCTTGTAGGTGCCACAGTTTTAGATGTTCAAGTGGGCGCCATTGATGGCCTGGAGCAGACCAAGCTTGAGACTACCACAATCTTAATATTGTCTATTCTTAGCACGAGACTGTTTCTTAGAATAATTTTATGTACCTATATTTGAGTATTTTATGATGCTACTTGGGCAATATTTGGCATTGCTACTTTGTAAACTATATATTTTTGCAATGTATCAAGGTGGCAACACCGTACCATTTGTAAATTGACCAACTACATGGAGGAATTATTTTGCAAATGCATGGCCGAAAGAAATGGGCTGCTTCGTTTGGCACCTACATGGTACTGCTCAGGATACTGTGTGTGTGTTTGTTTGTTTTTGTTTGTTCTTTTTTTTTTGTCCATGTGCCTATTTTTACTATACAGGAAGTATGTGTTTTTTCTCACATGTGAAGAGAAAATTGAGAAATTCCCAGTTTTTTTTTTTTTTCTACCCATGAGATGCAACATTGGAATATTGTTTATTTTTATTTTTTTTGTCTTTGTTTTTTTTGTTTCCCTTTTTAACGCATGCGTGCATGCATGTTCCAGCCATGAAAACTCTGAACACTTGCAACAACACAGAAATTTGTATGAGGTCTTGTGCAATAATCATCTGAGAAAGGAAACTTTACCCAGCCAGTCCGTTCCTTCATTATTTCAAAATATTCATTTGAATTCATATGCAATTGAGGCTGAGGAGCTATAGTTGACCTGAAGCCTCTGCCACTCCAGCTCTATTCCCTGCTTTGTGCTGCCGCCTCCTGCTTGACTAACTGGATCATTTGCCTGAAGTCAGAGCATAGGAGCCATTAAGAGGGAGGAGGCTGCCCTAGATGGGAAATGGAGCTGGAGTGACCGAGCCTTCAGATTTACCATAGTCCTTCAGCCTCATTTGCATATCACCTCAAACACTGATTTCTCAGTAATGGAGGAACGGACTGGCCATGTAAAGGTGTTGCTGGACTTTACATGAGCTGCATGCGCATATAAATAACCTTGGGGAAGATGAAATCACGCTGACAGATTCCATTTTGAACATTAGTTACCACATTTCAGTTTCTTTATATACATATATTTTATTTGCCAGTAATTTGTGCGCAGTGTTTGTACTGATAAGTCCTTGGTAAATGTCGATAATTTGCCCATATCTAGAAGCAATATTGAATGTGTCGCCCAGAGACGGCTCTGTCTACAAGTACTGCTTACCCCCTCCTGTGTGAGGAACAAACCCGCTATCTGTCTGCCTTTGTTGGGTAGCTGGCCAGCTGATACGGTCATGCACCTGCACAGCTGATTGATTTGTAAAGTGAGTGACTGGCACAGCTATCTCTGCACGCTCTTCTGCGCTGGTGGAATTTGACCATTTGTACAGATCCATATACACCTGGTTTGCACAGCTAAACATACATATGTCTAAGTGCATTGTTTGGTTTATTTTGGTCCTTTTAAAAAAAAAAAATGTATATATTTTTTTTTTTTACTATTTAGTTTTTTGCTACATCCACTATTTTTAGTGCTTGCTGATGCCTAATGTGACCATACAATTTGAATGTCAGGCTAGGAACTATGGGTGCTTACTTGATCCCTCGAACTAGGGGGGCCCTACTCTATCCACCTTCCGGGGTAATCCTGGGGACAGGGAGACACTGGGGTCTCTTACCTTGCTATGCTCCTATCTTGGCCCTTATCTGTCCCCCCCCACCACCACCACCACCACCACCCAGGTAGGTGGGAAGCCAAAGTGTGTATGATTACACTAACCAGACAGACAAAAGAAGACCAGGATAAAGGAAAACTATTCAGAAAACAGAGTGGAACACATGGGAGGCTTAGGTAGGGAGAAACCAAATGGGTGAGGATAAGGATAAGCACACAAACAAACTTCACACAGCAATCTCTAGAACTCCTCTCCAAACGCCATCCCCAAACCAGGCAGAATGAACTATCACTGGCAAGGTCCAAAGTAAGGAGGAGGGTTCTTATACCTGCTGAGAGCAACAAACTCGGAACAACCAATACTACCCAAAACAGAGGGCTCCAGGAATCCAACTAAGCAGCTTAACTTATGCAGTGCCAGAACTGCTAATAGAACGGTGAAGGCTGTTCAAGTACCGCAGGTGTCTTTATTACCAGATACTGCGATCATCTGAACTCGCTCTGTCCTGGTATTCCCATGAGTCAGTTGTTCCAGTTGATTTTGCCCGTTTAGGTCCCCTATAACTCATAACTTTCCTCCAATGATAATTTGTGAACTGGAAAGCATTTGATTTGGGGTAATAATTCTTAGGTATTGATTTGCTCATAGTTAGTTCCCAAACTTAAGGTGTGCTTTATACATTCAGCTTATTGTCCTACAAAGAGTTAAGTATTAAAGCAATGTACAGTTGCTTTCTCTGCTGGCTGCAGACTGACTATAAACATTACATTTCAAAAACTCTTGGGTCCAATAAAATACTTTAATTTGGCGTTTTCATGCCAGCTCTGGGCAACTTTGCTAAAATGGGCAGAACATTGGTAGGAAGGGACATGGCTAAGCCTGCTAGTCTAATTCGATAAAATGTCCTTTTTGCCAGTGTAAAGTTTTGTTTTTGTTTGTTTCCAGTAAAGTACTCTACTCTAGTTCCTGACTGGAGTAGTATTTCTGGCACAGGTGCAACACAGTTAACTTATAAGGCACATCTCTTAAGTAGCATGCGCCTCCTACTGGGTTAGGCACATTGTACTCCAGTGAACCCATCCATTAAGAATGGTGTGCTCAGTGCTGTTTTTAATGAATTGTCCCTTCTGTGTATGCTTGGTGCTTTCTATCATAAGAAGAATTGAGTTTTGATCCCAGTTGAGATATTTTAAGTCCTTATTGGGTACAGGATTTTCAACTTGGTGCTTTTACTGAAAAACACAACAAATCCACAAAATATCACGGAGCCAGAGGCAAAGCTTGCGAATATTTGGTTAAAGTACCAATTAGCTGCAGGATGCAACTGAGCCCCAATGGTATTTGATGGAGGAAGCACATCGCAATAAACCTGATGAACAAGCATTGGCAACCCTACGATTCACAAGGGGTGGATGCCTATTATAAATGCACACAGATCAGGCTTGTATCGGGTGTCATTCACATGGTCCCATGTTGTTTTGTTTTTAGGTGTTAAAAGTTGGACGACTTCTGCTTTTTATAGGTTGTATACTTGGCAACATTTGATTACCAAATGCACAACCCAAAATGTTCTGTGATTAGAGGCCCTGGCAGAGCTAATGCAATGGGGACCGAAAAGTTGTGTAGTTAAAGATGCCGATGGCTGTAGAACCCAGATGTTCATGACATACCCAGCAGTGACCGGACCTTGGGGAAAATGATCTCCATAGCTGAGATTACCTTGTATTTAGTGTCTATGGTTTTCTTGTGCCTACACGTGAAATGACATAACTGGACAAGTTACCCACTTCAACCAAATATTCCATGTTTGAGTGTCTGCTACTAAAGCGAAGAGTGAGAATGACCTCTGCTGTACCTGGAAGAAGCTGTACATTCATGCACGTATGCCTGTATAATACACACTGATGAACCCGTACCGAAATACAGCTAATCTAGCGCTGTTTAAGTGGTTTTACTTAATGTCAACTGGTTTCTCGGACAGGAAAACAATGAAAGGTGTAGAGATTGATGTCACTCAGGCCAGAGGGCAATAACCTAGATATGGTAGAAAGGTGCACTTGTACTATACGAGTTTTTTGAATGAGCGTTCCTTGGGACACTTATCTTGGTAGTTGGCCTGTTTTACATAGACTATCATCCAATTCACAAGCAAAATGCTCGTTCATTGGGTGAAATGATCTTTTGGCTATCTTTAAAAGATCTTAATTCTCGACAGCGAATCATCGTTGAGTGTAAATGTGACCCGTGCTGGGAAGATCATTGGCGGCCGAACGGACTGTACGATCTGTTCCTGATCATTCTGGGATATTAAATGACCCCCAATTGGCAAATATATATTTCGCGGCAGCCATTTAACGCCATTGGTTGGGTAGTATAACCACCTTAAGTTAAGAATTCAATATATTAGAATGTCCAAGGCAACATACCACTTCCTATGGAGAGAAGGTACTGCACATGAGTAATCTTGCTGAGCACCACCTGTATTTCTTTACGTCAAACACGCAGCGTCCAGATGTTACACCATAGTGGAGGGGATTTCATGAAATCCCATCTCCACTATGCATTAAGATGCATGCGGCAGACCCGTGGAAACGGATATGCGGTGCGTCTTTACAGAACGCAGCATGTCCTTACAATGCTGAAACAACGCAGGTGACCTGCCAGTGACCTCAGGTGCAGATTATACCTGCGTAAAATCCTGACCAAATCCTGATGCAATCCTGAACGTGGACACATACCCTAAATTGGTTGTGTCCAGGGTCTGGGTTTCGATGAGTAGGCAAGAGATGGGCGGGATACCTACTCACCATATTTCCACCTCAAGAGTGTGGCTGAAGGGAGTTAAAAAAAAAAAAAAAAAACCCTGGCTGGACATTTTTCTCTCATTTCAGATACTGAGAAAACCATGCATGTCTTTTTATATAGTGTGTGTGAACTTCTGGTTTCAACTGTTTTCTCTAATTAATATTCTAGAGAAACCCCTAAGCTAGTGGATACAACTGAATTTATGGAACCAGTCAGCATCTCATTTTATTACTGTTTGAAGGAAAATCCTTCCATACATTTTTAATTTATTTTAGAAATTTAGATATTTTTTTTTTTTTTTTTTGTTTGTCTTGCGCGGCGCTTCCTTCCTCTTCCCCGTTCATTGTCCCAAAGCAAAATCTGTAACTGGTCTCTTCCCATCAATTATGCATGATAAGCAAGGGGTTTCTTTTGAACCACCTTAGGCTATGTGCACACGGTGCGTTTTTTGGTGTTTTCCCACGTGGAAATAGGCCACAAAACGCTATGGAATACCTATGCAAGCTAATTCAATGACTTTCCTGGTGTTGTGCACATGATCAGAAAATTTCCTTAAGTATTTACGATGGTTTTTTTTTTTTTTTTAAAAAGCATGCCACTTTTGTGCATTTCTGCAGCATTTTTCACCCATTTACTTCAACTGAGTCAGTCAAATCCACAGCAAAAATGCAGGTATAAAAAGTTTTGTGGGTTTAAGTTTTTGTTTGCGTTTTTTACTGGCTTGCTATGGTGTTTCCCCTGCGGTCATCTGAGTGACGGTGTGGAAACATCGGTGCGGTGGTCCTTATCAGCGCTAACACTACCATCGGTAAGACCTTCAGTCAGAGTGCTGCGGGGTCATGCTGTCAGATGTCAGCGTGACCCCGCAGCTGTGACTGAACGGTGTTAAAATGCTTACCGCAAGCGTGAGCTGATGACTACTAATTCTCCGACTAGCCTACATCTGCTGTCACTGATAACAGCTATGGCAGGAGTCGCCGATTCCTGTGCTCACACTTTAAAAAAAATAATTAAATTATTACATACATATTCAAATAAACACATTATACTCCCCAAACACCAAATCCCCGATGTCCTTGTCTCCTATAAAAAATGTCAAGTAAAAAAAAAACTCGCCTTAACGCCCAATGCCCATGTCTTGTAGAAAAAGAATCAAAAATAAACCACCATATACTCACCTGTCTGCCTTAGTCCATGTAATCCCGAGTGTCCCACGGTGATCTCACTTGTAGAACATTCACATTGGGAGATGACTGCTCTAGCCGGCCACCGGCAATACTGTGGGAGCGATTACCTCCTGTATCACTGAGCTGAGTTCACTGGAGTTCGTCAGCTGATCAGCTCTGGTGCTTTCACTTACGGCACCACTGCTGCATGAGAACTTTCTCACCGCAGCTCAGTGCTATACACTGGGGGAGCGATTACCTCCTGTCAGTGTTTGTCTTTGAGAGATCGCTGATAGCTGCTATTGTGCAGGTGGCGCCATCTTGGAGGAGGTTTTTTTTTTTTCCCTCACCATGTACATATTCATTATGCAAACTAGGGGGGCAGGTCAGTGAGGGATCAGTGACCTGTCGGCAGTCTGTATTATGAATATATGAGTGCAGCACATACCCCAACCCCGCCTTAGGGCACGATCATATCATTAACTGCAAACTGAAAATAAAGATTAAGCAACAACCACAAGATGGATTTCATCAACCAAGGGATCATTTTAGTCAGTATAATGGCGCTGACCTGACCTTTGTGTAGGTTACTGTGCACAATCATTCTGACAGGTTCCCTTTAAGTGATGACCTAATTCCAAGCACGTTGTATTGATAATGAGCTGTTCCTAAACTTCTAGAAAGATTAAAGATGTTTGGTACTCCAAATTACTTTCACTCCCAATCCAAAGAATATCCTTCTGAGATGATAAAAATTTATACATTTTTCATTGCAAATTTATTCTAACCATAAAAAGCTTAGTAATCGGTGTAACAGTTCTCCTCTGACATAAGGCACCATTCAATTCTCTACAGTTCCTACATTACAACAACCCCATGTTATGTTGTGTAGCTAGGGAAGATGCTTTGGGGTGTGTGTGTGTGTGTGTTTTCTACCATCTTGGATGTATAAACCTTTGTCGGTATGGAATGTTCAGCTCCATTTTTAACTACTATGCTTTATTGTTACAGAGAAAGCTGAAAGATGAAGCCAAGAAAGCAATTGGCCGACTGGAGCTGCGCACCATCAAACAAGGGGATAAGGTAATGCTAGTTGGATGAACTTCCAATGTCGTGGGAAAATGTCATTAACATTTCCATATCCTAAGCGCAAGGGTTTTGTTCAATAATTAAAACACTATCCACGTGATCTCTAATCACTCAGGGTTCCAATCTAGAAACTTATGGTAATGTTCTATATAAAGTTATAAAGTTTCTTTGTATTTTCCTCCTGTTGGTATTTGGCTTCCAAATAGAAGGCTCCGATCACATTGGCAGTATCAGACGATAGTCAAATGTTTGTGTGGTTTTCCCAACCTTTCCCCAACAGATGATGTCAGCGGAGAGAAGGATCCAGCATGTCCTACTTCAGACTGCCAATCCTTTTGTACTTCACGTGATTTAAGCCATCGCCAAAGTGTGAACGAAGAGTTCTTGTGTTGGTTTAATTAGCAGCTGACTCAACTATTTGACCAACACCTAACTATTACACATGGGGGCTTGAGTCTGCTCTCAGGAGCTCTGGGGGGTGCATAACCTACATTATAAACTGTATATAGTATAACTGCGACCAATAACTATGTGGAGGATGGCTGCAAAATCTGCTTGGAGATCAAAGTTGCAATAGGATTTGATCACAAACTTCTATCAGTTTAAGTGCTCAGTTTACCTACCCTAATCCATCTCTTCTAAGTCTCTAAAATGCATGTTGGCAAGTATTCATGATGGGTCAATGGCAAGTGAAGCCTGTTACTGTATCTTTGTGTTGGAGAATTCTGGTTTTGTGTCCAGATTTCCATATCCCATGAACTTATTTTACTCTTACGGATTGAAACTAGTGTGTACATTTCACCTATAGACATTGCTACATTTTCTGACATGAATTCTAACAAAAACCACAATGCTCAGATTTCTGGACAACTGTTTTACATGGGGAGGAAACTGTATCCCCCAGCACTATGACCTGTGCAGTGATAGCCGGGGTGAACGTGAGCGGAGTCATTACGCAGTTTAGTGGATCAGACAGCTTCTTGGTGCAGTGAAACGCAACATGGTACATGATGTGACTGATATCTGCTCCAAAAATAACTGCGACAAGAACTACGCCTGGGTCACTAAGGTTACACCCTATCCCCAAATGCCCTAAAGCACCGTTTCTATTTGCACCGTTTTCTTTGCCTTTTGTAGTCCTATTTTGGTGTTTTCATTGTACAGTATATAGGTAAGGTACCCTACCAAAAAAAAATGAATAACCAAAGGTTGCACCCTTGTTTCGTTGCACCCTTGTTTCGTTGCACCCTATTAAAAATATAACCTGCTGATATCAGACCACTTTTACAACTGGGAGAAAAAAGCACAAGCATTTCTTAGCTTTTATATCTCCATGCCCAGAAGGTGAGTTGTCCTTTTGATATTCTATTAGATAACCACCTGCCAAACATTTATAGGAGCAGCTTTGTTTCCACTTCCCATTGAAAGCCTATGCCCTCTAGGCCGAGCCAAGCTAATAAAAAAAAGTATGTATGTATGTGTGTGTGTGTGTGTATATATATATATATATATATATATATATATATATATATATATATATATATATATATATATACATACATACATTCATTCATTCATTCATTCATTCATTCATTCATTCATTCATTCATTCATTCATTCATTCATATTTTTTTTTTTTTTTTTTTTTTTTATAGGGAAGTCATAAAGCTTAGCTACCATCCTGCAGCCTGGCTATATACACATGAGCGCTAACTACCATGCGCTTAATTGGTCTAGCTTTCCCCGTTTTCTTTGTACATGTAATCTTAATGTGTTTTCAAAAGAAAGGATAATGAAAAATGAGAGCATTTAGCGCATAAAAATGGCCAATTTTATGTGTACCTGGTAGCCACTTTACGGCATCTCTCTTATACCAGGTCCTAAACTTGCCTTTCCTCGCTGAGAATAAACGTCTCCATCTGAATGGGTGACGCTCTCATTTTTCATATTTCTAATGCAGTTCAATTTTCATGTTTCATGTTTGCATGTTTTAGCGCTGCAGTGTGCTGCCTTATTTTTGACTATATATGAGTTGGCGACTCTAGGTTCAGCACCTGTTCACACTTAGTCTATGTTTGGATGTGACGGTCAGTCTTTTGAAATATACCACATCTCCTTGGCAGAGGAGAAAGCAAAAGAGAATATACAAACATTACCGTAGGGGATCACAGCTGATTTTTATTTTAGTTTTTTTTAAACCAGGTTTTACTTTAAAGAATCAGCTGCAGTCCCATATGGTCCTGTCTGTATCCTCTTGCTTCCCCGGCACAGAAGCTGTGCTATGATCACACCATGTTTCTACATGGTCACAGACATTACACAGTACACGGCAGGGGCACATTTATAAGATTCTCAGCAGGGGGGCATTTTTTTTTTTTAAACACATCCAATAGTGTAAAATTATTTTTATATCAAATCTATTGATTAAATGAACTTTTCTTTGTGGGAAAATATCACTAGTCATGGCAAAACCCCCTTCTCACAAAAAAAAAGGACCTACGTAGGCTGAATTTCTAGTGTGAGAACAAAACCATGAATCAAGAGTGAATGAATATAAATTTTTACTTGTAAACAACAACACCGCTTTTCTAGAGGGAAAAGAGCAGTGAGCCACCACAGGAAAGCCGCCTCCACAGTTCTCCGCTTTCCTCCTCTATGACCTCAGCGAACCATCCCTCTGGTGATTTCCATCTCCTCTATTCACATAGGGGCCACTTGTTATTCAAGACTTGCTCAACTAGTTTCATGCTGCTTGCAAAACTTCACCCTTTAAGGTATGTGCACACGTCAGGATTTCTTGCAGAAATTTTCCTGACAAAAATCGGACATTTCTGCCAGAAATCCGCATGCGTTTTTTTCGCGCTTTTTTTTTTCATGTGTTTTTTGTGCGTTTTTCCCCAAATGCATAGAATAGCGTGAAAACAAAGAAAAGCTGCAAAATTTAATGAACATGCTGTTTTTTTTTTTTACCACGATGCGTTTTTTTCGTGGGAAAAAAACGCATCATGTGCACAAAACATGCAGAATGCATTCTAAATATTATTAATAATAATAATAATATTTATTATAGCGCCATTTATTCCATGGCGCTTTACATGTGAGGAGGGGTATACATAATAAAACAAGTACAATAATCTTGAACAATACAAGTCACAACTGGTACAGGAGGAGAGAGGACCCTGCCTGTAGGGCTCACAATCTACAAGGGATGGGTGAGGATACAGTAGGTAGGGTAGAGCTGGCCTAAATTATAGGATGCATAATGTATGCGTTTTTAATGAGTTTTTATCGCGAAAAAAAAGCTAAAAAACCTGAAAGTGTGCACATAGCCTTAGGGTAAAGCAATTTTATCAGATTTCAGATAACTTTTTAATTTTATTTAACTCATTAATGCAATAAATGCTGATAAAGGGAAATAACAAGCCTGTATTGCATAACATGCTATTAAGAAAGTGTAGGGTAGCGTCAATCAAAATCGATTTATTTTTTTATTCTTTTTTTTTTGCACTGTAAAATAGTTTCCGGAACTCAAACAATTGCAGTCTTATGAAATAGCACCATTAAGACAAGGTGATGCCACATGACAAACTGAACTCTGGTACATCGGTAATATATTCAGTGCTTGACAGTCGTGTGTGTTTTGTAAGATGTTAATCTCCGGGGAACTAAATAAGGACAAGTAATTGCACACTGGTACATGTGACGGAGAAAACCTTCCCCACGGGAGCTGACAATCGTTAAGATTCTCACACCAGTGTCGCCAAGCTAGTTCATTCTTCATATTGGTAATGGAAAAGAGAAAATATTAACCCTTTTCCCACATTAGACGTGCGATCACCGCCGGGTGTCAGCGGATTCTGGCAGTTGACACCCGGCACTAAGTGCCAGGAACGGTCCTGCACCGCTTCCAGCACTTTAACTCCCCAAATGCTGTGACCAAACTTTATTGCAGCATTCCAGGAGCAGACAGAGGGATGACAACCCCTCTGCTCTTGGATCGAGACCCCACAATCTCGTGCTGGGTCCCTCTCATTACCATGGTGACCTGATGTTGTCATGACAACATCCGGGTCACCAGTAGTGTTGAGCGATACCTTCCGATATCGGAAAGTATCGGTATCGGTTTGGATCGGCCGATATTCAAAAAATATCGGATATCGCCGATACCGATACCCGATCCCAATGCAAGTCAATGGGACCAAAATATCGGAATTAAAATAAACCCTTTCTTTCCTTGTAGGTTCATTCTACATGAAGGAAAACAACTAAGAATAATGCCGGATGTATTTGGGGAGGTGGCGGAGACATTAAAGTCATAGAGGTTTATCCCAATCAAATAGAATAGCATGTTTTTTGTTTTTTTTTAAGACGTTCGGAGTGACAAAGATATTGACTATGTAAATTTTTTTTTTATTTTGTCAGATATTGATGTTTCACTATTCCACGCCCTTCCCCTTCTTTTTTTTCTTTTTTTTTTTCTTTTCCCACACTTTCATCTTCATCATCATCAGCATCTTTGACATCAACTTCTTCACCTTATTCATCTTCTTCTTCATCTTCTACCTATTTTTTTTTTTTTATTACATTCTTCATATTCATTTTATTCAACTATTATTATTCTTCTTATTCTACATATTCTTTTTATTCCACTGTTATTATTCTTCCTATTCTACTTCTTCATCATATTCTCATTTGTGACAGGCATTCCCGTAGTTGTTATCTATAAAAGTTTGAAGATTACACCTTCCGTTCTGCCAGTCACAAAAGTTACATTTGTCCGCGTTCAGTTTGGCCTGCAGCATCAGGCTTTATCCAGGGGCACCACGAGGAGGAACGGACTCACCCCCATACACTGCTTAGTCTTCTTCTGCATATAATTTAGATAATATCTTTTGCTCTGATATTAAGTCTTATGCTTAATGTTCTTCTGCTCTTTGTTCTGCAGCCTCTTGTTCTTCTGCTTCTCGGTCTTCCATGTTGTCGTCTCCAGGGTCGTCGTCTCCAGTGTCGTCATCTCCGCCGTCGTCGTCGTCGTCATCGGGGTGGTCTTCCGTGTCGTCGTCATCGTGGTGGTCTTCCGGGTCGTCGACGTTAGGGTCTTCAACTTGGAAATGTAGCAGAAGGTACAAGAAGGCTGAGAAAATGCCAAGAACCAGCTGATGGAACTGGAACTCGGATGGCTACCCGAAGGTTCAAGAGCCTATGGAACTACCGAGGACCAGCTGACGTTACTGGAACCCGGTTACTAAGCAGGAGGTACCCGTGCTAAAAAGCACTACCAAGGACCGCCTGACGTTGACGGAACTCGGATACCCAGAAGGAGGCACCTAAGCCAAAGGCTCTGCCCGGAACCAGCTGACGTTACTGGAACCAGGATGGGGAGCAGAAGGTACAAGAGCAAAAGACACTGCCGAGAACCAGCTGACGGTACTGGAACCCGGATGGGTAGCCGAAGGTCCAAGAGCCAATGGAACTACCGAGGACCAGCTGACGTTACTGGAACCCGGTTACTAAGCAGGAGGTACCCGTGCCTGAAAGCACTACCAAGGACCACCTGACGTTGGTGGAACTTGGATACCCAGAAGGAGGCACCTAAGCCAAAGGCTCTGCCCGGAACCAGCTGACGGTACTGGAACCAGGATGGGGAGCAGAAGGTACAAGAGCAAAAGACACTGCCGAGAACCAGCTGACGGTGCTGGAACCAGGTGGTGGACCCGAAGGCCCACAGGAGAGGAGAGAACAGCTAGGCCGCGAGGCAGCCGCAGTTACCGAACCCCAACAGTCCTACAGGGGGAGCTGGGCCTACTGGCACTACATAACCAGCCTTGACTACCAGTTCACGCAGCCCACATAGGAAGCTCCTAAACTGGAGGCACCCTGGAGTTGGCTAACTCGACCGCACCACGACGGGGCAAGCATAGGCGTCTCAGTGAAGTTGACACAACCCGGAAACAGCTGACGGTGCTGAAACCAGGCTTGGCACGAGGGAGTACCTGTGACAAGAACACTGCTGAGAACCAGCTGGCGGTGCTGGAACCCGGATGCGTTGCCCCAGTGTGCAAGAGCCAATGGCACGACCGAGGACCAGCTGACGGTGCTGGAACCCGGTTACTAAGCTGTAGGTGCCCGCGCTTAAAAGCACTACCAAGGACCGCCTGGCGTTGGCGGAACTCGGATACCCAGGAGGAGGCACCTAAGCCAAAGGCTCGGCCCGGAACCAGCTGACGGTGCTGGAACCAGGTGGTGGACCCCAAGGCCCACAGGAGAGGAGAGAACAGCTAGGCCGCGAGGCAGCCGCAGTTACCGAACCCCAACAGTCCTACAGGGGGAGCTGGGCCTACTGGCACTACAGAACCAGCCTTGACTACCAGTTCACGCAGCCCACATAGGAAGCTCCTAAACTGGAGGCACCCTGGAGTTGGCTAACCCGACCGCACCACGACGAGGCAAGCATAGGTGTCTCAGTGAGCTTGACACAACCCGGAAACAGCTGACGGTGCTGAAACCAGGCTTGGCACGAGGGAGTACCTGTGACAAAAACACTGCCGAGAACCAGCTGGCGGTGCTGGAACCCGGATGCGTTGCCCCAGTGTGCAAGAGCCAATGGCACGACCGAGGACCAGCTGACGGTGCTGGAACCCGGTTACTAAGCTGTAGGTGCCCGCGCTTAAAAGCACTACCAAGGACCGCCTGGCGTTGGCGGAACTCGGATACCCAGGAGGAGGCACCTAAGCCAAAGGCTCGGCCCGGAACCAGCTGACGGTGCTGGAACCAGGTGGTGGACCCGAAGGTCCACAGGAGAGGAGAGAACAGCTAGGCCGCGAGGCAGCCGCAGTTACCGAACCCCAACAGTCCTACAGGGGGAGCTGGGCCTACTGGCACTACAGAACCAGCCTTGACTACCAGTTCACGCAGCCCACATAGGAAGCTCCTAAACTGGAGGCACCCTGGAGTTGGCTAACCCGACCGCACCACGACGAGGCAAGCATAGGTGTCTCAGTGAGCTTGACACAACCCGGAAACAGCTGACGGTGCTGAAACCAGGCTTGGCACGAGGGAGTACCTGTGACAAAAACACTGCCGAGAACCAGCTGGCGGTGCTGGAACCCGGATGCGTTGCCCCAGTGTGCAAGAGCCAATGGCACGACCGAGGACCAGCTGACGGTGCTGGAACCCGGTTACTAAGCTGTAGGTGCCCGCGCTTAAAAGCACTACCAAGGACCGCCTGGCGTTGGCGGAACTCGGATACCCAGGAGGAGGCACCTAAGCCAAAGGCTCGGCCCGGAACCAGCTGACGGTGCTGGAACCAGGTGGTGGACCCGAAGGTCCACAGGAGAGGAGAGAACAGCTAGGCCGCGAGGCAGCCGCAGTTACCGAACCCCAACAGTCCTACAGGGGGAGCTGGGCCTACTGGCACTACAGAACCAGCCTTGACTACCAGTTCACGCAGCCCACATAGGAAGCTCCTAAACTGGAGGCACCCTGGAGTTGGCTAACCCGACCGCACCACGACGAGGCAAGCATAGGTGTCTCAGTGAGCTTGACACAACCCGGAAACAGCTGACGGTGCTGAAACCAGGCTTGGCACGAGGGAGTACCTGTGACAAAAACACTGCCGAGAACCAGCTGGCGGTGCTGGAACCCGGATGCGTTGCCCCAGTGTGCAAGAGCCAATGGCACGACCGAGGACCAGCTGACGGTGCTGGAACCCGGTTACTAAGCTGTAGGTGCCCGCGCTTAAAAGCACTACCAAGGACCGCCTGGCGTTGGCGGAACTCGGATACCCAGGAGGAGGCACCTAAGCCAAAGGCTCGGCCCGGAACCAGCTGACGGTGCTGGAACCAGGTGGTGGACCCCAAGGCCCACAGGAGAGGAGAGAACAGCTAGGCCGCGAGGCAGCCGCAGTTACCGAACCCCAACAGTCCTACAGGGGGAGCTGGGCCTACTGGCACTACAGAACCAGCCTTGACTACCAGTTCACGCAGCCCACATAGGAAGCTCCTAAACTGGAGGCACCCTGGAGTTGGCTAACCCGACCGCACCACGACGAGGCAAGCATAGGTGTCTCAGTGAGCTTGACACAACCCGGAAACAGCTGACGGTGCTGAAACCAGGCTTGGCACGAGGGAGTACCTGTGACAAAAACACTGCCGAGAACCAGCTGGCGGTGCTGGAACCCGGATGCGTTGCCCCAGTGTGCAAGAGCCAATGGCACGACCGAGGACCAGCTGACGGTGCTGGAACCCGGTTACTAAGCTGTAGGTGCCCGCGCTTAAAAGCACTACCAAGGACCGCCTGGCGTTGGCGGAACTCGGATACCCAGGAGGAGGCACCTAAGCCAAAGGCTCGGCCCGGAACCAGCTGACGGTGCTGGAACCAGGTGGTGGACCCGAAGGTCCACAGGAGAGGAGAGAACAGCTAGGCCGCGAGGCAGCCGCAGTTACCGAACCCCAACAGTCCTACAGGGGGAGCTGGGCCTACTGGCACTACAGAACCAGCCTTGACTACCAGTTCACGCAGCCCACATAGGAAGCTCCTAAACTGGAGGCACCCTGGAGTTGGCTAACCCGACCGCACCACGACGAGGCAAGCATAGGTGTCTCAGTGAGCTTGACACAACCCGGAAACAGCTGACGGTGCTGAAACCAGGCTTGGCACGAGGGAGTACCTGTGACAAAAACACTGCCGAGAACCAGCTGGCGGTGCTGGAACCCGGATGCGTTGCCCCAGTGTGCAAGAGCCAATGGCACGACCGAGGACCAGCTGACGGTGCTGGAACCCGGTTACTAAGCTGTAGGTGCCCGCGCTTAAAAGCACTACCAAGGACCGCCTGGCGTTGGCGGAACTCGGATACCCAGGAGGAGGCACCTAAGCCAAAGGCTCGGCCCGGAACCAGCTGACGGTGCTGGAACCAGGTGGTGGACCCCAAGGCCCACAGGAGAGGAGAGAACAGCTAGGCCGCGAGGCAGCCGCAGTTACCGAACCCCAACAGTCCTACAGGGGGAGCTGGGCCTACTGGCACTACAGAACCAGCCTTGACTACCAGTTCACGCAGCCCACATAGGAAGCTCCTAAACTGGAGGCACCCTGGAGTTGGCTAACCCGACCGCACCACGACGAGGCAAGCATAGGTGTCTCAGTGAGCTTGACACAACCCGGAAACAGCTGACGGTGCTGAAACCAGGCTTGGCACGAGGGAGTACCTGTGACAAAAACACTGCCGAGAACCAGCTGGCGGTGCTGGAACCCGGATGCGTTGCCCCAGTGTGCAAGAGCCAATGGCACGACCGAGGACCAGCTGACGGTGCTGGAACCCGGTTACTAAGCTGTAGGTGCCCGCGCTTAAAAGCACTACCAAGGACCGCCTGGCGTTGGCGGAACTCGGATACCCAGGAGGAGGCACCTAAGCCAAAGGCTCGGCCCGGAACCAGCTGACGGTGCTGGAACCAGGTGGTGGACCCCAAGGCCCACAGGAGAGGAGAGAACAGCTAGGCCGCGAGGCAGCCGCAGTTACCGAACCCCAACAGTCCTACAGGGGGAGCTGGGCCTACTGGCACTACAGAACCAGCCTTGACTACCAGTTCACGCAGCCCACATAGGAAGCTCCTAAACTGGAGGCACCCTGGAGTTGGCTAACTCGACCGCACCACGACGGGGCAAGCATAGGCGTCTCAGTGAATTTGACACAACCCGGAAACAGCTGACGGTGCTGAAACCAGGCTTGGCACGAGGGAGTACCTGTGACAAGAACACTGCCGAGAACCAGCTGGCGGTGCTGGAACCCGGATGCGTTGCCTTGCCTATTAAAGATTGTCTTCCTAGAGCCCCAACTAGCGGTGTTGGAGCAAAGGGTAAGCAGGGGGAGATGAGTGTAGGCCGAAGCCTGCACTGGAGGCAGCTTTGTGTCTGCGTTGCGTTTGCAGGACACTTTGCCGGCTACACACTGGGGGAACAGCTGGCGTTGCTGAACCCCACTAACACAATGGCGTGTGTTTTTCTCTGTGCAGCTAGCACTTGCGGGCAAAAACTAGCGATGTTAGAGCCCGTGTTGAAGCAGGAGGAGGAGGAGAGGAGCAGAGTGTAGGCCGAAGCTTAGTTGAACCAATTTCAAAGGAAACCTTTAACCCCCCCCTCAGGTGTTACAAAGTACAAGAGACACACCTTGTGCAGTATTAATGCTGCACAAGTGAAAGGTTGCTCTATTAATTTGTCTACTTGCACACGCTGAATGAAAGACATACACAATTTACCCCATTCTACAGTCAAACTGTAGTGGATGCGTGACTTGGTTTTTTGATGAGACGCAGCACAGGTGTCCAAAATAACGCCTTGGTGCTTGGAGCAGCTTCCTGAGCGTTGTTATTTGCTGTACAGGAGTCTGCGCTCTTGTGTTATCCCTTGGCAATGCCCTGTTAGCGCTGCCCATCTTATGACATCATTTCATGTTGGCCGGTGCGGTTAACGATGGCCATAAATCCCAGACCCACAGTGTCTTTTCATAAAGCCACACTGCGGTGCTGGGATTCGTGGCCTTGAGCAGTAAATATTTTGGCCGCTCACACACGTCCTTACACCTGCTTCAGACTGGGCGGCCTCTGCTGATCCCTTCTTGCATGCCGCGGCCATGAGGCTGCACAGTCTGAAGAAGGCTGAAGGAGATGAGTTAAGACAGGCGAAGATATGCACTGCTCGTGCCCATCAATCACACCCTCGCAGTCAAAATAATTAAGACAACGAGGAGCATTTTATTCAGGCAGGGCGGACGAACAGGCGCAAGTAGCCAACCAATGATGTCAGAAGACGGGAAGCGCTACCAAGGGGGGTGCTGCGTATCATTAGAAAGGAAAGTCACACCTCAGGGACAGTGGAATGGTCTCAAAGAGACACATTTTGTACGTGTTGAGTTCCACGTGGGCAAGGAGAAAACATCAGCCACCTTGTACAAATGCAGCAGTACTGCTGTACAAGGTGGCTGTTATACATAGAAACACCTGGGGGTGGGGGCCAGGCTCCCTTCAATTTCAGTTCATGTGCCTGCGTGGCGTTTGCAGGTCACGTTGCAAGCTGCACAGCAGGGGAACAGCTGGCGGTGCTGAACCCCACTAACACATTGGCTGGTGTTTTTCTCTGTGCAGCTAGCATTTCCGGGCAAAAACTAGCGGTGTTTGAGCCCAGGGTCAGCAGGAGGAGGAGGAGAGGAGCAAAGTGTAGGCCGAAGCCTGCACTGGTGGCAGCTTTTGGTCGGTTGTGCCAGCGTGGCTTGTGCTGGACACGATGCCGGCTACACAGCGGGGGAACAGCTGGCGTTGCTGAACCCCACTAACACATTGGCTGGTGTTTTTCTCTGTGCAGCTAGCATTTCCGGGCAAAAACTAGCGTTGTTACAGCCCAGGGTCAGCAGGAGGAGGAGAGGAGCAGAGTGTAGGCCGAAGCCTAGTTGAACCAATTTCAAAGGTTACCTTTAACCCCCCCTCAGGTGTTACAAAGAACAAGAGCCACTCCTTCTGCAGCATTAATGCTGCACAAGTAAAAGGTTGCTCTATTAATTTGTCTACTTGCACAAGCTGAATGCAACACGTAGACTATTTAGCCCATTATACTGTTTAACAGTAGTGGAGGCGTGACTTGTCTTTTTAAAGAAAAGCAGCACAGGTGTCGAAAACACCTTTTTGCATGGGCGCAGCTTCCTGAGCGTTGTTAGTTGCTGTACAGGAGTCTGCGCTCTTGTGTTATCCCTTGGCAATACCCTGTTAGTGCAGGCCGTCTCATGACCTCATTTCATGTTGGCCGGTGCGGTTAACGATGGCCATAAATCCCAGACCCACAGTGGCTTTTCCTAAAGTCACACTGCGGTGCTGGGATTCGTGGCCTTGTGCAGTAAATATGTTCGCCGCTCACACATGTCCTTACACCTGCTTCAGACTGGGCGGCCTCAGCTGATCCCTTATCGCATGCCGCGGCCATGAGGCCGCACAGTCAGAAGAAGGCGGAAGGAGGGGAGTGAAAACAGGGGAACATATGCACTGCTCGTGCCCATCAATCACACCCTCGCAGTCAAAATATATGAGACAACGGGGGGCGTTGTGTCGGGCAGGGGGGACGCACAGGCACAGCCAGCCAACCAATGATGTCAGGAGACGGGCAGCGCTAACAATGGGGGTGCTGCGTGTCATTACAAAGGAAAGTCACACCTCAGGGACATTGTAATGGTCTCTAATGAGACACATTTTGTACGTGTTGAGTTCCACGTGGGCAAGGAGAAAAAGTCAGCCACCTCGTACAAATGCAGCAGTACTGCTGTACAAGGTGGCTGATATACATAGAAACACCTGTGGGTGGGGGGCAGGCTCCCTTCAATTTCAGTTCATGTGCCTGCGTGGCGTTTGCAGGTCACGTTGCAAGCTACACAGCAGGGGAACAGCTGGCGTTGCTGAACCCCACTAACACATTGGCTGGTGTTTTTCTCTGTGCAGCTAGCATGTCCGGGCAGAAACTGGCGTTGTTTGAGCCCAGGGTCAGCAGGAGGAGGAGAGGAGCAAAGTGTAGGCCGAAGCCTGCACTGGTGGCAGCTTTTGGTCGGTTGTGCCAGCGTGGCTTGTGCTGGACACGATGCCGGCTACACAGCGGGGGAACAGCAGGCGGTGCTGAACCCCACTAACACATTGGCTGGTGTTTTTCTCTGTGCAGCTAGCATGTCCGGGCAGAAACTGGCGTTGTTTGAGCCCAGGGTCAGCAGGAGGAGGAGAGGAGCAAAGTGTAGGCCGAAGCCTGCACTGGTGGCAGCTTTTGGTCGGTTGTGCCAGCGTGGCTTGTGCTGGACACGTTGCCGACTACACAGCAGGGGAACAGCTGGCGGTGCTGAACCCCACTAACACATTGGCTGGTGTTTTTCTCTGTGCAGCTAGCATTTCCGGGCAAAAACTAGCGGTGTTTGAGCCCAGGGTCAGCAGGAGGAGTAGAGGAGCAGAGTGTAGGCCGAAGCCTAGTTGAACCAATTTCAAAGGTTACCTTTAACCCCCCCCTCAGGTGTTGCAAGGTACAAGAGCCACACCTTGTGCAGCATTAATGCTGCACAAGTAAAAGGTTGCTCTATTTGTTTTGCTCCTTGCACACGCTGACTAAAACACGTACACTATTTAGCCCATTATACTGTCAAACAGTTGTGGAGGCGTGACTTGTCTTTTTAACGAGACGCAGCACAGGTGTCAAAATTTGCACCTAGGTACTGGGCGCAGATTCCTGAGCGTTGTTATTTGCTGTACAGGAGTCTGCGCTATTGTGATCCCTTGGCCATGCGCTGTGAGCGCTTCCTGTCTTCTGACCTCATTTCATGTCGGCCGTTGCGGTTAGCGATGGACATGAATCCCAGACCCACAGTGTGTTTTTAAAAAATCACACTGCGGTGCTGGGATTCGTGCCCTGGTGCACTAAATATGTTTGCCGCTCACACATGTCCTTACACCTGCTTCAGACTGGGCGGCCTCATCTGATCCCTTATCGCCTGCCGCGGCCATGAGGACACCCAGTCTGAAGAAGGCGGAAGGAGATGAGTGAACACAGGCAAACATATGCACTGCACATGCCCATCAATCACACCCTCGCTGTCCAAAAAAATAAGACACCGAGGGCCGTTGTTTCGAGCAGGGGAGATGCACAGGCGCAGCCAGCTAACCAATGATGTCAAAAGACGGGCAGCGCTAACAAGGGTGGTGCTGCGTGTCATTACAAAGGAAAGTCACACCTCAGGGACATTGTAATGGTCTCTAATGAGACACATTTTGTACGTGTTGAGTTCCACGTGGGCAAGGAGAAAAAGTCAGCCACCTCGTACAAATGCAGCAGTACTGCTGTACAAGGTGGCTGATATACATAGAAACACCTGTGGGTGGGGGGCAGGCTCCCTTCAATTTCAGTTCATGTGCCTGCGTGGCGTTTGCAGGTCACGTTGCAAGCTACACAGCAGGGGAACAGCTGGCGTTGCTGAACCCCACTGACACATTGACTGGTGTTTTTCTCTGTGCAGATTGCATGTCCGGGCAAAAACTAGCGGTGTTAGAGCCCAGGGTCAGCAGGAGGAGGAGGAGAGGAGCAAAGTGTAGGCCGAAGCCTGCACTGGTGGCAGCTTTTGGTCGGTTGTGCCAGCGTGGCTTGTGCTGGACACGATGCCGGCTACACAGCGGGGGAACAGCAGGCGGTGCTGAACCCCACTAACACATTGGCTGGTGTTTTTCTCTGTGCAGCTAGCATGTCCGGGCAGAAACTGGCGTTGTTTGAGCCCAGGGTCAGCAGGAGGAGGAGAGGAGCAGAGTGTAGGCCGAAGCCTAGTTGAACCAATTTCAAAGGTTACCTTTAACCCCCCCCTCAGGTGTTGCAAGGTACAAGAGCCACACCTTGTGCAGCATTAATGCTGCACAAGTAAAAGGTTGCTCTATTTGTTTTGCTCCTTGCACACGCTGACTAAAACACGTACACTATTTAGCCCATTATACTGTCAAACAGTTGTGGAGGCGTGACTTGTCTTTTTAACGAGACGCAGCACAGGTGTCAAAATTTGCACCTAGGTACTGGGCGCAGATTCCTGAGCGTTGTTATTTGCTGTACAGGAGTCTGCGCTATTGTGATCCCTTGGCCATGCGCTGTGAGCGCTTCCTGTCTTCTGACCTCATTTCATGTCGGCCGTTGCGGTTAGCGATGGACATGAATCCCAGACCCACAGTGTGTTTTCAAACAATCACACTACGTGGCTGGGATTCGTGGCCTTGTGCAGTAAATAGGTTTGCCGCTTACACATGTCCTTACACCGGCTCCAGACTGGGCGGCCTCAGCTGATCCCTTATCGCCTACCACGGCCAGGAGGCCGCACAGTCTGAAGAAGGCGGAAGGAGATGAGTTAAGACAGGCGAACATATGCACTGCTCGTGCCCATAAACCACACCCTCGCTGACAAAATAAATATGACAACGAGGGGCGTTGTTTCTAGCAGGGCGGATGCACAGGCGCAGCCAGCTAACCATGATGACAAAAGACGGGAAACGCTACCAAGGGGGGTGCTGCGTATCATTACAAAGGAAAGTCACACCTCAGGGACAGTGGAATGGTCTCAATGAGACACATTTTGTACGTGTTGAGTTCCACGTGGGCAAGGAGAAAAAGTCAGCCACCTTGTACAAATGCAGCAGTACTGCTGTACTAGGTGGCTGTTATACATAGAAACACCTGGGGGGGTGGGGCCAGGTTCCCTTTTAATTTCAGTTCCTGTGCCTGCATGGCGTTTGCAGGTCACGTTGCCGGCTACACAGCAGGGGAACAGCTGGCGTTGCTGAACCCCACTAACACATTGGCTGGTGTTTTTCTCTGTGCAGCTAGCACTTCCGGGCAAAAACTAGCGGTGTTTGAGCCCAGGGTCAGCAGGAGGAGGAGAGGAGCAGAGTGTAGGCCGAAGCCTGCACTGGTGGCAGCTTTTGTTCTGTTGTGCCAGCGTGGCTTGTGCTGGACACGTTGCCGACTACACAGCAGGGGAACAGCTGGCGGTGCTGAACCCCACTGACACATCACCTAGTGTTTTTTTCTGTGTAGACAACACTTCCAGGTGGCAACTGACAGTGTTGAAACCCAGGGAATCAAAGAGGAGCAGAGTGTAGGCCGAAGCCTGCAGTGGAGCAAGTTGAAAGGGAACCTTTAACCCCCCCCCCCAGGCATTTGTTGCTGAAAGAGCCATCTTGTACAGCAGTAATACTGCACATGGAAAATGGTGGCTCCGAAAATTATGCTCCTTGCAAACGCTGAAGTACACACTCATATAATGTGTCCCCTCACACCGTCAAACCATCCCGGAAGTGGGACTTTCCTTTGTAATGTGACACAGCACAGCCGTCATTCCAACCCCCTTGGTGCCGGGCACCACCTCCTCAACGTTGTTTGGTTCTGTCACGGAGCCCGCACTGTAATGTTATCCCTTGGCCATGCACAGTTAGCGGTGCCCGTCTTCTGACATCATGTAGGTGTCAGGCTGGCAGTGCCTGTGCGTCCAAGCTGCCCGAGATCCAACCTTGCAGTGTCATCTAATGTAGTCCCACTGCGGGCCAGGGATCCATGGGCATGCGCAGTGCATATCATCGCCTCTCACTCACCTCCTTCCTGCTTCTTCAGACTGTGCGGCGTCACGGCCGTGGCATGCTATTAGGGATCAGCTGACGCCGCCTAGTCTGAAGAAGCGTGAAGAAGGGGAGTGAGAGGCTAGTATATGCACTGCGCATGGCCATGGATACCAGGCCCACTGTGGGATCACATTAGACGACACTGCGAGGTGTGATTTCGGGCAGCGTGGACGCACAGGCGCAGCCAGGACGACAACAAATGATGTCAGAGGACGGGCAGCGCAAACTGTGCATGGCCAAGGGATAACATAACAGCGCAGGGTCCATGACGGAATCAAACAACGCTAAGGAGGCAGCGCACGGTGCCAAGGGGGTAGCAATGACGGCTGTGCTGTGTCACATTACAAAGGAAAGTCCCACCTCCGGGACGGTTGGACGGTGTGAGGGGACACATTACATGAGTGTGTAGTTCAGCGTTTGCAAGGAGCATAATTTCAAGAGCGACCTTTCCCTTGTGCAGTATTAGTGCTGCACATGGTGGCTCTTTCAGTAACAAACGCCTAGGGGGGGGGGGGGACAGGTCCCCTTACATTTTAGTTGTGCCAGCGTGGCGGTCGCATGACACGTTGCCGGATACACAGCTGGGGATCAGCTGACGTTACTGAACCCCAATAACAGAGGAGCGACTGTTGACTGTGCACACAGCACTTCCAGGCACCAACTGGCGGTGTTAGAGCCCAGGGACAGCAGGAGGAGCAGATTGGAGGTATTGCCGCACACACAGCTGGGGATCAGCTGACGTTACTGAACCCCAATAACAGAGGAGCGACTGTTGACTGTGCACACAGCACTTCCAGGCACCAACTGGCGGTGTTAGAGCCCAGGGACAGCAGGAGGAGCAGAGGAACAGAGTGTAGGCCGAAGCCTGATTGGAGCAAGTTGAAAGGAAACCTTTAACCCCCCCCCCCCCAAGACGTTTGTAGCTGAAAGAGCCATGTTGTGCAGCACTAAGGATGCAAAAGGAAAAGGTTGCTCTTTTAATTATGCTCCTTGCAAACACCGAAGTAAACACTAAAAATGTGTCCCTTTATACCGTTAAACCGTTCCGGAGGTGCGAATTTCCTTCGTAATGGGACACAGCACAGCTGTCATTCCTATCCCCTTGATGCCGTGCGCTGCCTCCTCAGCGTTGTTTTAAGCTGCCACGGAGCCTGCGCTGTTCTGTTAGCCCTTGGCCATGCCCAATTAGCGCTGCCTGTCTTCTGACATAATTTGGTGTCAGGCTGTCAGTGCCTGTGCGTCCACGCTGCTCCAGATCCCACCTCGCAGTCTCATCTAACGTAATCCCACTGCGGGCCTTGGAACCATGGGCATGCACAGTGCATAACCTCGACTCTCACTCCCCTCCTTCCCTCTTCTTCAGACTGTGCGGTGTCACGGCCGTGGCATGCTAGGGATCAGCTGACGGCGCACAGTCTAAAGAAGGCGGAGGGAAATGAGCGAGAGCCCGAGGGGAAGATATGCACTGCGCATGCCCATGGATCCCAGGCCCGCAGTGTGACTCAATCAGAAGACACTGCGAGGCGGGATCTCGGGCACCGCGGCCGCACAGGCGCAGCCAGCCTGACACCAAATTATGTCAGAAGACAGGCAGCGCAAATAGGGCATGCCCAAGGGATAACAGAACAGCGCAGGCTCCGTGACAGCTTAAAACAACGCTGAGGAGGCAGCGCATGGCACCAAGGGGGTAGGAATGACGGCTGTGCTGCGTCACATTACGAAGGAAAGTCCCAGCTCCGGGACGGTATAACGGTATCAGTGAACACATTTTATAAGTGTTAAGTTCTGCGTGTGCAAAGAGCTAAAAAAAAAGAGCTACCTTTTCCTTGTGCAGCATTACTGCTGCACAAGATGGCTCTTTCAGTAACAAACGACGGGGGGGGGGGGGGACAGGTTCCCTTACATTTAGGTTGTTGTGCCAGCGTGGCGGTCGCAGGACACATTGCCGGCTACACAGCTGGGGATCAGCTGACGTTACTGAAACCCAATAACACTGGGTCGTATGTTTTTACTGTGCAGCCTGCACTTCTGAGCCGCAACTGGCGGTGTTGGAGCCCAGGAATAGCAGTTCAGGTGGTAGAAAGATGAACACAGCAGGAGACCTGGATGACACCCAATTACTTAATCAGGCAGAGGAGTGGCAAATTCCTGCGAGATCCAGGCCTGGTTCCATTTTCAGGAAAGTAAGCCGGTCAACGTTATCGGAGGATAGTCGCATGCGACGGTCTGTTAGTACACCACCTGCGGCACTAAAGACACGTTCCGATAAGACACTAGCCGCAGGGCAAGCCAGCACCTCCAATGCATACTGGCTTAGCTCTGGCCATGTATCCAGCTTAGAGACCCAAAACTTGAACGGGGAAGAGCCGTCTGGGAGTACAGTAAGAGGGCAAGCCATGTAGTCTGTCACCATCTGACGGAACCGTTGCCTCCTGCTGACTGGAGCCGCCGGTGATGGTGTAGACATTTGGGGCGGGCACACAAAAGTGTGCCAGAGTTGTGCCATACTGGGCTTGCCTTGGGCAGAGGCACTGCTTCTGCTCCCTCTTTGGGCAGAGCCTCCCCCACTGCCTCGACGCACTGAGCTGCTTTGTAAAGCACTAGCAGCACTCCTCTCAGTTGGACAGGAGAAGATGATGGAATTCACCAGTGTGTCGTGGTACTCCCGCAATTTACGCTCCCGGGTCAACGCAGGGATGAGGTTTTGGACGTTGTCCCGGTAGCGAGGATCGAGGAGGGTGAACACCCAATAATCAGGCATGTTGAGAATGTGGTCGATGCGGCGGTCGTTTCTCAGGCACTGCAGCATGAAATCCACCATGTGCTGCAGAGTGCCAACCGGCCCAGAAACGCTGTCCCCTGCTTGAGACATGATCTCTGCCCGCTCGTCATCACCCCACCCTCGCTGTACACACTGACCACTGGACAATTGTGTCGCTCCCTCCTCTGGACGGAGCTCTTCCTCCTCCATTGACTCCTCCTCATCCTCCTCACAAATTGGCCCCTGCGTACCCCTTTGTGAGGAACCACGTGGCGCTGACTCTCCAGAAGCTGATGGAAAAGGTGACTCCTCATCCTCCACCTCTTCCACCACATCATCCCTTAACCCTTGCAAAGTTTGCTGAAGCAGGCAGATAAGGGGGACAGTCATGCTGACTAGTGCATCATCTGCACTTGCCATCCGCGTGGAATAATCAAAAGGACGCAAAACCTGGCAGACGTCCTTCATAGTGGCCCACTCTGTGGTTGTGAAGTCTGATCGGCGCTGACTGCGACTTCTTTGCGCCTGATGCAGCTGGTACTCCATAACTGCTTGCTGCTGCTCACACAACCGCTCCAACATATGTAACGTGGAATTCCACCGGGTAGGTAGGTCACATATGATGCGGTGTTCCGGAAGGCGGAATCGGCGCTGCAGAGCAGCAATGCGGGATCTGGCCAAGCTGGAACGCCGCAAGTGAGCACACTCTAGGCGGACCTTGTGCAGCAGGGCATCAAGATCCGGATAGTCCCTCAGAAAACTCTGCACAACCAAATTGAGCACATGTGCCAGACATGGGATGTGAGTGAGGTTGCCAAGGGCCAAAGCTGCCACCAGATTTCGGCCATTGTCACACACTACCATGCCTGGCTGGAGATTCGCTGGCAGTAACCACACATCGCTCTCCTGCTTTATGGCATTCCAGAGCTCCTGCGCTGTGTGGCTTCGATGCCCCAATGAAACTAGTTTCAAGACGGCCTGCTGACGTTTGGCCACGGCTGTGCTCATGTCGGTCATAGGTAAACGTTCACGGGTCCATGTGGGGGTGGACTGTGACGGATCCTGCAGAGAGGAATCAGAGGAACTGGTGTAAGAGGAGGAGTCGATGCGTACAGACTGGATTCCTGCAATCCTTGGAGTGGGCAGGACACGTCCTGCGCCACTCGCACGATCTGTACCTGGCTCAACAACATTAACCCAATGGGCAGTGAGGGAAACATATCGCCCCTGTCCATGCTGACTGGTCCACGCATCGGTGGTGAGGTGGACCTTGCTACTGACGGCGTTCAGTAGCGCATGTTTTATGTTTGCCTCAACATGCCTGTGCAGGGCAGGGACAGCCTGCCTGCTGAAGTAAAAGCGGCTGGGCACCTTGTACTGTGGGACTGCCAATGCCATCAAGTCACGGAAGCTGTCAGTCTCCACCAGCCTGAACGAGAGCATTTCCAGGGACAACAGTTTGGCAATGCCTGCATTCAGAGCCTGTGCTCGGGGGTGGTTGGCCGAGAATGCCCGCCTTTTCTCCCATGCCTGTACTACCGATGGCTGTAGAGTAGACTGGGAGTGTGAGGATGACTGGGAAGGTGGTGCTGTGGGTGGAATTACACAAGGTCTCTGGGAGGAAGCCAAACCAGCTGTGCGTGAGCTGGAGGAAGAGGCAACACGAGCTGAAGAGGTGGTAGCTGCCGCTGTTGGTTGGCCTACATCTTCAGTGTGTTTCTGTAACTCCACCGCGTGCCTGGTCCGCACATGTTTCCACATATTTGTGGTATTGAGGTTGCTGACATTTTTCCCTCTTTTTACTTTATGATGACACAGCTTGCATTTGACAAAACAAATGTCATCTGCAACTGTGTCAAAAAAGGACCAGGCACTGCAAGTCTTGGGAGCGCCCTTTTTGGCTTTGGAAAGAGACAGGCTCCTAACGGGTGCCAAAGTGGAGGCTACAGGCTCCGCAGTCTTCCCCCTCCCTCTCCCTCTTTGGCCCGTAAGAGGAAGCTCTTCCTCTGAGCTGCTCCCACCACCTTCCTGTTCCTCACGCCACGATGGGTCAAGGACCTCATCATCTCCACTACCCTCTGCCACCAACTGCTCCTCCTGGGTAGTCTCAGCAGCACAGTACGCACGAGAAAGCGGCACCTGAGTTTCATCATCAGATGCGTACTGCGCTGTGGTCACCGGAGGCACTGGCCCACCTGCCTCTTCAGAGTCAGAGAGAAAAAGGTGTTGGGCATCACTGCACACTGCCTCTTCTTCCATTTCTCCAATGCTGCTTGGCTGGCCCCCTGTTTCCAAGCCAAGAGATTCAGAGAACAGAAGTAGAGACGGCTCCTGTCCTGGGCTCTCTGACTGCCTGGCCAATTTGGCAGGTGGTGAAGAGACAGATGGCTGCTCTCCAGTGCTCTGTGCCTGAGAGGATGTGGCACTAACTGAAGTCGATGCCGAGGCGTTAGCTGCCATCCACCCGACAACGGCTTCAATTTGGTCTTCACGCAGCAGCGGTGCACGGCGCTCTCCGACAAAGCTGCGCATGAAGGACTGTTCCCTGCTGAAACTGAGTGACGACGAGTCACCGGCGCCCGCAGCAGGCACAGAATCACCACGTCCTCTCCCTGCTCCTCTCCCTGCTCCGCGCCCACGCCCACGTGCCTTACTCCCTGCCCTCTTCATCTTGGTTGACAGATAAAGATAAGCAGAAAAGTACTAAGGCCTTAGTGTGCTTATTCCTGTAATGCTCCTCCTAACAGGTGTAAGAAACACTAATGTTGTAAATTGTGGACTAAACTTTATTATTTTTCAAATGTGGCCTACACAAGTGTAAGTTGTGTTTGGTGAACTTAACCTTTTTTTTGGTGCAGATCGGGCTACAGAGCTAGTTTAAATCACACGGAGACCGTGCAGACAGCCGTAAACGGCGCTGCAAGGCCAAGAAACCCTCCTCTAGGTTATCCTATATAGTGTTTTTCCACTATTTAGCTGGATACAAGTGGAAAGACACTAATAGGAATTTTTTTTTTCAAATTTTAAACTGGCTGCACTATTTGAAAAAAAGGAAATTGTTTTTCAAGGTATGAGGCAGTAACGCACCCTGAGCTGAATCCAACCGGCTATGGCTGCACACAGACTACAGGGCGAGCTGGGCTCACACGGAGACCGTGCAGACAGCCGTAAACGGCGCTGCAAGGCCAAAAAACCCTCCTCTAGGTTATCCTATATAGTGTTTTTCCACTATTTAGCTGGATACGAGTGGAAAGACACTAATAGGAATTTTTTTTTTCAAATTTTAAACAGGCTGCACTATTTGAAAAAAAGGAAAATTTTTCTCAAGGTATGAGCCAGTAACGAACCCTGAGCTGAATCCAACCGGCTATGGCTGCACACAGACTACAGGGCGAGCTGGGCTCACACGGAGACCGTGCAGACAGCCGTAAACGGCGCTGCAAGGCCAAAAAACCCTCCTCTAGGTTATCCTATATAGTGTTTTTCCACTATTTAGCTGGATACGAGTGGAAAGACACTAATAGGAATTTTTTTTTTCAAATTTTAAACAGGCTGCACTATTTGAAAAAAAGGAAAATTTTTCTCAAGGTATGAGCCAGTAACGAACCCTGAGCTGAATCCAACCGGCTATGGCTGCACACAGACTACAGGGCGAGCTGGGCTCACACGGAGACCGTGCAGACAGCCGTAAACGGCGCTGCAAGGCCCAAAAACCCCCCTCTAGGTTATCCTATGTAGTGTTTTTCCACAATAGAGCTGGAGACTGGTGGAAAAACACTAATAGGAAATTTGAGAAAAAATGTGCAGCAGGCTGCACTAAGAGCAAAAAAGAACAACTGTGTGAGGCAGTGTGAACCCCCCCTGAGCTGAATACAACCGGGTATATGGCTGCACACAGACTACAGAGTGAGCTGCACACACACACACACAGAGACCTTGCAGAACGCTGTTAAAACAGCGCTGCAAGGCAAGAGCAAGGTGAACAGTGAAGAACACACAGCGTTTTGCTAAATTAGCCTTTGGAAAGGAAAATAAAGCAATTAGCTAGCTCAACTGGCCCTCAGTTAGAACACAGCGTCCTGTCCCTAACTGAAATCACAGCAGAGTGAGCGCAAAATGGCGGCAGCGCTTTTTTATAGTGCAGAGTGACATCATTTCAGCAGCCAATCCAAGCCTTGCCAGTACTTACATGCCCACCATGCTAAACAGGATGTGCCCACACTTTCATTCATTCCTCATTGGCTGCTGCGTTCAATTTGAATTCTGGGAACTTCCGATTCCGGTATCCGATACGCGGGAAGTATCGGAATTCAGTATCGGAATTCCGATACCGCAAATATCGGCCGATACCCGATACTTGCGGTATCGGAATGCTCAACACTAGTCACCAGAGGTAGGAAAGTTGTTTTGTCATGCTCAGAGCATGATCAGCAACTTTATCCGTCAGTGCAGCACTGACAGTTTGCATAGCATAAAGAAGCTGCTGCATCCCCCATGCTATACAAGCAATCAGCCTGTAAAAAATCATAGTCCCATAGTGGGGCAAAGTTAAAAAAAAAAAAAAAAAGTTTACGAAAGGAAAAGTATGTAAACAATTAAAAGTACACATATTTGGTATCGGTTGGCGTACTCTGGAGAAATTGCACAACAAATTGTATGGAGCCATTTCTCCTGCTACCCTTATGAAAATGCAAAATTTGGGGCTAAAATAACATTTTTGTGGGAAAAATGTGATTTTTTTTTTTTATTATTTTCATGGGTCAACGTTATAAACTTTTATGAAATGCCTGAGGGTTCAATGTGCTCAACACACATCTAGATCAGTTCCTTGAGGAGTCTAGTTTCCAAAATGGGGTCACTTGTAGTGGATTTTCACGGTTTAGGCACATCAGGGGCTTTCCAAAACACGACATGGTGTCCACTAATTGTTCCAGTAAATTGTGGATCCAAAAGGTCAAATGGCGCTCCTTCCCTTCTGAGCTCTGTCTTGCCCCCAAACAGTGGTTTTCCCCCACATATGGGGTATCTGCATGCTCAGAAGAAATTGCACAACAAGTTTTGGGATCCATATTTTTTCCAAATCTTTCTATTTTCACAATAAAAACAGGATCTAAAGTACATACTTTTTGTACTTTATTGTGCGTAATCCTGCTGACCGCTTCCTTTTAAATATTTTGTATGCAATCTCTCATCTCTCTGATTTAAGGGCATAAGAATTCAAAGTTTGAAAATTGCTAAATTTTCATCAAACTTTCATTTTTTTCCCCTAAATACGCGCAAGTTCTGTCGAAGAAATTTTACTCCTATTCTGAAGTACAATGTCACGAGAAGTCTCCGAATCAGTGGGATCTGTTGAAGGTCTAGAGTTATGACCTCATAAGGTGACACTGTACAGAATTGTAAAAATTGGCCTGGTCATTAACATGCAAACCACCTTGGGGGTAAAGGGTTAAAAGAGCAAGTCCATCATACATCCTCCAGAATATTTGTATGCGCATATAGAGCTTTTAACAACAAGTCCAGCAATACCTTTGCATGCTCACTCCGTTACTGATAAGTCAGCTTTTTATTTTATATGCAAATGAGGTTGAAAGATTATTGTAGATCTGAAGCCTCTGTCACTCCAGCTCTACTACCTGCCCAGTGCTGCCTCCTTGTTCTTGACGGACAGCCTCTATGCTATGGACTTCAGGCAATGAAGCTGAGAGTCAGCAGGAGGAGGCAGCGTTGGGTGGGGAATAGAGCGGGAGTGACACAGGCTTCAGATCTACAAATGGCTCTTCAGCCTGATTTGCATACCAATTAAAATGCTGATTTTTCAGTAACTGAGGAACCAACTGTCCATGTAAACTTTATTGCTGGACTTGTCTTGAAAGAACTACATGTACATATAAATAGTTTGAAGGTGAAGTCCTACTGACAATTTTCCTTAAGGAAATATATATATATATATATATATATATATATATATATATATATATATATATATATATATATATATATATATATATATATATATATATATATATATATATATATATATATATATATATATATATATATAAAAAAATTTTTTATTTTCTTTCAGCCTTCCTTTTGGCTTTATACAAAAACAATAAAACATTTTTTTTTTTTTTTTTTTTTTTTTTTCAATGAACTTGTTTGGGAAAATCTTTAAGTTGTCCTCATCTAACCATCATGGATTTGTTTTTCTTCCTCCCTCAGGTGCTCGGGGTGGATGGTGATAGCTGCGCTGTTTGTATTGAAGCATACAAAGCAAATGATGTTGTGCGCATCTTAACATGCAAGTAAGTCGTGATGGAAGCAGAGAAAGTATTCACATAAGGCTGAAAGTTGTACAGTTTTTTTTTTTTTTTTTAATAAATCAAGCACAGGAAAAAATGTTACTTTCAATGACCAGAAAATTGTCTGATTATAGCTCTATTTGTTTATTAAATGACCTCTCGGGTTAAATAAGGGGTGCCCCATTACTGCAAATTATTTCCTATTTACTATTCCATTCTGATGGGACATACAGTATAGAAGACTCTGTTCTCAAGTTGGCATTATCCCTCTAATATGCACCGAGCAGTCAAGGTAAAAGATGATGCTCTGTGTTCACCTCTTCCCCCACCAAATACCGCACACCCTTTGTTGTACCGGTTGTGCTACAGCTGATCGTACAGTTCCTAGAGGTAGAGTCAGAGAGAGAGAGACATCGTGGAACTACTGAATGTGATGTAAAGCCACCAACAAATTAAAGACATGTTTATTATACTCAAAAACCTGAAGTAAAACTAGTAGTGATGAGCGAATATACTCGTCACTTGAGATTTCCAGAGCACGCTCGGGGGTCCTCCGAGTATTTTTTTTTTTTTTTTTTTTTTTTTTTTTTTTAGTGCTCGGAGATTTAGTTTTCTTGCTGCAGCTGAATGATTTACATCTGTTAGTCAGGTTGATTACATGTGGGGATTCCCTAGCAACCAGGCAACCCCCACATGTACTTATGCTGGCTAACAGATGTAAATCATTCAGCTGCGGCGAAGAAAACTAAATCTCCGAGCACTAAAGAATACTCGGAGGACCCCCGAGCGTGCTCGGGAAATCTCAAGTACAGAGTATATTCGCTAATCACTAAAGACTAGTCCATCAGTTTAAAGATGTGCAGCTCTCTAGAACAGCTCAACCCTGGGTTTCGCCCGCTGCTTCTTCTGTTGGTCTTATTGTGCTACTTGTCTATTACTGATATTTCTTGGTATGGTTGACACTGTGTTGTTGGATGTTTTTAAGAATTATAGCGACCTGCTTCGATTTCACACTGAAATCGGTAGACTCTCACCCATTCAAAACTATGGGAGCGTGGAAAACATCAGACTGCACTCAAATGACATCTGAGTGCAGTCCGATTTCCAGACTTGCAAAATTGAGAAGATGGAGAAATTTCGTGCTCCTCACAGTATGTTTCAGTTCTGCCAGCTGAGAGAGAATCTGATCGCACCCGGCTGAGATCCTGAGCAAACTCTGATCTGAGTTTGATAGGTGTGTCATTGGCATAATAGACTTGTTTCTTTTATGGTGCCCACAGTCCACATACTCAATCGAGGACTAGATCCTATTCGATCAGGAACACTTTAACCGCACGATTGTGGGCAAAAGCATGAATTTTCTCATTCGTCCTGCACTGGCTGGTTGCCTGCCCACACTGGCATCATGGTTTCTATGAATTCAGTTATAGAGTAGACCGTCAAAGGATCAGGGCAGCTTCCGAATGAGGGTGGTAAGGAGATGAATCTTATTACTTGTTTACTAGGAAACTTTACAAAAATAAGATTAGCTCGATTATCCCCAATTAAATACTAATCATCATCCTGCCCTGAGCCATGGTAGTGTTGTCCAATACACTGCTACACAATGACTGAGAGGCGAGTGATCGGCGGACCGAGGGCACGAGGGGGCAACTTCATGTGATGCGGGGCCACAGTAATGACTCCTCCAAAAGTTATGTTGTGTATTTGCTTACATACAGTAATAATACATGTATATTTTAAGAGTAAAGTAGCTGATGCATAACTGTCTTATTTTTTTAAATTTTTTAAATAGCCATTTCTTCCACAAGAATTGCATTGATCCTTGGCTGCTGGAACACCGAACATGTCCAATGTGCAAGTGTGACATTCTGAAGTCATTAGGAATTGCAGTAAGTCACATCAAGACAAAATTGATTTTATACATTTTTATTTCCTGTTAGACCAACTGCATTACATGGTTTTTTTTTTTTGTTTTTTTTTCTAAATTTAACTTTTTCTTGTGTATGGTCAGAAATTTTCAACAGTATTTGTAGACCTTCTTTCATTAGATATGGAGAATATTAACCCCACTTGTAGACCTTTGTCAATCCATGTATTTCTAGTGCTTAAGAACTCAATCACAGCCTTCTGGAAGAAGCCAAATGTCCCTACAGTGTCGAATATTAACTAGATTTAACTTCATAAAACTTATAAATATTCCCATGCCTCTTGAAAAGGTTTAAAGAAATGAGAATTATGGGACAATTCCTATTCATAGTCTGATTTGTTACAATTCTATTCTGTATGAAATGAAACCATAATTATTAGGTTACCGGTAAATTAATGAAAGTAAACACATTTTTATTGGTTCTTTATGAGATATATATATATATATATATATATATATATATATATATATATATATATACATATATATATATATATATATATATATATATATATATATATATATATATATATATATATATACATATGCGCACACACACACACACACACACACACACACACACACACACACACACACACACACACACACATACACACACCTATGTTTGTTAGTGTATTACACATCTAAAGAAGAGCTACGTATTTAGGTTCTCCCTTCCCTTAATTATCCTTTCCTACTATCCCAATTACTCCCTAATAAATAATTACCTGCATCTCTTTCCTCCCTCCCTTTCCCCTTCTTATTATATTTCTGTTAACATTTTAAAATGTAAAAAATTATAGAAATACAAAATGAAGATATATAACATTACTGCTGGTAAAGAATATAAGCAGGTGTACATTGTGGTAATGTTTCTCATCTTCTCAATGTAAGGATGATGAAGAGGAGACGGACACCACTATGGCCATCTCCTCTGTGTCTAGTGAGATTCTGCAGACTAGGATGCAGGTGGAGGAGGAGACCCGCAGTGACAACGCATCTTCTGGATATGCCTCTGTCCGAGGTCTCGAAGACCTTCCAGAAGAACCACATGGCCTATGTGAGTATCCTTGTATTAACGTAAGCCTTCATTCCAGTAAGTTAAAGGAAACTTGTCACCAGGTTTCCAGGACCTAAACTGCTGCCATCACCACCTGTGTTACTTAATTAGGATCCTAGCAATCTGCTTCTAACTGTCCGACATACCTGGGGAAATGAACGCTAGACATTGGTATCACCGCATTCAAAAATGCCCTATCTATCAAAATATAAAAAGAATTATTCAAATCATTAAACGGAGTGATGAGAAAAAAAAAATCAAACCAGAATTGGTGTATATACTGGAGTATAAGCCGAGATTTTTTTTTTTTTTTTTTTGGCTGAAAGTGCTCCTCTCAGCTTATACTCGAGTCATTGTCCCAGGGGGTCAGTGGGGGAGGGGGAGTGGTGGTTGTCACATCATACTCACCTGCTCGGGGAGCGGTCCCGGTCTCTCAGATTTGTCTTTTTCTTTTTTGTTTTTTTTATCGCAGTAGCATGTGGAGCATCTTATGGGGCCATCGACCTTTTGTGCAGCATTATATGGGGCATAATCTACGGAGCATCTTATGGGGCCATCAACCTCAGTGCAGCATTAGATGGAAGATAATATTCTATGGAGCATCTTATGGGGCCATCATTAACCTTTTATGCAGCATTATATGGAGCATATTTTAATATGGAGCATCTTACGGGGCCCATCATGAACTGTATGGAGCATTATATGGGGCGTATTTTGTATGGAGCATCTTATGGGACCCATCATGAACTGTATGGAGCATTATATGGGGCTCCTGATTCAATATGGATATTCAAAAACACTTAACCTACTGATGTCTCAATTTAATTTTACTTTTATTGGTATCTATTTTTATTTTTGAAATTTACCGGTAGCTGCTGCATTTCCCACCCTAGGCTTATACTCGAGTCAATAAGTTTTCCCAGTTTTTTGAAAATTAGGGGTCTCGGCTCATACTCAGGTCGGCTTATACTCAAGTATATACGGTACTTTTTTTTTTTTTTTTTTGGGGGGTTGCCCCAGCATTGCAATAAAATACAATAATGGGCGATTTAAAAAAATCACATATATTATAAAATGGTATCAGTAAAAAAAAGTCAGCTCGGCTCGCAGAAAAGTAAGCTCTCATCTGGCTCCAGATCCTGAAAAATGAAGACCCTATGGGTCTTGGAAAATGGTGCCTTTTTTTCAATATTCAAGAAATAAAAATGCAAAAAAGTGGAAAAACTCGATGTGGTAAAGGTGTTAAACTATAGTTATAGTGATACATCTCAATCACTGTATGTAATTGCTTCGCAATACATGCCATTCATGAAGCTCTTGCAACTTTTGTCTAAACTTGGTACAATGTAGCCTTAAAGTGACTTGAGCCCTCAAAAAATTCAAGTAAAAAATTAAGAGCACGTGTAACTGAATAGTGGAATACAAGGTTAGACGATTGTTTTTGACCTTGCAAGAGTTCACACAAAATGCATACATTAACCCCTTTCTGACCTCGGACGGGATAGTACGTCCGAGGTCAGAAGCCCCGCTTTGATGCGGGATCCGGCGGTGAGCCCGCATCAAAGCCGGGATATGTCAGCTGTTTTGAACAGCTGACATGTGCCCGTAATAGGCACGGGCAGAATCGCAATCTGCCCGCGCCTATTAACTAGTTAAATGCCGCTGTCAAACGCAGACAGCGGTGTGACTGGGTGTACGGCAGAGCAAGAAGGGACAACAGGCCGAGGGATGATTCAACAGATTTATTATCAAGAACGCTGGAACAACACATGCAGGTAGATCTACAGAGTCCACAATTAGTCCAATGGAACAGGTTCGGGGGCACCTCCCGATAATCCTTGTGCCAGGTAACAAAGCAATAGTCCACAATTAGTCCAACGGAACATATTCGGGGCACCTCCCGATAATCCTTGTGCCAGGTAACAAAGCAATAGTCCACAATTAGTCCAAGGGATCCCAAAACAATCTCACGAACGACGAGATATGTCCTCAGCTCAAGTCTCGCCCCGTTCGCTTCCACAGTCCTAGATGGGCGTGGGGTCTTGCCTCAGCTAAGAATCCCCACTCCTTCTCCTTCAAGGATCAACTCACATCTGATCTCAAAAATAAGAATGGATTGTCTGAGCTCCTGGGATCCGCCCATGAAGGGGGTAGGGGTTACACCTTCTATTCAATGGTTGGGTCCACCAGAAGATTCTAGACTGGTGGGCTCCAGGCAGTCTATGTAGTATGTACATTTGACTAGCCACCTGCTGTGAGGAAGAATGGCTATTCCTCCACTAGTGATGTTGACAAAGCTTAATTACATTAGAGCTTAGGGCTGCAAGTATTGGGGGAAGAAGACATATTGTTACAGGTGAACTCCCAGCACATACATAAATTACAGCTAATAGAAACCAGAGAACAGTTACCTACATCAAATGGCATATTATTCAAATACAGGACAGGGCAAAAGTACATATCATGACAAGCGGCATTTAACTACCGCTTCCGGCCGGGCGGCTGGAAATGATCGCATTGCTGACCCCCGTCACATGATCGGAGGTCAGCCATGCTTGTACATTGTAACCATAGAGGTCCTTGAGACCTCTATGGTTACTGATCCCCGGCAGCTGTGAGCGCCACCCTGTGGTCGGCGCTCACAGCAGACCTGCAATTCTGTTACATAGCAGCGAATATCAGATCGTGTTGTGCCGGCTTTTAGCCGAGGCTATCGAAGCATGGCAAAAGTGTAAAAAAAAAAAAAAAAAAAAAAAAAAGTAAAAAAAATGTGAAAAAAAAAAAAATATATAAGTTTAAATCAGCCCCCTTTCTCCCCAGTCAAAATAAATCAATAAAAAAAAAATTCAAACTTACACATATTTGGTATCGCCGCATTCAGAATCGCCCGATGTATCAATTAAAAAAAAAAAAAGCATTAACCTGATTGCTAAACGGCATAGCGAGAAAAAAATTAGAAATGCCAGAATTACGTTTTTTTGGTCGCCGCGACATTGCATTAAAATGCAATAACGGGTGATCAAAAGAACGTATCTGCACCAAAATGGTATCATTAAAAACAGCTAAAGAGAGTAAAGCCAGCTCACCGAGTAGCCACCGCAGGTGCACGGAACTCCACGTTGATCCACGTAGTCGTCACATGAAGAAAAGGAAAAGTCGTTCCAGCTCCATAATAGTAAAATCAAGGCTTCCAACTTTATTATGCCAATATAAAAACAGTGGGAATATGCTCTCCAAATGCACACCGGGACACAAGCAACACGTTTCGATCACTGCGGATCTTTATCAAAGCTATATACACAGAGTTCTTTACCCGATATATAGATCACAACTTAGATAAAAAATAACCTAGCCATGTTGGGTGTCTATGAACTCATACTGACCTGGAGAATCATAATGGCAGGTCAGTTTTAGCATTTATTGAACCAGTGTGGAATTGCCCTTTTTTTGCAATTTCACCGCACTTGGAATTTTTTTCCCGTTTTCTAGTACACGACATGGTAAAACCAATGATGTTGTTCAAAAGTACAACTCGTCCCGCAAAAAATAAGCCCTCACATCGCCAAATTGACGGAAAAATAAAAAAGTTATGGCTCTGGGAGTTAGGGGAGCGAAAAACGAACATGGGAGAACGGAAAATCCCAAGGTCATGAAGGGGTTAAAGGGTTTGCACATCTCCTAAAAAATATGCATCTCACTAGGCTATGCTCTCCTCTCGCCTGATCATAGAATCAGGGGAACCTCAAACTGTCACTGTAGAGACCACTGGCAGACCCTTCCGAGGTCCCGCTCAGCACCAGTGGGCGGGAAACACCCTGCCCGCCCCAGTTCACTACACAGGAGCTGACTGGGCCCCTTCATTCTCTTCACCATGATCATAAAGTGATATTATACCCTAGCTGTATGCCATGATATTGAGAGGAGGATATCCTTTTAATATCTATACACAGGATATATATACTGTACATAGAATTTCTGGTGGACCCACCTCTAGACTTCTCACAATCACAAAATTAGGTGTGCCATGTGTAAATGTACTCCGATGTGCATCAATTATGAAAAGAACAGTGTAAGACCCCTTTTACACATCTGATTGTCTTGGACGTGCCGTTAACGTATATGAGTACATATTATATAACGGTTCTAGTCTATGGGGCTGTACAAATATTGGGGTGTTTTTTTTTTTTCAGGTACTTGGTATTCCAATACATTTAAAATAAATAAAAAAACAAAAAACAAAGATGAGATGTGTCCGTTTTTGATGCTGGTCATAGATCAAATTAATTCATACAAGTTAGTGGGTCCATAAAAAGCTTAGATATCACACAGATGCCATCCTCGTTGCATCCTAGTGCTGCCTGTTTTTCACTTTTCTATGAGAAGCTTCAGAAACTGTCAGGGTTTTTTTTTTTTTTTTTTAAATTTTGCACATAATAAAAACTGATTTAAAAAAAAAAATAAATAATAATAATGCTGGTGAAAAACAGACGTGCTAACCCAGGCTTGGACTGGCCCACAGGAGAATCATGCAGCTGCGTTGACAAACTAAATCTCTGAGCACGCCGAAACACTCGGAGACCACCCGGGCATGCTTGGAGAAACTAGAGTAACGAGCATACTCTCTCATCACTAGTCCTAAGTCATCACGTTCTCTTTGCTAATAGGACCTAAGCTTGAGACCCCAGGGGTGAGGTACTATAGCTTCTGGAGCTATACCACCCTGTGTGCACTCACATATTTACTGTGACCCTTTAGGAAATGAAATCCGATTGCTGGATACATGTAACATGGCCTTTTTTTTTTTTTTTTAAAAACTGATAAATTTCCCCCTTCATTTTGACACATGCCGATCCTTAAGTCTATGCCAGCGCTGTTGACTACGATGATACTGTTCAACTAATACGTGCACAACGATGTCTTGACAAACTGATAGTCATTTAGCAAGTCAACGTGTCTCATGATGACTCCAACCTCGTTTCTTTTCTAGATGAAGAAGTAGGCCTTGTAAACCATGACCCTGCGGCCACAGCCGTTGAGATCCTTCCTCACATGGATAATCCGACATTCGAAAGTGAAGATGGCATCCACATTCAGAACGTGAAGTCTTGAGCAAAACCATGAAAGGACAATGCACATAAGAGCTCTTCACATCCAGTTTCCTGAATAGTTTTAATCCCAATTTTTCTAAATGGAAGCATCGATTCTAGAAGGAATCACCCCTACAGTCCAAAGAAGTGGAGCTGAGCGGCATTTTGACATGGCCTAGCTGGCTCTTACAGCCTCATGTAATGCAATTTTAGGTGCTTTTACTCAGGTTTATGTAGGATTTAATTAAAAATACAAAATTAAACTTTGACAGTGCATATTTTATTACAATGACACAATTACATTTTATATATCATTTTGTGACTATATTGGGTTTTCCCCTTTGGATTGGTCATGCACTAGATCCCTCACTAAATGTATAATTCTATATTTGCTAGATCACTTTTTGATGTCCCTTTTAGTGACGAGCGAGTATACTCGTTGCTCGAGTTTTCCGGAGCACGCTTGGGTGGTCTCCGAGTACTTGTGACTGCTCGGAGATTTAGTTTTCCTTGCCACAGCTGCATGATTTGCGGATGCTAGACAGCTTGATTACATGTGGGGATCCCCTAGCAACCAGGCAACCCCCACATGTACTCAGGCTGGCTAGAAGCTGTAAATCATGCAGCTACGTCAACAAAAACTAAATCTCCGAGCAGTCACAAACACTGGGAGACCACCCAAGCAACAAGTACACTTGCTCATCACTAGTCACTTTCATGAAATTTTAACATTTTCACAGGGATTAGATTGCAGTATTTGTCAATGAATCAAATCAACTTGGGTCCAAAGGGTATTTACGGGCACTTCAACTAAATGCAATCACCGAATCCCACATCAATACATGTTAGGGACAAAGAAGTGATCCCACACTATATAAAATCAATATTTTTTTTATTTAAGCCAAAAAAAGGACAATAAACAACAAATAAAAAAGCAAAATGCCGTCTAGGAGACGCCAGACTAATATCACGGAAAAAAAATCGCCACATAAATAGTAATTCAAAGCAGACAAATTGCCTAATTACCAACCAATATTGGATGTATTATTAAAGTCTGAATTATACTTATACAAGACTTTATAGCAATAGTCATTCAAATAACGAAAGACAAAATTTATTCCACACCTTTTTTTACTCCAACCGGACACCCGGAAGAAGCTGGCGGTGAAACGCGCGTCGGGGTGAGGGGACGCCAGAATAAAGCCACACACCAGGTAGCTATCTATCTTTTATTCTCTATTTTGCACCATCCTAATTACCTCCTAATACCAGGGGAAGCCTATTGGCACATGAACAATGTGGAGATCGTGCAGTGATTCATAAAGACAAGTCTCCTTTTCCTGGGCATTATGCATTATATATAATTTAAGATCACAGATGTTAATATATTGGGGTTCGGACATAGTGTCCAGTTGGCGTAAAAAGGTGTGGAATGAGTTTTGTCTTTCGTTTTTTCCGCATTGGAAATATCTGCTATGTAGATCTTCAGTGCTCAATATACAACAATCTGCCAGATCTTAAAGGGGTTATCCAGGACTATATATTTTTTTTAATTTTTTTTTTTTTACTAAGGACTAGTGATGAGTGAACGTTCTTGGATAAAGTGTTATCTGAGCATGCTCGTGTGCTGAGTGACTTCAGAAAGCTCATAAATATATTTGATTCCCCTCGCCTGCATGTCTTGTGACTGTGTTAAAAGCTACAGCACATGCAGGGATTGCCTAAAAAACGGGCAATCCCTGCATGTGGTGCTACTGTTAAACCGTCGCGAGACATGCAGCCCACAGAGGATATTCGGCTACTACCTGATCATGCTCAGATAACACCTTATCCAAGAACGTTCGCTCATCACTATGAAGGGCCTAAGAACTTAACAGGCTGGTAGTTACTATTTGCCTGTTCTACACGGTGCAGATCTTTGCCTACACAGTGGTCACAGATCGCTCCTGCGCCTTCCACTGGCTTCGGAGAGGTGGCTTCTGTTTTTGCTCTGCTGGGTTCACGGGGCGTGACCGCCGATGTCATGCTGATTGGCAACCAGCTGCCTAACCGTGGGACGCCATCTGTCAATCAGCATGACATTGGCAGTCACGCCCCATCAATAGAGCAGACAGGAAGAAGAGCTTCTCTGTGGATGTGGAGCAACTGAATCTCCAGCAGGAGCTGTCCATGATGGCTCTGAGCCGCTGCTGGGTAGAACCGTCGGGTACCTAGTACCTGTTTTGTTTACTTGCTTTTGGCTGGTAGTTAAAAAAAATAAATAAAAAAAAAAAAAAAAAGTTGTGGATAACCCTTTTAACATACATCATTAAAAAAAAAAAAAAATTATATATATATATATATATATATATATATATATATATATATATATATATATATATATATATATATATATATATATATTTTAATTTTCCTCTCTAATTTGATGCTGGAGCAGTTTATTCCCTTAGCCTGCAGTATGGAATGAATATAAGAGAAAGAGCGATTGGGCATGGCAATCAACTTTTTTCTATGGGAGTATTTAAAAAGGATCACTCCCCCTTGGATAACAATACTAGTTTTATATTCAAGGGAGGGAACATAGAGGAGCAGGAATGAAGAGTAAACCTTGCCAGATTCAGGAGAACATCGTCATTTTCAGCCGGTAAAAAGAGGACATTTTTTGCCAAGTGACAGGTCTTCTTTCATATCGATTGTGGGTACCCCGGAGATATTCTGTATTGCTTTGTAGCAGAAGTTCCTTGATAGACTGGGGTACAAATAAGTGGGGGTAATAATTTATTGTCCAACCTAGCTCAAAATACACCACTATTGCTGAAGTGGATTCGGAGAATATATGAATTATTGATAGATTTAATGGCTTTTCAGGGTAAATTATGAAAGGAGAAATTGGAATCCAATAATGCATCAACACATATTTTATAGACTATATACTTACTAATAACCTTTTACGTGATGTGAACGCTGAGCTCCGATGTTATCCCTTATTTGTAACTTAAAGGAAAAGCACTTTATTTCCATGTCCTTTATTGCAGTAACTTTGTGTAAATTTAATGTGAACAGAAATGCGTGTGAATGGCGAAATGATACTTTTAAATTTGTTTCTGTATAAAATTTAGCAGCACTGTATCTGAAAATTTTTAAAATTCTGTAAAATATATGTATCTGAATTCTATTGGTAAATTGTGTAAATAAATCGTATTCCAATATTTTTGTTGTGGACCTGGTTTATTTTTACATTTAATCTGCATCCTAAAATCATATCTTATTTTTCTAAAAGAAATTGCCATGTTTAAGCCCTTGTTCATTCACATTTCCTTTTTATCTTCAAACTGCAAGATTTTTATATATTGCCAAGCTTTCTGCTATTCGCTAAAGGGACTAAACAAGTCTGGAAGTTGTATCTGCTCCAAGATGCTTACACTAACTATACAGTCTCCACGTCGGTGCATACGGATACATGGCCCCGCATTAATGTGCTACATACAGCCTACTTCATGTATGACTTCTGTCTTCAGTGTGGCTCACTACCTCCTGCACTAGACAGAAGGCCGGCAACACTCGCCGGTCCGACAAGGGACTGTGATTACAGGACTGGACGCAGGGTCTACGGAACTCAAACTCAACAGCTTCGTAGCCATAGATGAGGGTGCTTTGAGTTTGGACCAGGAGACTCACAGCTGATTGGGAAATGAGGCCTTGTGTGCTAAACAGGATTACCCCAGTGCATTGGCTATTAACGTTATAGCCTACTAGCTGAAGAGCCCGGCGTTGCCTGGGCATAGTAAATATCTGTGCTTAGTTATAGCACCTCACTTCTCTTATTTTCCCATCACGCCTCTCATTCCCCCCTCACTCCTCTCATTCCCCCCTCACGCCTCTCATTCCCCCCCTAACACTTGTCATTTTGACCTCACATCTGTCATTTTCTGATCACTCCAGTATTTTTCCTCACACCTCTCATTTTCTCCTCAGTATATACATGTTTGTCATCTCCCTTTATATATAGTATACACCTGTATGTTGTTTCCTGTATATACCTGTATGTCATCTCCCCTGTATATAGTATATACGTGTCATATCCCCTGTAAATAGTATATACCTGCTGTATGTCATCTCCTCCTGTATATTGTATGTACCTGTCATCTCCTCCTATAGATAGTATATACCTGAATGTCATCTCCTGTATATAGTATATACCTGATGTATGTCATCTCCTCCTCTACATACGTGTCTTCTCCTCCTTTATATAGTATATACCTGTCATCTCCTCCTGTATATAGTATATACCTGTCATCTCCGCCTTTATATAGTATATACCTGTCATCTCCCCTGTATATAGTATATGCCTGGGCGAGTTTCATGTGTCAAGTTGTGTGTGTTGAGTTGCGTGTGGTGACATGCATGTAGTGACTTTTGTGAGATGAGTTTTGTGTGGCGACATGCGTGTAGCAACTTTTTGTGTAGAGTTCCATGTGACAGGTTAGTGTAGCAAGTTGTATGCAGCAAGTTTTGTGCATGGCGAGTTTTGCGCGTGGTGCGTTTTGAGTATGTGCAAGTTTTGTGTGAGGCAACTTTTGGATGTGTTGCAACTATTGTGCATGTGGCAATTTTTCCATGAGGTGAGTTTTGCGTGTGTGGTGAGTTGCATGTGGCGAAAATTTTGCACGTAGCGAGTTTTGCATGTGGTGAATTCTGCGTGTGGCGAGTTTTGAGCAGTGACTTTTGTGTTTTGACTTGTGGCGAGGTTGGTGTATGTGTGGTGAAATGTGTGCTGAGGGTGGTATGTGTTCAAGCACGTGGTAGTGTGTGGCGCATTTTGCGTGTGTTTGTTCATATCCCCGTGTGTGGTGAGTATCCCATGTCGGGGCCCCATCTTAGCAACTGTACGGTATATACTCTTTGGCGCCATCGCTCTCGCTCTTTAAAGGGAACCTGTCACCTGAATTTGGCGGGACTGGTTTTGGGTCATATGGGCGGAGTTTTCGGGTGTTTGATTCACCCTTTCCTTACCCGCTGGCAGCATGCTGGCCGCAATATTGGATTGAAGTTCATTCTCTGTCCTCCGTAGTACACGCCTGCGCAAGGCAATCTTGCCTTGCGCAGGCATGTACTACGGAGGACAAACAATGAATCCAATATTTCAGCCAGCATGCAGCCAGCGGGTAAGGAAAGGGTGAATCAAACACCCAAAAACTCCGCCCATATGACCCAAAACCAGTCCCGCCAAATTCAGGTGACGGGTTCCCTTTAAGTCCCCCTTGTTCACATCTGGCAGCTGTCAATTTGCCTCCAACATTTTTCCTTTCACTTTTTCCCCATTATGTAGATAGGGGCAAAATTGTTTGGTGAATTGGAACGCGCAGGGTTAAAATTTTGCCTCACAACATAGCCTATGACGCTCTCAGGGTCCAGACATATGACTGCAAAATTTTGTGGCTGTAGCTGCGACAGTGCAGATGCCAATTGCGCACGCACACACACGCACCTTTATTAGATTTTAAGAAATGTGAAATGGATCATTCGGCTTTGAGAAACTAGCACAGGTGAAATGTGCTTCATCCCTCAATGTCAAGGATCCGCTCAAGCAAGGACTCTTTTCCAGCCATTTTATGGATAGGACTGGTATGCATACTGAACAGGAGGCATGTTAACCCTCACAAATTTAGATGTATAAATTGCAAATATTTATCGAACTCCTCCAGATGTCCATTTTTCACATGCGAGTTCTTAGTTTTTCAAGGACAGAACTCGTACACCAAATAGTCTATGGGCTGTTCACATGTCCATGTATATTTGCGGAGAAATGTCTGATTCTGAGTCACAGATCAATCTCTCCAATACAAGCCTATCCAGAAAAACATTTTGAGGTCATACACTGATGTTGTATGAACAGGCCCGGCTCACAGTCCCCATTCCCCATTGAAGTGAAGTCCTTCCACACCAAACTCGCCCAACCATTGGTGTTTCAGGACCCCACTCCGGCAGACCATGTAAAATTACAATTCATGGCCAAGTTGCTGTGGTCCTTATGCACTTCCTAGCATTGCAATTTCAATGTTGAGGAGTGTAGCTACAAAAAACTTTTTTTAGTGAAACTTGTAATGTTTTTTTAATAGTTTAGAACCATTTGATATAGTTTTGTTTAGATTAGATAAACACCTTCGTATACTAGTCTGTGTGTATATATGTGTGTGTGTGTATATATATATATATATATATATATATATATATATATATATATATATATACATATATATAGCACATTACCTCCTGCATTTTCACATGTGTCATGTGTATATATTTTGTAGCCTCTCATTAGACCATTTACTGAGACGCCAAGAACCTGTCCTGCACTTAGATAAATATTCAGCAGATGGCAGCATTCGAAAGGAAATGACAATGCCATGAAAATTAAACATTTGAATGTGTAAGAGAAAGTAATATAAGAACTTCAAAAATATATAGGTCAGTCTGAATAATAAAGATGATGCAATTACATTAACAAATTTGCTCTGGTGGGTGAAAAGGGTATTATACACAACTAGATGGTGGCCCCATTCGTATGTATATAGCAGCCACATAGTATATAGCACAGGCCATGACATATTCTTGAATACCCGATGCGTTAATACAGGCCACGCAGTATATAACAGTGGCCACATAGTATATAACACTGGCCATGTAGTATATAGCTGCCATGCAGTATATAACGCAGCCCACGTAGTATATATCGCAGCCCGTGCAGTATATAACATTGCCCACATAGTATATAACACTGCCCACGTAGTACATAGCGGCCATGTAGTATATAACGCAGCCCACGCAGTATGTAACACAGCCCACGTAGTATATAGCAATGTGGGCACTATATGCGTGGTTAAAAAAAGACTTAAAATAAAAAATAAACATATACTCACCTTCCGAGGGCCCCTTGAAGTCCTGGCGCCTGTGTGCGGTGCACGCGGCAGCTTCCGGTCCCAGGGTTGGTATGAGCGCAGGACCTGTGATGACGTCACGGTCACATGACAGTGATGTCATGGATGGTCCTTCTCGCATACTGCCGAAGACCGCGCGCACGTCGGAGGGTGAGAATAACCTTTTTTTTAATTATTATTTTTAACATTAGATCGTTTTACTATTGATGCTGCATAAGCAGCATCAATACTAAAAAGTTGGTCGCACAGGGTTAATAGCTGCGTTAATGGAGTGCGTTACACTGCGGCATAACGCGGTCCATTAGCTCTGCCATTAACCCTGTGTGAGCGCTGAATGGAGGAGAGCACGGAGTGGGCACTGACTGCGGGGAGGAAGGAGTGGCCATTTTGCCGCTGGACTGTGCCCGTCGCTGATTGGTCGTGGCTGTTTTTGCCAGGACCTATCAGCGACTTGGATTTCCATGACAGACAGAAGCCGCGACCAATGAATATGTGACAGACAGACGGAAGTGACCCTTAGACCATTATATAGTAGATGGTCACATACTATATAAATTACTCTATATATGTGGTATTCATATAATGCACAACTCGGCATGGAAAAAGAATGTGTATCCAAAATATGTGCTTGGATTACTGACACTTATTAGAGGCCCATACAAGCAGCTTTGTTCATACTTCATAATGTAGTATTTTTCACAATGGACAATGGCAAACGTGTCCCGTATTAGATTGAGCCTCCCATAACGACATCTGTATATAGGTTGCTAAACGGTTGGGCTGAGCCATGGCTCAGAGGGGCACATGCCTCCCGGGCCTTGTAGAGGCATAATGGCCAGGCTCGTGCACAAAGGGGGCCTGATGACTCGTGTTTCAGCCGATTTCGTGTCTTTGGGGACAGACATTCAGATGAAATGTATTGCAGTGCAGAGCGCCACTGGCTCCCTGCACCACAACCCATGCTGCCTGCCAATCGGAGATGCAATACAAGTCACACTCAGCGGCTGACCCCTGCAACAGCTATGGAAGAGGACGCTGCACATTGTGAGAGCAGGGAGGGGCCAAGAAATTTGGGGGACAGAATAATAGCAAGTGGCCCAGGATGGAAGACATTGTTATAGGATGGGGACATTATTTAAGAAAGAGACCCAGGATATAGGATGATATTGCAGAAAGGGGTCCAGGATGGGAGTCATCATCTCCAGCATCACGTGATCTGCAAGAAACATCAAGCTGCAGTAATTACTCAAAATGTGCCTCAGAGAGCCTGCAGACACCAGAATACAGACAGGTCCAGGTGTGACCAGTCAGTGCATATAACATTGTACATGTGTGCACATAGAATGGCACATCCAGTATACAGATTAGAATGAGTAGTGTAGCAGAGCTAGGTTTCGTCAAACTCAATCTGACAGGTGGACACGCCCCTATCAAAGTGTGTAACCCCTCCCCTCCCCTTGTCTGACAGCTGGTAGCCCGCTGTCCCTCCTTGGTTGATTTCCCCTTTTGATATAGTTTGATATAGTTTTATATTAGATTTTGATAATCCCCCATTAGATGGCACAGTTATATAATTATATCCTAGGATCTGGATGATTACATACTGCATTCTGTAATCAGTGCATTGTGTTTTATTAATGTTTTATAACACACCATGCCATTTTTATATATTTTATATCCTAGTCGTGGTTTATAACACACCATGCCGTTTTATATAATTATATCCTAGGATTCTCATTTTTACACGTGGTTTATAAGACCAGTCTCATTATATGTGCACATTATGTCTGGCTGACTTCCCCTTTTGATATAGTTTGATATTGTTTGATATTATCCACACGTATTTGTTTTATATTAGATTTTGATAATCCCCTATTAGATGGTCCAGTTATATAATTATAACCTAGTTGTTTGTGAGCTTGGTGCAGTAACACACCATGGCGGCTTATATATTTTATATCCTAGTCGTGTATTTATTTTACACGTGGTTTATAACACAATTCTCATTATATGGGCACATTATGTATGTGGCCATATTACAACACCCGCAAGTAAGAAGCGGTGTGTTTTATACAATTATAAAAACCAAAGACACGATATTGTAAAAATTTAAAAAGATTTTATTGTTGCAAAATAAATACATCTCAAAGACATTTCAATACTATAAAAATTCTTACAGAATTTAAAAAGTAAAAACATTAAATAGTACAATGAACATACATCATTACACTTCTTACAAAATAATTTAGCGTTACAAGGCGAGTACAGCATTTATCCAGTACATTCATTACATCGTGAGCCACATGGTTTGTAGCAACGGTAGAGACCTTTTTTTAGGTAACAGAGTTCTGCGTGTGGAACCTAATGACAGGGAAGATTGAATTGTACGGGGTGCCGGAGCTAACTTCTGCGGTGTAGATACAGAGCGTGTCTCACTGTTGGAAATTTTTAATTCATCTAAAAGCTTCCTAGTAGCGGGGTTACCCACAACTGTGGACGGCATATTTAGCTCGGCCATAGCCTGCATAAATGAATCCCAACCCGCCGGTAAATTTCTACTGTTCAGAGCATGGCTCTGCGTTGTACTACGTACCAAATCCAGTAAGTTAGACCCTGGTATTACGGATCCTTTGAAAATAAATTCAGCTTTATTATTCCAGGCTGTGACATTTTTATTCTGCAGCAACCTGTTTAGTAAAAATTCAGCATTCTTTTCATATCTTTGGTTTATATGGCTGACAATTTCAGCGATCTCCTGATTTTTATCAGTCGGTATTTGGCAATTGTTGCTGACCAGGATCAGGAGTGCTAACGAAATTTAAAGCCGTTACTTCTTTTGAGCTGTGCCTCGTATGTACCAAGTAGCGTTGTAGCACAGAGCTGTACATTTTAATTTTCACATCATCGGGAATGTCACGACGATGTAAAATGTCGCTAATTTCACCATCAAGGCGTCGAATAACACTGTCGCGTATGTTATCTGTAGTACCGGGTCTTAGTTTGTCTAGCTCCTGTTTGGGGACTAGATACATTTTCGCTGTATGCTCCATTATCTTCCGGCGATCAGGCTTGTTATTATTGGAATTGCTAAAAGAGGGCCGATAAACCCGCCGGCCTGTTTTAGTAGTCGCTTCTTTTTCTTTCAGTTGAATCCTGCCTTTTAAGATATTTAAAGCAATCTCGCCTATGGCTGTAATTAAATCATTGCTTGCATTGCGCAAAATAGACTTTCTGACAGCGGGGGTTGCTTTCACCAGAGTTTTTAAGAGAGCCCAGTTACGCCGGAGCCTCTCAGACATCTTTACATCACAACGCACACACCGTAGAATGTCTGATGCCGGGTAAAATTCACTTTTTAGAAGTGTTTTTCTTTTGAACATAGACAGCGGGCAACGCCGGTGGAAACAATCCAGTCCTTAAGCGCAGATCCTCAGGGGTATTGGCTCTCAAATCTACAAGCAAATACCCGTAAGGGGCCCGCGTGGCATCCTCAAAAGCTTCTAGGAAAAAACTGGTTTTTCCGGGATACATCTGTCGAGCCAGAGTTAAAATTTGTAATATATCTCGGGGGTTATTAAAAAGCACCATGTACTTTGTGTTTAAATTTATTGTACGGCTTTTCTTACCCTGACAAAATATGTTTTGTACCAGGTAGAAAATGCTGAGATTTCTGTGGTGCACATACTTGGTAAAGGCTTTTTCTATCTCACAATTTTCACTAGCACTCTCCATGAGATCATCAACAATTGCCAAATTCACCTTCTCCGGTGGGAATAATTTGTCATCTACGAATGTATTCGGCAGACCCTCCACAAATCTGGCGTGGGGAAAAGAGAGAGAGATTTCATCATATAGTTTTTGCCAACACGAATAAAACCATACAATATTATCAGGTTTCTGAGAAAAATTAGCTTCAATATTATATAGCAGCTGTTTTACAAAATGGCTCTTTCCAGAATTAGACGGGCCTGCTAGAATGCATGTGAATGGGTGTTGCAGACGCGTATCCATCACAATACTCGACTAATACCCAAAAGGTAATGTTGTGAAATCGTCTAATAGTCGCCGCTTTGTATAAACACACTTTTGTGTTTTGCGTAATGGCCTTGTTTCTATATCCCAGTACTTTTTATTTCTCACAATGGACGGCTGTTGTACGACAATACGTTTCTGAGTTTCTGCGGCAGAATTGCGCGGGTAGTCCAGAACTAGATCTTTTAGACTGTTGAAATTAATAGATTGAGAGTTACCAACATTTGGTGTTATCCCCTTAACTTTTAAGACTGTTTTACCGGTGTTGAGTTTGTATCCGTAAGTTTTGGGGCCCGCGTATACAAATTCTGTGATGTGTGTACCATCGGGTATTTCACTGGTCAGTTCCCCCAGGTAATCGCCTAAAGGCGGTTGCCACTCACCATCTCTCTGTACAAAAATAACTGAATCTGTCGTGATAAAGACACCTCTCCTGCAGCCGGTCCAGCAGCGAATAGAGCTCTAACCGAGCATACGCTGTTGTAAAACACGCTATAAAAATGTTTGTGTTTTTGTTGTGTGTGGTGGCCTTTTGCATATTTCCAGTTAATGGTTGTGGTGTCATCATCAAGGAAATGCAACATCGAAATGTCATAGTAAGGCAGGAACAAATACTTAAAAAGCTCATCTGGATCCCTAACAATGCTGGTACATGATAGATTAGATCTCTGAGCAAACTTTCCCCATAAAGAATTTAAGAAAAGCTTGGAGATCTGTCTCTTAGCAGGATTGACAGCTATATTTTCAGGCCGTAATTGGACACCACCTTTTTCAAGAAAAGAGTCAATGTACTGCCGTTTCTTGGCGTCATCAGTACACCAGCTAGGATAACCAGAGGCTTCCTGCTTATCCCTAAGATGTAATTTAATGTAGGGAGCAAACAGATCATCAGTGGTTTTAGGAAAATGCCATATTTCGTAGATGTGCGCGATCTGATACCCTTTTTCTATCGCCATCTCGAGCTCTATAGTGCACCAGGTGCCTGTCAGCGCACGTTCGTCATCACTATGGGCACAAATATCTGCCTGGGAATTTGCAGCGCATGTGTAGCAAAGGGGAAACATTAATTTTTTGTTGAGTTTTACCGGGAGAACTGGAAAAAATAAATCTCTTGGCGGGTAGACCTTGACTTTAGCAATGCCAAAGTATTTTTTAATGAATCCAAAATTGTCGTAGATGATGTCTGGATGGCCTACAGGATATGTTTTAGTTTTGTTTACAAAGGGGTACAGACTGGTGAAATCGTAGTAATGTAAAGTCTCCCCTTCTTCCAGATGGTGATAGAGCTTAATGGCGTTAGTTCGCCCGCCATAAGGCGCATCACGGGGGTCTAAAGGAACGGGGAATTCCATCTGGTGGAGAAATGCTTGAAGGTTAGAATCATTTTCAACCATTTCATGCCACTCATGCTCCCACATCACTCTTATTGTGTAGCCTCAGCACTGTAAGTAACGCTTTTTTAGCTAAAAAGGTATAATTATCCGCAGGACGTGCTTGTGACCTTATTCGTGTCATTCTCATTATAGCACACGAGACACCCGTGGTAAAAACAACCCTGAAATTCAAAGGCTATGTGCTGGCCGCTAACATAGGCATAACCATCTAGAAAATATTTCCCGACTTGTTTTTCACCGCCCCTCAAAGCGTGCTGTGTGTCGATGTTCTCTGAGTGGGCTACATACATGAGCCATTGTATAGCGGGTGTCGAGTTGCGCTTTTTTGCCTTGTGATAATTATCACCAGGTAAAATGGCGATTGTCTTTTTTGGTAGAAATTTAAACCGGTACATTGTCATACACACCGAGGCCAGGGTGATGAGCTGAAAAGGATCAACAGATCTGCTCACTACAATCCTTTGCTTCTGACGCTTACAGTATTTTTTAACATTTTTCTGCGTCATCTGCATAATACGCTCTCTATAGATCTCGCAGGCGTGTCTCAAAATTTCAACATCTTGTTTGCAATAAGATTTTAGCTCGGCCTTGAAGTCAAAAGTTGTATTTACCTGTGTCTCATACCACTCCAGGAACTCTACCTTCTCACCAGGTGACATGTACTCCAACCCATAATATTTTACATCAGGTATGGGACCTACATAGTTTTGGTTTTCTCTGGTATTGAAAAAGTGTGGAAAATGTCCTTTGCCTCCTGAAAAGCCCATGGCCTGTGGTAATTTACTGAGTTTCATGGGGATAAAATTTAGAGAGTCTATGAACCTTATAGACAAATCGGGTAGCGTCACACACAAGAGACGGCCACCTTGGGTTATCAACTGTACTTGTAGTTTTTCAGAAATCAGTTCCTTAACAAAGTATGTGTCGTATCTTCCACCATTGTGGGCAATAAATGTGTGATCTGAAAATTTACCGCTTGTAAAGAACTGTACAAAGTCATGTGTACAGGTATCACCCTCAAACTCCCAGGAGGGGTGGCCATACAGCGTTGTAGCATAAATGTAATTCGGGATGTGCGTGCCTGTCTCCTGCATACATTCAAAATCATAAAAGATATAACAATCTGACTCATCCTGTGCTACATACTTCCGCATGTAACAAAGATGGCCATCGAATTTATTTATATGTCTGCGACATACAGGACAGCGCAAACCAGTACATTTATGCTCTGTTTCGCTATTTCTGGGAACAAAACGGTTGCATTTATCACAAAATGTTTTAAGGCTGCAGAATGCCGGGTCGCCTAATCCCAATTGTTTGTGATAATCTAAGCACTCGCTCGAGCGGCAATAAACTCTGCAAACAGGACACCTGGGCTGCTGGTCGGCAGTGCTTTCTACGCAATTCTCTCTCTGACAGGCCTTACAAAAATACTGACAGGAGTGGTTGTTTTTGTGGTGAAACACTGAATTGCAGAGCTCACAAAAGTGCCTAGCACCGATAAAACCCTTCATATTTTTGATACCGTAATAGTGATTATCATGGAACAATATGAATACAGTTTTACCATTAGGTGTATTACCGCTCTGAAAGTAACGCCAATCACCCTGACTATAGTACAGTACTTTAATGGTGACACCCAAATATTTTTCAAATGCCGTAATGTCGCTAAAACTCACTAATTGCCCATCAGGGATGCCCAGTGCTGTGTGTATGTTTTTAGAGCGGCTCAGTAAAACACCATCAGTGACATCCGTGTCGTCCATCAGGGCGCACACACTAGCAGCCAAACACAGATTTGTTGTGTAATTGTTAAAATCATACGGCCATTGTCTCTTTTGTTTAATGATCTGACTGCTCGCTATAGATTTCAAGCGCCTTTTTTGTTTTACACCACCGCGTCGGTGACGACTAGCTTTAGCGAATTAGATGATATGCATTCATTGTTACTTTGAAGTGCGCTGGCAACAGCATTTAAAAAAGATTCAGAATTAAAATCTTCACGGGTTTGTTTTGTAGTGAAAATAGGGTCTAAAGTATCGCCGGCATCAAACCTTAACTCTACAAAGTCGCCAGGTTCAATGTCCCTGATGATTCTATCCAGTAATGCCTGAATGCCTTCATGAACAATATTCACGCCCTCTTCAAATGATCGTACACGCTCCAAATTTACAAATCTAAAATGATCTGTATGTATATGGCCGTTGAAATTGCGGAGGGCCCTTTCATGATGATGGATGTGTTGCAAAAATACTGTATGATCGGGGCTCCGCACATTACCAGCAGCGCCAACGTCTGAGGCTTGTGAATTTTGTGTAGTTGCTGGCGCGGCATCTGCAGAGTTGTCTCGGCTATGTGATTGCCATTCTGACTCTTGTGACGACGGCTGGGGTGTCTGTAGAGGCATTGCAGGACACATGCCACCACGACGCCTCCTAGCGCATAGCGCTCGTCTAGCACTGACCAGCAATTTTAGAGTCCTTTTTATAACTCTAGCCCTATTATACCTGGGTAGTGTTAGTTTAGGTGGTTTATGCAGGCCGTAGCCGACCATATTTAGTCATAATGGGGTCGCTGTAGTTGTTATCTCGCCAGCCAGTTGCAGGCTCCGGAGTGCGTATAGTTCGGCCTTATTAGCATGTGTTGGGATTTGTGCTGATAATAATTTTTCAAAAGTATCACAAAAAAACATTATTTTGGGGGCCCAGAGTTTGTAGCGTAAGTAGTGGCTGAACTGTTCCTGAAACACCTGCATTTCAGCGGGGCCCCAGGCGATGGATTCATGCAGCAGATTTGTAGATGCCGCCTGAATCCGTGGCTTTTTACACACCTTAAGCTCTTTACACACGTTAACATCCACTGGTAAAGACCTCTTTGACCGTTTCTTAACATTAACAGAGTTAGATACACAGACATGAGATGAGTCGCCCAAATTAGCGGCTCCTGAGGGTCCGGCCCCAGAGGAATTAGCAGGTACAGTTAGACATGTCGCTGACGGTTGCATAGTGTGGTCCATACATATAATGAGCGGTTCTACGGATGATTGCTTAGCATCAGCAAGCTGATCAATCTCGCGATCAAGCTCTTCACGAGTCATCGTGGCTGTGGTACCCACGGCGCTGGATGTGGTTGGTGGCTCTGTAATATGCTTTGTTTTTCGCTTATGTTTTCGGGGTGCCTCTACCACTTCTGGATATAGTAGTGCGGGGTCATTCACACGGCTGGTCGATGGCTGTCCAGTACTTGAATGGAGTATTTCACGTTGGTCCGACGGTACAGGGCTTCCTGCGCTCTGCACCACACAGATCGGTGATAGCGGAGATGTTCTAACAGCTCCATTAGCCGACTGTATTGCCATCCACACTGGTACTGCGCCATTCTCGGAGAGCTGTAGCTGCTGTAGAGGTGCTGGAGTTTTTCTCATGACTTTGCGTTTAGCTGCAGGAAAGATTATACATGTGTCAGATATGTGTGAGACCGGCGCATGTCGCTGCGCTTAGCTGCAGGAAAGATCTCATTGGTGAAGCACGTGTATCATTGAGTGTACAGAGACTGTGCATGTATATCAAAATATACACTTACGGGCTAGCGATGTGTGGTAAATGATTGCCGCGGCGTCTTCTGGAGCTTCTGTGAGGTTCTCCATTAGCTGCGGTATATTCTCGTTTGTGAAAATTCTTCTAGGCTTCAGTTTACAAGCTATAAATAAAGATATAGGGCTTAGTAGAGGCGTGGTGGCTTTTCTCAGAGCGGTTGTGCAAAAACACGTTTTCACATGATTGTCACCTTTCCCTTTCCGGCCCTCCGGTCCGCGCTGTTTTTTAGGGCTCTAGAAACAGGGCTGTTTCTCGGTGTGGGGGTCGGGTAAAACAGATCCTCAACAGGCATCTGATTGTGTTCTGAGGTGATTGGTTCTGGAAACATGTCGACATCTGTAAAGAATTAATATATATATTTACACGTCTAAATACTTAAAAGCTATATATACACACACACACACACACACACACACACACACACAACGCACCTATGATGTCTTGAGCCAAATCCCACACAGCAGCGTCAGCTTCATTAGTGTTACTATACTCAGCCCCAGCTGTATCACACTCCAGAGCAGGTACGCTGAAGCTGTTTAAAAAATCATCGCTGATGTTCCTGATAAATTCATCTACATTATCGGGGATGTCCCTGATAAATTCATCTTAAACAAGAAAGAATAAAACAATATAAAGATAATATACAAAACAGTCCTTACTTAGAATGGCACACTAACAGATACATTTATATAAATCTTGAAACATACCTAATACCGAATCCTCAACTTGGCTGGAAAAAGCCGAAAAATTTTGGGATTCCATCTAAAATAAATTATTTGTGTAAATTTTTTGTGCAATCTATATTAACCACACACCACCACTCGTCAAACTCATTTATATACCCCAACAAATAAAACTGCGCCCCGTGTATAAATATGTTTATACTAAGCAAATCATAGGTAATACGGATAAGTCTTTCTATATTAATTATGTACCACAAATATGGTTTATGCAGTAAAACTATATTATACAGCGCAACTAAATATGCACCTACTGTATAAATATGACTATAAATATGGCTATGTTAAACAAAACATAGGTAGTAAGTAAGCGCTGAATACGCTAGTTAGGCTGTATTAACAGCTATTAACTACTGTATTACACAAATTATGCCATAATAGCTGCCCGCTTAAATTAACAAAACAAATAATGCAGCTAGCTTTCAGTATAACACTAACTTATTAAACAAATAACATCCTTAATTGTGGTTTTAGAGATGCATAGTTAAATATAATTAAGCATTTGTGAATAATAAGACAACTGTCTTATATACTTACATTTAGAATGGCTCTGCTGTTAGTCTAGTCTGGCTTCTGGTGGATGTCTGGTGTACTGCAGTGGTACAGCCAGCTGTATTTATCCCGAGTGTCAGAAAACAAGCCAGCTGTTAACACCCAGAAACACACCCAGTTACGCCCCGCCACACGCCTTCTGTTAACACCCAGAACACACCCATACATGCAATTATTGCATGTATTAACTCACGCATGATATAGTCGGATTAAAACCGGAAATTTTATACAGCTGAATTTCTGAAAGAAGCAGGCTGTTGATTAACGAGACACAATCATTTTAATCAATCATGACGTCTAAATTGTATGATGACATATTAGAAAAACAATATTTTACAACCAAGGCTCCCGGATCGTTCTGCGGAATTGACAAATTATTTAGAGGGACGAGAGCGCGGAATAAAGAAATCTGATGTGATTGCTTGGCTGAATAAGCAAGACGCCTACACGCTACACAAGCCTGCTAGAAAGCGCTTTTTGACAAATAAAATTTACGTCTCGGACATTGATGCGCAGTGGCAGGTGGATCTCGTAAGTTTAATTGACTATTCAAGGGAAAATGATAATGTTAAATACATCCTGACGGTGATTGATGTTCTATCGAGATACGCCTGGTGCGTGGCCTTGTCAAACAAGACCGGCGCTAGTTTCGCCAGATCGTTCGAATTAATATTTCAAAATGATAAGCGCATACCGAAGAAACTGCAGATGGATCGCGGCAAAGAATTTATAAATTCACCACTCAAGCAACTATGTAATATGCATAATATTCATCACTTTTTTTACAAACAATGATGTAAAAGCCGCTATGGTCGAGCGTTGTAATCGCACATTAAAAACCCGTATGTGGCGCTATCTTACGCAGCATAATACCTTTAGGTATATTGATATTTTACCGGATTTGGTGCATAGCTACAACCAGACGTACCACTCAACGATCCGCTGTAGTCCCGCGTCTGTGTCAGAGAGAAACGTGATGCAAATCTGGCGCAATATTTACAGTTCTACTATTACTAATAAGCCTATTAAACCGACTTTAAAGGTTGGGGATCATGTCAGAATATCGCGCTATAAGGGGACCTTCTGTAAGGGCTATGAGAAAACGTACAGCGAGGAGATTTTTTTAATTACCGCAGTCTCCAATAAATTTCATAAACCCCTTTATAAAATCAGTGATTTAGCCGGCGAGTCTGTAGAGGGGTCATTTTATAAGGAAGAGCTGCAAAAAATACCTATGGATGAGAATCGTGTCTACAGAGTAGAAAAGATTTTGAGAAAAAAACGTGTCAGGGGTGTGAGTCACTGCTTTGTCAAATGGCTGGGCTACCCCGAAAAATTCAATAGTTGGATCCCGGCTTCGGAGTTGACAGATATATAACCATGGAAGCGGGTTCATTTTTCGTCACATTACCCAGTAATTCCTCAATTAAAATCTACCCCGATAACACCATATCGGACTACAATACCAAGTTATAGTCCGGTTCACTATGTATTGATTTAGGCCTTCGCCGGATTTTTTTGGAGAGTCTGAAAACTATACATTTTTGGAAAGGTTATAGTATAAGCAATACGAAAAACAATGTTTCCATTTGCCCCGAGTCCCACGTGACCGCCATATTGGATTTTACAAAATGGCTGACGTAAAACCAATTTTCGTTAATATCTCAGCTTATAAATAACATAAAAATAAAATTTGACAGCTAAACATACATTTTAGGGCTAAGAAATGCCATATTACTAGTTGCAAATGTGTTTTAGATATTTACTACAGCAGTTTTTTATAATTAATTAGTATTGACATAATAATACATAATGACAGGAATCACATGTTTTTTTTTCTTTTATTACAGGAGTTGAACATGACAGACAAACCACAAGCTACTGAAGTCACTTGTGAAGGTGAGGCACCTATCAACTGGAAGCTATGTATGCTCTGTCAGTCTTCCAATGGCAATGAGAAGTTGGTGCAAAATCCTCGGATACAGTCTTACCAGCGCGTTTTGGACATAGTAGCAGAGAGGGCAAGTTTACAAGATGGCAACTATGTTGATATCCATCGACGGATTAGCAACAGGAAAGACACAATCGCTACACATCAGGCAGTCTACCATCGAAGTTGTTACACAAATGCAATTAACAACGACCAAATACAACGAGCCCGGGACCGTTATGCACATGCATTAGCTACTGGTAGCCACATTACCAAGAAACGAGGATTAAAAAGAGGACGTGCTGAAATGGACGAATCAGGTTCATTAACATCTGACTCTTCATCACCATTCACGAGGTCACATACATGGCCACTGGATAAGGAAAAATGTTTCTTTTGTCAGAACGATGAGAATGAGAAGCTTTATAATGTGAGGACAGTCAACGCAGGGAAATCGTTGAAACAAGCTATTGAAACATCAGATAATTTAACACTGAAAACAAGACTGAACACATGCATTGCACCAGGGGATGCACATTCTATTGACGTCCGGTACCACAAAAGCTGTTGGACAAAGCATGTTTTTCATGGACAACGAGAACGTAGTACCAACAGAACAGACCACAAAGAACCCTTATTACAACGTGCAAGTCTGCTAGAGTTGATAAACCTAGTGGATATTCAAACACAGAACCAATCATATCTATCTATACAAGATATCGAAACCACTTATTTGAATATGCTTGGTATAGAAGGCGTGGAAAATCACAAACCTACATTCACTAGAAAGTGGCTCAAAGAAATTATAATGAATGCCTTGCCACATCTGAAATCCTGTCTTTCAAAAAACAGAAGGGAATCAGCAGTTCTTTATTCACCAGAAGCCTGTGAGGAAATCATGGTTAATTCTGCAATGGAATGTCGTAGTGATGATGCAGACAACATGCAGACAATCTACAAAGCAGCACAGTTAATTAGGAAAAGCATTGCTAATTTTACAACGGAAGTCAATGATAAAAACACCATAACGGTCACTAGTGACATAAACGACGTTCCAGCAGAATTATATTCCGCTATCCGTTGGATCATAACAGGGCCGATTGACAGCCTTGAAACTCAAAGAAGGACCAAAATTGTTGACCGAGCAGCACTCACTATGAGTCAGAACATCATGTATGAATTCAAATCAAAAGCTTTCGACTGAAAAAGAAGTGAGCAAAACTATGTTGTCAACTCTTGCTACCTTCGTATGTTTTGCTTACTCTCCAAAAGGCATTTTTATTAAGAATATTCCCGAACTGCGATGGCATCTATTTTGCAAGCATATGGCAGAAAGTGACAGGTTACCTCCTACACTCGGAGCTCTAAAACAACATGTCCTCAGAGTCCATATCCAAGCCAGAGTGTGGGGACAAGCTAACATTGCTTTGCAGGATTCTCAGCTGGATCCCGAGAAGAATGGCTATCACAAAGGGTTGGATGGACAGTTGAAACCAACCATGACAGATGTTCTTCCAGCTCCAAAAGCAATAATCGAGATGATTAGTTGTAAATGCAAACATGACTGTTCTTCTTCAAGGTGTTCGTGCCGAAAAAATAACTTATCCTGTACCGATCTTTGTCAGTGTGACAGCGAGTGTATGAATGACGAGGACACTCAGACCAAATATGAAACTGATGATGACAGTGATGGTGGCGATATGTAAAGACACTCTGGTTGTTCAAAAGTTAAAAACATTAACTCTCTGCTTTTCGAGTTCGAAAATTTGTTCAAATATAAACCGATACAATTTGTAGTCGTATATAGAGTATTTATTTGGATACCACTGCATTTCTTAGTACTCAAAATGTATGTTTAGCTGTCAAAATTTAAGTTTTACGTTACTTACAAGCTGAGATATTAACAAAAATCGATGTAAATCAGCCATTTTGTAAAATCCAAGATGGCGGCCACTTAGGACTCGGGGCAAATGGAAACATTGTTTTTCTTATTGCTTATACCATAGCCTTTCCAAAAATGTACATATTTGAAACTCTCCAGAAAATTCCGGCGAAATTACATAGTGAACCGGGCTATTAGCGAGGGCCATTCATCTTTCAGCAGATTATGAGGTGGCGTTAACGGAAATACAGTACCCCCATACGTGGAACACGTTTGATGCTTTTGAAGGGAGCTTCTACGCGGCTAAACACGACGAGCCGTTAGTACAGTATCACATAAAATCAGGATTTAACTCGACCATTCCTAAGCTAGTTGGCGCGGTCAATGCCCGAATAGAAGCGCTGTATTTATCCACGCCTGCCTACAGAATATGGTATGATGAGCTACGCCGAGAGGTGATCCTGCCCGACCCATCCCCTATACAGTTTGCTCTGGGTACTAAGCTAAAATTTATTTTCGGCCTGCAGACCGTCGATGACTCCCCCGTTGCTTTAATGCCGTGGAATCGCCGCTTTTACCCAGATTCAAAGGCTGGTTTTTATTCGCTTTTTGTATACACTGATATAATTCAACATCAGCTTGTAGGGGACAGTTACGTTCAACTGTTACGAACCGTAGAAGTTAGCGGCGATGATAATGATATTGTCACGGTGCGCTACTCACGGCCCGATTACATACCGCTGTGCAAGCAACACTTTGACTCCATAAACATTACAGTCATGTCGGACCAGGGTACGCCGGTTAAATTCAGATACGGCAAGTGTATAGTGCGATTACATTTTAGACCTCGACAGCATTGACACAATAAAATGGTGTCTCAAAGGGTGTATGGAGATCCTGCTGTTTATGCCCGCTACTATACTGCCCAGTTGGGGCACGGGCTAGAGGGGTTCCGCGGGAGCGAGTACATGTATGGCTCTGGCCTGGACGGGATATTTAAAGGCTTATTTCGCCGTGCCGCTTTTCAGAAAAGGCTTAGAATTGGTAAAACCACGCGTTAGGACGGCTGCCAGGAACATCGCGGCAGACGCCGTCACAACAGCCTCGACGGCCCTTATGAAAAGGATAAATACACCAACCCAGCAAGACGGCTCTGGGATAATCTATGTCGCTAAAAAAGCACAAAAAAGAAAGAGGCGCGTTTGCCCGCCTTTACCGCCGATGCTCATGAATAAAACTACATCCAAGAGACGCACCCGTCAGAAACGAGTAAGACGCTCTGCGGACGACATCTTCTAATCAGTTATCATGGCTTTCCTGCATGACGCTTCTGTAGAGTGCGCAAAATCTGAACTGGATATTTTTGCCGTACCACCGACCCAAACAAGTATAGAGAAATCTCTATTTGTAGAAGTACAGCCGGTTGCGGCTCTGTCAGACAATGGCCCGTTGGAATTTTACATATCTGGTAGTGGCGATTATTATTATGATCTGAACAACACGCTGCTGTACATAAGCTGTCGCATTGTGAAGCAGGATAATACGGCCATCGCCGATGGTGCGCGTGTGGTGCTCATAAACTACCCTCTAGCCACTCTTTTTAACCAGGTCGATATTACTCTGGGAGACCGGCTTATCTCACAATCGGACAATCTCTACAGCTATAGAGCGTACATAGAGACCCTTTTAAATTACAGTTCACAGACGCTGGCATCACAATTTACAGCCGGTTTGTTCTATAAAGACACTGCGGGGCATCATAATGACAGGCGCTTGGATGGCGCAAATGTTGGGTTTATCGAAAGAGCCAGTGCCACTTCTCGCTCAAAACCCATCGACCTCTTGGGCCCTATTTTTGGGGATATATTTAACCAGCCAAAGTTAATATTGAATGGCCTTGACCTTAAGGTTAAGCTGTCAAGAAATAAGGATACTTTCTGCCTCATGTCCGCAGAAGCCGAGCCGCTGAAGGTGCAAATCTCGCAGGCGGCTCTCTATGTGAAAAGAGTGCAGGTATCTCCGGCTGTCTGAATCGGTCACAGCCAGGCCCTCCTATCCGCAACAGCCAAGTACGCTGTTGACCGAACATGCCTGAAAGTGTACAGCATCGCCACAGGGACACGGATCACGAACCACGAGAACCTCTTCCTAGGGCAGATACCAAAAACTGTTATATTGGGGTTTCTAGATAATGAAGCCTTCAGCGGTTCTTATACAAAAAACCCGCTGGACTTTCACCACTACCACGTCAACCACGCGACATTATATCTGGATGGTCAGCAGATACCCGCGAAACCTTATAATCCTAATTTTAATGATGATTTAGCCATCAGAGAGTATATGGCGCTTGCCCATATATCTGGCAAGCAAAAGGCTGATTGTGCCATGGCGATAGATCGTGAAGAATTTATGTCTGGATTCACTCTATTTGCTTTTGATTTATCGCCTGATCAAGAGCCTGGAGGCCATTTCTCGCTCATTAAAACAGGTAACCAGCGTGCTGAAGTCCGCTTTGCGCTAGCGACACCCCACACGATAAATATGATTGTTTTTGCAGTCAACCACCCCATTCTGGAAATTAATAATAGGCGAGAGATCTTGTACGATTTTAATTAAGCAACGATGGACAGCCTGCAGCTTACAGCTGTAGTGCGGGCCGATAATTATACAGACCGCATATTCGCCGGTGTGTTTCCGTGTGATTTGCTTCCGGAAGAAAGAGTGACTCAGAGACCCGCAGCATATATTGTGAATACAGACCCAGCGAATCAAGCTGGACGCCACTGGATATTAATCGTACTCTGCGATGATAAGACGGGCATATTTTTTTGATAGTTACGGCTTCCGTGCGGACAATATTATCTTTCCACGTGATTTTGTGACATTCCTGAACAAGAATTGTGACTCTTATTGTTATCAGAACGCACAAATCCAGGATTTATATAGCCGTGTATGCGGCCATTATTGCATATATGTATTACACCATCTAGCGCGAGGCTTACCATTTAAGAAGGTTTTACAACATTTCACGCCTGACTTGCAGAATAATGATCGAATCGTATCAGATTTTGTGACATCAAGATTTTCAGGCTTAACCCTTTGTCCAGACCGTCGTTATCAGATTCCGCAAAGATGCACTTGTCAGCATTATGCTGTTAGCTAACTAAGCTATCATGTATTTTTTATCTTCCTGCACATATGCTTGTGGCTAATTTGCTGAGTGCGTAATTGTATATCGTACTGTAATTCATATAAAGTGTATTGTGTCTGATACATGCTTTAATAAAGCCTTTAAAACTCATACAATGACTGTCATTTTTTCATAATACTGAGAATTATACCATTGACCGTCTGTTTTTTTGTCGGGGTGGCATGTGACATTAAATATTTTAAATTAGTAACATAGTAACATAGTTAGTAAGGCCGAAAAAAGACAT